>NC_141068.1:16217200-16583133 GCF_041138505.1 Cibotium barometz | reverse complement strand
CTAATTATCTCTTTAATCTCATGGCAGCTTAAAGGGCCCCCATAGATCTCAACCTTCCCCTAATGGTTATAGCACCAACTCATATAGTGGGGTTAGCACTATGGACCGCCGACCATTGTATGTTATTAAAGAAGAGTACTTTCCCTTTATATATGGACTCTTATCTTTTAGTTATATGGTTGTACAGAAGAGAAAAAGATAGAAGAAAATTCAACCATCCATCTCTCTATTGTGTTTTGCCCTCTCTTGTGTGCGTGTGTGTTTGCTTGCAAGGAACTCAAGCTCTCCCTCTACCCCACATTCTCTTTAGGATGACACCAAAGGTCAAAATTGCAATTGATAAACCTCGCCACATCGGACATCCCCTCATCACAAGCCTTATCATTGATGGTGCCAAAACCAAATAATGTCACTGCTCCATTGCAAGCAAATGCCAAGAAAGGTACCAAAATGTCACTTCCACAAAAGCAGATATATCCACTGCATAATTCAATATTACGATATCCTCATGGTGTCAAACGGTGGGTAGAAAAGAATATTTTAGTAGATCAGGGTGTCAAACGGTGCTGGTGCGTAGATAGTATAGTGCTGGTGAATCCTATTAAAACGGTTTGTCAATCATCGGAGTTTTGAGTTAAAAGTTAGGACAATTCAGGCAAACTGCATCTGAAACAGTAAAACAGGTTCTTTGTGAGAGCAAACAGGTAGTTGTCTCTGAGTCGTAAGCAAGATTTGATCGTCAAAGCTTTCCATGAAAGCTTCAGACGGATGCTTGCTGTACAAGCTACAATTAGATATAAAACTTGTCGTGCAAGTTGCGTCATAACGTGATGCTTTTTCTTAACGTGGTGCTTTTTCTTATTATTAATTTTGTCTTTTATGGACCTCTAAGTTTGCTTACGTGCATGAGATGCGGGTCTCCACTTTTAGAGTTCTAATTTTGGTTCACGTTCTATTCTTTACATGATCACTTTATGCTCGTTGGTGCATGCCTATTTTTGGCTACGTTTCTCATATCTCATACATGGTCTGCAAGTTTTGCGATCTTATCTTGTACGTGTTCTCACAACCCGACATGGCAAACACCATACGTGTTAATGGATTTCCTTCTGGGCAGCATTCTGTTCCTCTTTTCCAAGGCTAAGGATTTCCTGGTTGGAAATACAAGATGCTATTAATTTTGGAAGGAGACAAATTGGTAGATATTGTTCTTTGGTATTCTTGCATGCCCTCCTCAACCTCTTGATCCACTTCAAAATGATGTTATTATTACCGAAGGTCCTATTTTTGAACAGTGGAAAATTGATCATGCACACTGGATTCGTTCGTGATGATAAGGCTGCTCCTTGGTATATACTTTCTGCCCTTAACGATTCACTCATGCTAGATGTTTATCCATTATCCACGTCATATGCTATATGGGACTATCTTATCACTATGTTTGAGAAGAAAATTGTTATTCTGTATCTCTGTAATCTTCTGGGCAAGCTTCAATTCAAGGTAGGTACATCCATGTCTAGTCACATTGAATCATTCAAAGGTATTATGAATCAACTTTCTGCTGCTGTGCAGGGGATCCTATTTCTCGAACTCAATTGGTTACACACCTTCTTGATACGGTGAAGGATCCTTTGTATCATAATATTGTCACTATATTATCTAACAAGGATGGAATTGACTTTGAGCATACATGTATTTCTTTGATTGAATATTCTCAACGTCATGATTGTCAGACGTCGGTAACTCATGAAACGGTCATGATTGCCCAACCAAGAGTACACAGAATTAGAGATAGCCTTTGTCCGGACACGTCCATTTCAGCAACGCCCTTCTTCCTCCTCCCAATTTACATCTCGTGGCTTCCAAAGAGGAGGTAATTCTTCTTGTTTGAGATTTCCTCAAAAGCCTTGTTCTTATTGTGACAAAACTGGTCACTTGGTTTCTGAATGTTGGGCATGAGAGTACGATGAAGAACACGGTATTACAAATAAGCAACCTTGTTTATTCTTCCTCTTCTGCAACAACCTGTGAATATTGTGGGAGCACAAGGCATTCATCTAGTCGATGCTTCAAGACGCGTTATGATGAAGCTCGAAATCAAGCTATGCTACTCAACAAAATCCTCATGGATGAAGACAATGTTCATCACTCAAGAGGCTAATTTGGTTCATTATAATCTCTTCAGAAAAGGTACTACATGTTCGTGATTGTTCTCTCTTTATTGTTGATTCTGGTGCTACAAGCAACTTGACATATCAATTGCAATGGTTACACAATTATCATCCATCTCCTATCAAGAAAGTGGTTTATCTTGCTGATAATACAACTTGCCAAGTAATGGGTATTGGCGACTTGTATTTGGGAACTTCTTCCTCAACCAAAATACTACAAGGAGTTTTATATGTTCTTGATTTACAAAGAAACTTACTTTCTGTTGCGTGGCTTGTGGATCTTGGTCTTATTATTGGATTCGATAATACAAAGTGTCGCATCGAAAAGGATGGCACCACTATTGCGGTTGCTCCTTGACATGGTAATCTCTTTGAACTTTCATTGAATATGAGGATGTTGCAAATGTTGTTACAGCTCTAGGAGATCTAGATTGTAAGCTATGGCATCATCGGTTTGCTCACTCAAATTTCTCAAAGCTTCTTGATATTCATCGTCATGATCTTGTGAGAGGTATGGACGTCAAATCTCACCTGCATATGGGGATATGTGAATATTGTGCTCTAGGCAAACATCATCGTAAGACATTTCCAATGCCTACAAATATTCATTCAAATAATCTTTTGGATCTCATTCATACTGATATTTGTGGACCCTTTCCTCCATACAAGTCTTGCTACCATTACTTCATTACTTTTATTGATGACTATTCACGGTATACAAATGTCTTTTTGCTACGACATAAATTAGAAGCATTGGACACATTTAAGAGGTACCAAATATCTGTGGAGAATCACACTGGTCGAAAAGTTAAAATTCTTCGAAGTGATAATGGTGGTGAATATATTTCCAACTTATTTCATGATCATTGCATCAACCACGGCATCCACCATGAGTATACCATCCCATATTCTCCCCAACAGAATGGAGTTACAGAGGAAAAGAATCGTACAATTTTGAATGCAATCAGATGCATGCTTATTCATTCTGGATTATCTCGCTCTTTTTGGGCAGAAGCAGTTTTTGTTCAAAATCATCTTCCAACTACTGCACCTTCTAGTAAGATTCTAATCAAAGCTTGGACAAGCCAAACTCCTTCTGTTGCACATTTCAAAGTCTTTGGGTGGTGTATTGCTTATATTTATGTCCCAAAAGAGACACGACACAAGCTAGAACCTTCAGGTTTGAAGGAAGCCATGGAAGCTGAATATGAGTCTTTGATCTCGAAAGGTACATGGGTTCTTACCAATCTACCTTCTGATCGTACTCCTATCAAATGTAAGTGGGTTTACAAGAATAAAACAAAGGCATATGGATCCTTTGAAAAATTCAAAGCTCATTTAGTTGCAAAGGGATACTCACAAATTGCAGAGATTGACTATCATGACACATTTTTCACTCGTAGTTTGTAGTACAAGCATTCGAGTACTACTAGCTTTTGCAACTCAATTTGATTTGGAAATACATCAAATGGATGTTAAGATGGCTTTTCTTAATGGAGACTGAAAGGGAGGAAATATATATGGAGCAACCTGAAGGATTTAGAATTCCCGAAAAGGAATATCTTGTATGCCAACTCCACCGTGCTTTGTATGGACTAAAACAAGCTTCACGATCATGGTACATCAAGATTGATCAATTTCTCACATCTCAGGGGTTTGTTTCTTGCTTCTCTGATCCAAATCTTTATATCAAGTGTAATGTGGATAACCATTTTGTGATATTGGCCCTTTATGTTGATGACACTTGTGTCTAATAATCTATCTTTCATGCAACAAGTAAAAAAGGTCTTATCCTCAGCCTTTGATATGGTGGATCTTGGTGACATCCATTCATGCCTTGGTATTCAAGTTCAAAGGTATCGTCCTAATGGTATTTTGCTTCTTCGTCAAATGAAGTTTATCCAAGATATTGTTCAAAAGTTTGGATTGGCTACTGCACATTCAGCAAACACTCCTTGTCCTGCAAGCTCTACTAGGAGTACTTCTGCAAATATTGAGGCTGAATGATTAGCTTTAAATTAACCCTATGCTAATCTTGTTGGTTGTCTTCAATCTGTGGGCATGAGCACTCGTCCTGATATTCTATTTGCAACAAATCTGTTAGGACAATCCTTGTCCTCTCTCCATCTACAAGACATTGGTCTCAAGCTAAACGTGTTTTGAAGTATGCAGATTTTGGACTTGTATATCGCCATCTCAAGAAGACATATCTTCATCAACTTCTCTTAATCTTTTGGGTTATTTAGATGTTGATTGGGCAAGCTTCCATGCAATCCACCAGTGGTAATTGCTTCTTTATCAATGGCTGTTTGGTATCTTGGGCAAGCAAGAAACAACGCTGTATTATAGTTTCTACTACAGAGTCTAAATATGCAGCTGCATCTTTAGCAGCTCGTGAATTGGTTTGGCTTCAACAATTGCTTGCTGATATTGGTCATTCTCCTTCCTCAAGCACTCCTCTTAGATGTGACAACCAAAGTGCTATTAGTCTAGCCAAGGACTACGTGCAACATAGCAAGTCCAAGCATATTGCAGTTCATTATCACTATGTTTGACATGAAGTAAGGAAAGGAGCAATAATAGTAGAAAATTGTCCAACTGATCAAATGATTGCAGACGTTCTCACCAAAGGACTCCATGAAGCTCGGTTTACACTTGAACTTGGAGTTGCAGCGGTCTCTCTTTTTGGAGATTAGCACATCTCATGTCATGTCGATTTTGTCTAGACTCATACATAGCCTATAGACTTTAGGAAACTTCACACATTACTTCACATCATGCACATTTATTCTTAAGTATTATCTTTTATTATTCTAAAAGAGTAATCCCTATCGTTTCTATATTCTAAAAGTGTCATTTTCATGCATAGAAGATGCATATTGATTATTTTTTTATGCATAAAAGAATAATTTTTTTATTATTATCAAAGTGTTACTTTCATCAAAATGGATTTTTATGCATAAAAGAATATTTTTTATTATTATGAAAGTGTTACTTTCATCAAAATGGATTTTTATGCATAAAAGAATATTTTTTTAATTATGAAAGTGTTACTTTCATCAAAATGGATTTTTATGCATAAAAGAATAATTTTTATTATTATGAAAGTGTTACTTTCATCAAAATGGATTTTTATGCATAAAAGAATATTTTTTTTAATTATGAAAGTGTTACTTTCATCAAAATGGATTTTTATGCATAAAAGAATAAAATTTTTATTATGAAAGTGTTACTTTTATCAAAATGGATTTTTATGCATAAAAGAATAATTTTTTTATTATGAAAGTGTTACTTTCATCAAAATGGATTTTTATGCATAAAAGAAATTTTTTATTATTATGAAAGTGTTACTTTCATCAAAATGGATTTTTATGCATAAAAGAATAAATTTTTTATTATGAAAGTGTTATTTTCATCAAAATGGATTTTTATGCATAAAAGAATAAAATTTTTTAATTATGAAAGTGTTACTTTCATCAAAATGGATTTTTATGCATAAAAGAACAAATTTTTTTGATTATGAAAGTGTTACCTTCATCAAAATGGATTTTTATGCATAAAAGAATAATTTTTTTAATTATGAAAGTGTTACTTTCATCAAAATGGATTTTTATGCATAAAAGAATAAATTTTTTATTATGAAAGTGTTACTTTCATCAAAATGGATTTTTATGCATAAAAGAATAAATTTTTTTATTATGAAAGTGTTACTTTTCAAAATAGATTTTTATGCATAAAAGAAAATATTTATTATTATGAAAGTGTTATTTTCATCAAAATGGATTTTTATGCATAAAAGAATGATTTTTTTATTATGAAAGTGTTACTTTCATGAAAATGGATTTTTATGCATAAAAGAAATTTTTTTAATTATGAAAGTGTTACTTTCATCAAAATAGATTTTTAATGCATAAAAGAATTTTTTATTATAAAAGTGTTACTTTCATTCATTATTGATTTTTATGCATAAATTAATGCATAAAAGAATTTTTTTATTATAAAAGTGTTACTTTCATCATTATTGATTTTTATGCATAAAAGAATATTTTTATTATAAAAGTGTTACTTTCATCATTATTGATTTTTATGCATAAAAGAATTTTTTTATTTTAAAAGTGTTTTTTCATTATTATTGGTTTTTATGCATAAGTAATTGAAATATTTTCCTTTGATAAAGATAGTTCAAGAAGAATCTTTTCAGACTCAAAATCTGAATCAGACTATAACCAAGACATAACTCCTTCGTCAGTTTCAAGAAATGACGATGTGACAAGTTCCATAATCTACACTCAAATCACCCACCGAATCTGAAACTAAGTTGAGACCTTTGATTTTGATGTGAGGATTAAGAATTCAGAATTTGAGGAATTCTGCTTGGGAATCCAGACTGTGATCTAGAAGTCTTGGGATACGGAATTAAGATATACTCATTGTATTAAAAAAAAATCAAAACTGAAAACTTGCATAGAAACCCTGTTTTCTTAAAAGACTGTCTTACTCCAGAATGCTGGAGAGAGCCTTTGGTATATGTGTTTTCTAAGGGAAGTTCGATTGCAATAGTTGGCGGGGAGTGTTCAAAGGAGGACAGCTCACGCGACAAAGCCTGTCCAGGTCTTGACCAGCATTGGTATGGTTAAAATGGTGCGCTTTCGGTACGATGGACGAGGGCCAACGAAGCGGTCCCTGAGTGAAGTGCCAGGACACCTAAGGAGGATCCTGGAGGGTTCTGACCAGGCAATGCACGGGCTCGTGGTGCCGAGAGAATATTCAATCAAAGAAATACATGTATGCTCAAAGTCAATTCCATTCTTGTTAGATAATATAGTGACAATATTATCATACAAAGGATCTTTCACTGTATCAAGAAGGTGTGTAACTAATTGAGTTCGAGAAATAGGATCCCCTGCAGAGCAGAAAGTTGATTCATAATACCTTTGAATGATTCAATGTGACTAGACATGCATGAACGTGCCTTGAATTGAAGCTTGCCCAGAAGATTAGAGAGACACAAAATCTTTGTAACAGTTTTCTTCTCAAACATAGTGATATGATAGTCCCATATAGCATATGACGTGGATAACGGATAAACATCTAGCATGAGTGAATCATTAAGGGCAGAAAGTATATACCAAGGAGCAACCTTATCAAATGAATCTAGTGTGGATGATCAATTTTTCACTGTTTAAAAATAGGACCTTCGGTAATAATAACATCATTTTGAAGTGGATCAATAGGTTGAGGAGGGCATGCAAGAATACCAAGAACAATATCTGCCAATTCGTCTCCTTCCAAAATTAATAGCATCTTGTATTTCCAACCAGGAAATCCTTGGCCTTGGAAAAGAGGAACAAAACACTGCCCAAAAGGAAATCCATTAATTAACAAGTATGGTGTTTGCCATGTCGGGTTGTGAGAACACCTACAAGATAAGATCGTAGAGCTTGCATACTATGTACGAGATATGAGAAACGTAGCCAAAAATAGGCATGCACCAGACAACGAGCATAAAGTGATCGTGTAAAGAATAAAACGTGAACCAAAATTAGAACTCTAAAAGTGGAGACCCACGTCTCATGCACGTAAGCAAACTTAGAGGTCCATAAAAGACAAAAATAATAATAAGAAAAAGCACCGCATTATGACGCAACTTGCACGGCATTTGGTGGCCTTTAGAATGTTGGTTTAATTAGTGAGTTGCTAGAGTTTTTCCTCTTTGTTGACTTCATGCTTTTCTACATCTCTTTGGCTTTTCTCTCTTTGAATTCTTTGGCTTTTCTCTCTTTGAATTCTTTTCTTCTTTTTCATTTCGACATTGCCCTCTTCATTATGCCTTTGGTTCTTTTTCTTACACACTGATGCGACATTATGTCATGTAGCGGGTGGTCGTAGCATGAGCTTCTCGAGTCTCTATGGCAGTGTCTAAGACCCAAAAAATGCGAACACAAATGCAATATTTTCACGGGAAGGTGCTAGCCTTGTATGGTCAGTGTCTAATCCCAATGCAAAACATGGAAATAAAATATGCGTCACTAGGGCGTGCAATATGCATACGGATCACATTTATTTTTAATGTAAGAAAATATGTGATTATAAATTAAGTGCACGGGCACCAAAGCGTGCCGTCATGCAATCTTGTCTTGGAGCGTAGTTTGTGAATGATGATAGTCACTATGATGAAATCATTGAAGCACATGTTGTACAAGACATTAGTGTGCAAGGCTTGTAATTTATTAACACCGAAAAGCTTTCGATTGCTTCCACAGGAACAATCTCTAGAAGAATATATATATATGTATATATGTTCCACCGTAAGGTTTTCAAACCTTAGCTTTGATTTAAAAAATGTGATTTTATCTCAACCACAAAAATGTGATATGCACTGTTTTCTTATCTTCACTACGCCGCCGGTTTGCTGGGAGGCTATGGTGGCTGCCGTATCAGTATGGAGATTGATGTTGTGCGGAAATTGCCCCGCTGGAGCAAGAAAGACGCACATCGAGTAGGTGTTAGAAGCGGTGGCTAGGATGTTGTCGAGAGGGCTGCTTTAGTGCGGCTACTACAAAACAACGTGCAGAGTAGTTGAAGGTTACCGAGAGAATCAAGAGAGCCTCCCTCTCCAGCTCGTCTACTGCACTAAGAAAGCCTCCCTCTCCAGTTTGTCAACGGCAGTTCGTCTTCTGCAGTAAGAAAGCCTTCCTCTTTAGTTCATTCTAGAGAGAGCTATTGTCTACAGTGTTGAGTAAGAGTCCGATTGAGATAGGTCTTTATGTGTATCTACTACATGCCTTGTAGTGCAGCTGAAGATAATGCATAAACCCACACATGCAAAGGTGCTGATTCCCTTGGTAAGTGTGAGTGCGTGCTCAAGTGATATAGAGAGTGTGGTAACCGTAGGTGAAGATGTATGAATGGTGTGAAGAGTTTCCTCCTCTTCCTCTTCAAGTGTAGCACTTCATTTCGCGGCGCCACCCTTCAAGAGTGAAAGAGAGAGGAAGATCTAAACCTAATGCACAATCTAACTTATTCACAAAGAATAAATGTGCATGATGTGAAGTAATGTGTGAAGTATCCTAAAGTCTATAGGCTATGTACGAGTCTAGACAAAATTGACATGACATGAGATGTGCTAATCTCCAAAAAGAGAGGCCGCCACAACTCCAAGTTCTGATCGTCTCGCAAAAGTGTAAACTGAGCTTCATGGAGTCCTTTGGTGAGAATGTCTGCAATCATTTGATCAGTTGGACACTGTTCTACTATTATTGCTCCTTTCCTTACTTCATGTCAAACATAGTGATAATGAACTGCAATATGCTTGGACTTGCTATGTTGCACGTAGTCCTTGGCTAGACTAATAGCACTTTGGTTGTCACATCTAAGAGGAGTGCTTGAGGAAGGAGAATGACCAATATCAGTAAGTAATTGTTGAAGCCAAACCAATTCACGAGCTGCTAAAGATGCAGCTACATATTCAAACTTTGTAGTAGAAACTGCAATGCAGCATTGTTTCTTGCTAGCCCAAGATACTAAATAGCCATTGATAAAGAAGCAATTACCACTCATGGATTGCATGGATAAGTTAGAGCTTGCTCAATCAGCATCTGAATAACCCAAAAGATTAAGAGAAGTTGATGAAGATATGTCTTCTTGATGGCGATATACAAGTCCAAAATCTGTAGTGCCCTTCAAGTACCTCAAAAACACATTTAGCTTGAGACCAATGTCTTGTCGATGCAGAGGACAAGTATTATCCTAACAGATTTGCTGCAAACAGAATATCAAGAGATGAGTGCTCTTGCCCACAAATTGAAGAAAACCAACAAGATTAGCATAGGGTTGATTTAAAGCTAATGATTTAGCCTCAATATTTGCTGTACTCCTAGTAGAGCTTGCAAGACAAGGAGTGTTTGCCAAATGTGCAGTAGCCAATCTAAACTTTTGAATAATATCTTGGATAAACTTTGTTTGACTAAGAAGCAAAATACCATTGGGATGATACCTTTGAACTTGAATACCAAGGCATGAATGGTGCCAAGATCCACCATATCAAAGGCTGAGGATAAGACCTTTTTTACTTGTTGCATGAAAGATAGATTATTAGACACAAGTATAGTGTCATCAACATAAAGGGCCAATATCACAAAATCATTATCCACATTGCACTTGATATAAAGATTTGGATCAGAGAAGCAAGAAACAAACCCCTTAGATGTGAGAAATTGATCAATCTTGATGTACCATGATCGTGAAGCTTGTTTTAGTCAGCTTTCACTTGACAAACCTGAGTTCCCCACAATCTGACTCATTGTGAGAGAAGTTCTCCAAAGCAATGAAACGGTGGAGTTGGCATACAAGATATTCCTTTCCGGGAATTGTAAATCCTTCAGGTTGCTCCATATATAATTCCTCCTCTAAGTCTCCATTAAGAAAAGCCATCTTAACATCCATTTGATGTATTTTCGAATCAAACTGAGTTGCAAAAACTAGTAGTACTCAAATGCTTGTATTATGAACTACGGGTGAAAAAGTGTCATGATAGTCAATCCTTGCAATTTGTGAGTATCCCTTTGCAACTAAGCCAGCTTTGAATTTATCAAAGGATCCATCTACCTTTGTTTTAGTCTTGTAAACCCACTTACATTTGATAGGAGTACGATCAATCTGTGGTGGTAGAACATGTGGCGGCAGAGGTGAAGTGTCTTGTACTCGAAACACCCCCTAGGCCATAATCTCACTAAGCATGCAAGTGGTGTAAGTGCAGTAGCTATCACCCAGGTGGGTCGTCAATGTCCACTGTAGCACTAGTTGAACTCAATATCTCAACACTCCCCCTCAAGCTCAACTCCACACACTGCACTCCAAGTAAGCTCCTAAACCTGTGCAGTGTCTCTATGCCCAATGCCTTTGTGAAGATGTCAAGCACCTAATCATTTGTGGAGACGTATAATAGATCTAGAACACCTGTTACTAGAACCTTCTCCCTCACAAAGTGATAATGCACCTACATGTGCTTTGTTCTAGCTGTTGAGAGAGGGAGAGAGATGAGACAAGAGACACCACATACGCTCCACAAGAATGAATCATATTAGTCACAAGTCACATATATATAGGCAAGATCTAGAGTGAGTTAGGGATAGCTTTATATAGCTCCAACACCCCCACTCAAATAAAGGTCTGCAGTTGCGGAGTAAAAAAACCCTTGGGAGCACAAGGGAAAAACCCGAGCTCCTACATATAAATGTACAATGCCACCTTAAAGTCCATGTGCAATGTGCTTCTATATACAAAGTACAAAGAATAAATGTGCATGATGTGAAGTAATGTGTGAAGTGTCCTGAATTCTATAGGCTATATACGAGTCTAGACAAAATTGACATGACATGAGATATGCTAATCTCCAAAAAGAGAGGCCACCGCAACTCCAAGTTTTGATCGCAAAAGTGTAAACTGAGTTTCATGGAGTCCTTTGGTGAGAATGTCTGCAATCATTTGATCAGTTGGACAATGTTCTACTATTATCACTCCTTTCCTTACTTAATGTCAAACATAGTGATAATGAACTGCAGTATGCTTGGACTTGCTATGTTGCATGTAGTACTTGGTGGCTAGACTAATAGCACTTTGGTTATATCACATCTAAGAGGAGTGCTTGACGAAGGAGAATGACCAATATCACCAAAACAGTAAGTAATTGTTGAAGCCAAACCAATTCACGAGCTGCTAAAGATGTAGCTACATATTCAGACTCTGTAGTAGAAATTGCAATACAGCGTTGTTTCTTGCTAGCTCAAGATACCAAACAGCCATTGATAAAGAAGCAATTACCACTGGTGCAACGCATGAACAAGTTAGAGCTTGCCTAATCAGCATATCTGAATAACCCAAAAGACTAAGAGAAGTTGATGAAGATATGTCTTCTTGACGGCAATATACAAGTCCAAAATCTGTAGTTCCCTTCAAGTACTTCAAAACATGTTTAGCTTGAGACCAATGTCTTATAGATGGAGAGGACAAGTATTTTCCTAACAGATTTGCTGCAAACAGAATATTAAGACGAGTGCTCATGCCCACAAATTGAAGACAACCAACAAGATTAGCATAGGGTTGATTTAAAGCTAATGATTCAACCTCAATATTTGCAGTACTCCTAGTAGAGCTTGCAAGACAAGGAGTGTTTGCCGAATGTGCAGTAGCCAATCCAAACTTTTGAACAATATCGTGGATAAAGGCTTTGTTTGATGAAGAAGCAAAATACCATTGGGACAATACCTTTGAATTTGAATACCAAGGCATGAATGGATGTCGCCAAGATCCACCATATCAAAGGCTGAGGATAAGACCTTTTTTACTTGTTACATGAAAGATAGGTTACTAGACACAAGTAAGTGTCATCAACATAAAGGGACAATATCATAAAATGGTTATCCACATTGCGCTTGATATAAATATTTGGATCAGAGAAGCAAGAAACAAACCCCTGAGATGTGATAAATTGATCAATCTTGATGTACCATGATCGTGAAGCTTGTTTTAGTCCATACAAAGCACGGTGGAGTTGGCATACAAGATATTCCTTTTCGGGAATTGTAAATCCTTCAGGTTGCTCCATATATATTTCCTCCTTTAATAAGAAAAGCCGTTGTCTTAACATCCATTTGATGTAGAACCCCAGAATCAGTTCAAAAATCGGATTGAATCATAAATAAAGAAACTTAACAAGAATTTTCGTATTGATAGGAACATGGATCGAGGTCATCGTGGTAGAAATGTTAACTCCCAACTCGATGAAGAAGAGCTCGACTTGGATGTTCATAAAACTCTTCATAGTTTGCAGCCTGGTCCCTTCAAGGGTGAAGGGGAACAGTTAGGTGAAGTTGTAGAAAAGTGGATTGAGGCCATGGAGGAATATTTTGATGTAACTGGCTACAATGAGATAAGCAAGATAGCTCTCGCAGGTTAAATATTGTGGAAACGGCTGGGGTTGCGTGGAGGAATCACTGCGAGAGACAAACCGTCTCGACCAAAATACCCAAACCTGGAGCGATCTCAAGGCTTACCTCAAAAAGAGGTTTTGTCCCCCAGGCTTTCTTGAAACTAAGATGAATGAGTTCTTGGAACTAAAGCAGGAAAATCGAACAATTGAAGAGTACCATTAGGCTTTTTCCCTTCTCCTTAAATATTCCCCTCAATTGGATGAAGAGCAGCTGATGGCCAGGTTCATTCGGGGAATGAATGAGCGATTGGATACTTTAGTCAAGAATGCCAAACCTATCTCAATGGCCGAAGCAGTAAGAATGGTGAAGGATTTCGACAAAGCCTTTGATGTCAAAGTCCCGCCAAAGCCAGGACCATCACCTTTCAAAAGGTTTTTAGTCCCAGAATGTGATTCCAACCTTCCTCCGCCTAAGAGATATCAGGGTCAAACCTAGGATATGGAAAATTCCAGAATGGAAGAAATGTCCTTTTCCTGAAACTCAATCCCCTGGATTTCAACTGGATCAAGGTTTTCAGAGCAAGGAAATCAGGGATCAAGATTCTAGACTCCAGCCCCTTCCTTCTAGAGTAATCAGGGTTCTATCCGCCAAAATCAGGGAGATCCCAGAGGTAGACCCTCTATCCAACCTGTAGTTTCAATCCAAAGTAATGCAAGACCTCCATCTCAGAATAGGGGAAGTCAAAGAGAGTTGTTCCCAAATCGGCCATCCACTTCCAAGTCAGCAATGCTGGAAGTGATTGAAGAAGAAGAAAAAGATGAAAGAGATTATACTCCACCCTTGCGAGACGAGGACATCTTGCATTTTTTAAGTGGGATAGAATGTAAGATTCCTCCCTAGCCTCTCAGGATGTCCAGTATCTTCTCCTATAGTCAAATCCCTCTTCAAAAATATAAAAGATCTTGTTTCTACCTGTTTTGGCCTAGAGAGAGAAAATATTCTAGAGAGAGGTTATTCAGATTTTGGATATTTTTGGATGGAAAAATATCTCTTTGTATTTAAATAAGTTCTCGAGAAACAGAAGTTCAAAAACATTTTCAGAAGGTGCATTCGAAATAAATTATAATCTGTTCAAAAGACCTTATCCTGGGGGTCCAGATTTTTTGAAAATTTTAAATTAAGGTTTTGATGGGCCAATCAGATTCATCCAAATGTGTGGAGGAGATAAATGGAAGAAATAAAGAAAATCCCCCCAAAGAGTAAATACTCACATAAGATAAGGTTAAGAGTTAAAAAAGAGAGATATTTAGAAGAAATGATGCATTTTTGACACCTCAATATGGGGGAATTCCCCTCATGAAGGAGGCACCTAATTCACATGTGTGGGAGAGTTTTAAACTCCCAAATAATGAGATATTTTTATCTCCCCTCTCTCCTGTTTCAACTAGATCCAAAAAGTGAGCTAAACTGACCTAAAAATGGTAAAAATTTGACCAAACTGATCTGGAAAATTCTAGAATCAGTTTGCTTGGTTAGAGGCTCACTTTTTCCTATAAATAGAAGCCTTCCCCTTTGTTGAAGCTTAATAGTGTTTTTGCACTATTACCCTGCTTCTCCCAAGAGCTAAAAACTGTGAATTTACTCATAATTCATTAGTTTTTGACCTTCCCTCTTCTAAAGATTGGTGGCCACTCTTGTTTCAAACAAGAGTAGATCCCTCAAACCATCAAGCCAAAGAAAAGCTCTCAAATTCTCCTTGTAAGTTGGAGATTCTTCTCTTTTCTATGCATTTTATGGTTTTTTATGATTTTTGTCTTCTCTAAATTGAATATGATGTTATGCCTCATTGAAAAAAGGCATTCCTCTCTCTTCTTTAGTAAATCCAACCATTCTTTATCCTAGATGAACGATTAATGGATAAAATGAAGTTTTTCATAATGTTTCTCTTTGATAAGTAGAAAATATTTACATTAGAATGATTTAAATACTCTTGGTGAACTTCTAATTAATTTTAGAGAGTTAAAAATTAAAAAATGGTCAGCCATACAAAGGAGGTTATGGCAAAATTTTCTAAAATTATGAAAAATAAGTTTCACTTTTTTATTTCAAAAGAGTAATTCCCATTGTATATGTATTCTTAAAGTGTTATTTTTCATCCTAGTTATAGAAAAATGCTTACTAAAAATATTTTATTAAAAAAGTGTTACTTTCTTTAGAATTAAATTCTATGCATAGAAGGGAGCTTATTGAAATTTTTATTTTGATCTCGCGTAGTAGCATGGTCGGCCGAGGTCTTGACCAGCCTCGGTTCCATTTAAATGGTGAGCTTCCGGTACGGTGGATGAGGGACCAAGGAAGTGGCCTATGAGTGAAGTGCTAGGTGACCTGCGAAGGATCCTACAGGGTGCTGACCATATGGTGCTCGGGCTTTGGGTCACCGAAGATACCCACACGTGCGTCGTGGAAGATATTGGAACAAGGAGTAAGAGTTGTTTTCTGAAATCGGGCATGGATCTGGTTGATTGACCTTGCTGGTCCTCAACGGATGAGTCCATGGCTCTTTTATATGGATCTATTGGTTGATCTTGCTGATCTTCAACGGAGATTCCATATTGATTTTTATAAGTGATTATATTGGCGGGTACTATGAGCTAGGAACTATTGAAAAGGCCCCTGAAAAGAGTGGACAGGCGGTGAGCATTCTGGTTGCCAATGATGCCATAGATACTCCGATGAAGGAATGATTGAAAATTAAGATTCAAACGAATATTTTGGAGGATTGTGATCAGTAATACTATGGTTTCATTAAATGATTGTTTTAAAGATGGCTGAATCTGTGAAAAAGACAATTTCATATTGGGTGTGTAAGTGGCATGACTAATGTTAAATTTGCATGAATATCTGGCTAGGGGGCCTGGGAACTCTTTTCCCTGGTACCCGGGACAAATCCTAACCAAATTCTAAATTGGACCCCATCACTACAGTGGTTGGGCGGTTGGCTATGGGGGGTTGGCTAACCCATGGGACTGGATGGGATTAGGCTGCACTGATGGATCCCTAAATTTGAGACTCAATTCTATTATGATACGTTAGATAAAGTAAATCCCGGTCAAAAATTGTTCTATGGAAAAGAATCAACGGCTCTGCCTCTCAATGAGGAAAAAAGCGTTGATCTCTATGATCCAAGTGCAAATTTCTTCCTTGATCTGACTAAGTGACTTTAGGTTCGGTCGGATCAGTTTGGTCAGTAATGACCTTGACTATGTTAGAGTAAAATTTTATCCTGGAGGAATTGCCTGTGCTTTTCGGACAAGGGAAGTTTTTTCGAGTTCGGTTTTGGAAGAATCGAGGAATTAGTCACCTGCCTGGATATCTGTGGACGAGGCCCCGACGAGTGTGGGACCCTGCCCTGTGCAAGAAGTGCTACTTTCACTGCTAGCACCCCGAATCTGTTGCGCGATGGGGACAGGGATCTTACAGCTGGTATCAGAGCAAATTGACTAATAAGGATCAACCAAAAAGCCAAAAATGTCAAAAATTTATGAAGTAGCAGTATAAGATCAGAATTGTGTGATGAAATTCATACAAATTGTTATTTCAACTAAAATTCATAAATTAGTAATTGGGTCTTCAAATGGAAGTACCACAATTGCATGGAATCCCTAACTTGCTTGAGGCCTAGACATGATGGTCTTTACCTTATAATTCCAAGGACCGTGACTACCCGTATATACCGACGAGGGTAACTGTAGCTCTTTATTGGCAGTATATACGAGTAAATATAAGACTTGAAATTATAAGCATTAATGCTATCCAGATGATGAATTTGAATGTGGTTGATATGATTTTTAAATTCTGGTTATGAACTGATGAGTTTATTTGGATTCTGATTAAAAAATGATGATTTCTGAAATTTAGTTGAAATGTAATAAGTTAGGCAAAACCACAATGAGGATGAATGGGACGAGTCCATGTGATGATGTTCATAACTGGAATGACGGTAATGACTTTAGCAAATCACTATGAGATTAGTGGATTGTGCTGGCAGATTAAACTACTGTTAACTTTTGATCAGTGGATCAAGTTAAGGGATGATAAATTAAAAATCTGAAAAATTGAAATCCCCATGGACTGTTCAGATCGAAAAATTCAGTAAAATGGACCATTACTATGTTAAAGATATGAATGAGATATTCTGAATGAATTGTTATCTGATATTCTGAATGAATTGTTATCTGATAATGCGTTCTATATGAGTATCTTAACCCCATGATTATGTGAGGAATCGCCTATGCTTTCCGGACAAGGGAAGTTTTTCCGAGTTTGGTTTTGGAAGAATCGAGGAATTAGTCACCTATCCGGATATCCGTGGGTGAGGCCCCGAGTGTGGAACCCTGCCCGTGCAAGAAGTGCTACTTCCACTGCTAGCACCCCGAATCCGTTGAGCGGTGGGGACAGGGATCTTACACATGGCTTCCTTCCATTGTTCCTTTTGTGGAGAGGACATAGCTTCTGCATAAGTTGAAGGGTCTTCACAAACAGCCAATACGTAGCAATCTCCTTTGAAACCATAGGATGAACATCGATAGACTTGTCTTCAATATTCATCAAAAGAGTGTTGTCATCATGCAAATCATTGTCCAAAAGAAGAAAAGGAAAAGAAGTGAGTAATGTTTTTGTATCATCAGCATCATCTATGGACCACGAACCTCCCATCAATCCCTCATTGAATATATCATCTTCCCTAACAATTAACTTTTGAGAACTTGGATCGTAAAACTTGTAACCCTTTGAAATGTCAGAATAACCAATAAAAATAACCTTCAAACCTGAAGGTTCTAGCTTGTGTCGTGTCTCTTTTGGGACATGAATATAAGCAATACATCCAAAGACTTTGAAATGTGCAACAGAAGGAGTTTGGCTTGTCCAAGCTATGATTGGAATCTTGCTAGAAGGTGCAATAGTAGTTGGAAGATGATTTTGAACAAAAATGACTGTCAATACTACTTCTGCCCAAAAAGAGCGAGATAATCTAGAATGAATAAGCATGCATCTGATTGCATTCAAAATTGCACGATCCTTTTGCTCTGCAACTCCAATTTGTTGGGGAGAATATGGAATGGTATACTCATGGTGGATGCCGTGGTTGATGTAATGATCATGAAATAAGTTGGAAATATATTCACCACCAGTATCACTTCGAAGAATTTTAACTTTTTGACCAGTGTGATTCTCCACAGATATTTGGTACCTCTTAAATGTGTCCAATGCTTCTGATTTATGTCGTAGCAAAAAGACATTTGTATACCATGAATAGTCATCAATAAAAGTAATGAAGTAACGGTAGTAAGACTTGGATGGAGGAAAGGGTCCACAGATATCAGTATGAATGAGATCCAAAAGATTATTTGAATGAATATTTATAGACATTGGAAATGGCTTACGATGATGTTTGCCTAGAGCATAATATTCACATATCCCCATATGCGGGTGTGAGATTTGAGTCCATAACTCTCACAAGATCATGACGATGAATATCAAGAAGCTTTGACAAACCGATGATGCCATAGCTTACAATCCAGATCTCCTAGAGCTGTAACAACATTTGCAACATCCTCATTCAATGAAAGTTCAAAGAGATTACTATGTCGAGGAGTAACCACAATAGTGGTGCCATCCTTTTTGATGTGCGACACTTTGTATTATCAAATTCAATAAATAGACAAAGATCCACAAGCCGCGTAACAGAAAGTAAGTTTCTTTGTAAATCAACAACATATAAAACTCCTCGCAATATTTTGGTTGAGGAAGAAATTCCCAAATACAAGTCGCCACCAATACCCACAAGTTGTATTAATTGGACTTACTTCATATAGGTTACAAGGAGTTGATTGTATTACATTGCTTTTAGGTTCCCCTTTTATATGAGGTGGCTACTAAGTTGCTTGAGAGCTTACATGGGATAAATTATCCTTGATGCTATGGCAACTTGCTAAATGACCTTGTACCTTCCTCACTCCCAACCTCTTCCTTGTGCTTTTTGGAACCACATTTCTCAACAAAACAACCTTGTCGGGGTCTTTTGGAGTTCTACAGAAAAGGTTAATGAGTACTCTCTGCTCTCTGGCTCCTGACATTTTCTTTGTGAGAATTGTTGAGAGTGTTGCTTAACTAAGTGAGGAAATGAGATTGCCACTTTCATAGTAGCCTTGATCTACTAAAAAATTCATTTCTACTACCCATCGTTTGACACCATGACGATATCTTAATATTGAATTATGAAGTGATATACCTTCTTTTGTGGAGGTGACGGTTTGGTACCTTTCTTGGCATTTGCTTGCAATGGAGCAGTGGGATTATTTGGTTTTGGCACCATCAATGATAAGGCTTGTGATGAGGGGCTATCCAATGTGGCGAGGTCACTTGGATGGATTTACCTTTATCAATTGCAATTGTGACCTTTGGTGTCATCCTAAAGAGAATGTGGGGGAGAGGGTGAGCCTGAGTTCCATGCAAGCAAAAACACACACACAAGAGAGTGCAAGATAGGAGAGAGATGGATGGCTAAATTTTCTTCTACCTCACATCTCATCACCTCTATTGACATCACATCTATTCATCCCTTCATTCACATCTATCTGATTCTCATCACACATCTTTTTACCTCACATCTCATCACCTCTATTGACATCACATATATTCATCCCTTCATTCACATCTATCTGATTCTCATCACACATCTCTTCACATCTATTTACCTCACATCTCATCATCTCTATTCACATCACATCTATTCATCCCTTCATTCACAACTATCTGATTCTCATCACACATCTCTTCACATCTATTTACCTCACATCTCTTTTTCTTCCTGAAATATCTTTCTCAAAAAAGGGGGTGATATTTCAATTACTAATTTAGTGAGTTTCATTCATTGAATATCCACTTAACTGATTTCTATATTAATCACGAATTTTGATGAGGAATAAATTACTCATTTATCAGAATATTTGGACTTCGATAGATTTCTTGAATTTTCTCTTTACAAACTGAGTGAATATGAAATGATAGAATTTTTTCTCTCAGAGTATTTACTTATTCATTTATCAAATATTCATGGAAAGTAAACATAGAATTAAAAATAATCTAATTTTGATATAAAAATTCTTTATGCATCTATTTATGCATAAAATCAATTTAATAGGAATAACACTTTTAAAATAAAATAAAAAAATATCCAATATAA
Organism: Cibotium barometz; assembly: GCF_041138505.1. NCBI lineage: Eukaryota > Viridiplantae > Streptophyta > Polypodiopsida > Cyatheales > Cibotiaceae > Cibotium > Cibotium barometz. The sequence goes on along the minus strand of NC_141068.1, from coordinate 16,562,785 downwards.
AAATTTCTATGCATAAAAATTGAATCTAATGAAAATAACACTTTGATAATAAAAATTATCCAATATGCATCTTTCTATGCATAAAAATTGAATCTAATGAAAATAACACTTTTATAATAAAAGAAAATCCTTTTATACATCTATTCATGCATAAAATAGGAATAACACTTTTAAAATAAAAAGAATTTCTTTTAGAATGCATAAACAGCGCGGGAATCATTCTTTTTGAATAACATAAAGATAAACCTTATTTTCATAAAATTTAAGAAAATTTTGCCATAACCTTCTTTGTATGGTTGACCATTTCTGAATTTTTATATTCTAAATTTACTTTAAAATTTATCCCAAGATGAAATAAAGCACTCTAATCTAATCAAATTTTCACTTCTAAAGAGTAATCAATAGGAAACATTTAACACAATTTATTTGTTACTCATTTTAGGATAAAGAAAGGCTAAAATTATTAATGAAGAGAAGGGGGAACCCTTTTCATCAAGGCTTATAATCCATAATCACATTAAAAAGCAAAGAATTCAGAAAGCCATAGAATAGAATTAAAAAAAGTAGAATTAATAACTTACATGGAGTTTTGTGAGCTTTCCTTGGGCTTGAGGGATTGAGAGCTCTACTCTTGTTTGGATCAAGAGTGGCCACAAATTCTTTGCAGAAGAATTAGTCAAAAATAAGTGAATTATCAAGTGAATTCAATGTTTTTGGCTCTGGGGAGGAGTAGAGTAATAGTGCATAAAAACTATTAAGCTTTTACAAAGGGGGAGGCTTCTATTTATAGGAAAAAGTGAGCCTCAAACCAAGCAAACTGATTCTAGAAATTTTCAGCTCAGTTTGGTCAATTTTTGACCATTTTTGGGTTAGTTCAGCTTACTTTTTAGAACTAGACTTGAAATAGGAGAGGAGAGATGAAATATCTCATTTTATTGATTCAAAATGGGGAGTAATGATGATAAAAAAGGTGCCTCCTTCATGGGGGGGAATCCCCATTTTGAGGTGTCAAAAATCAGTTTTTTAACTATTTTGCTTGGTCCTTAGTCCACTCTTCATCTTATGTGAGTATTTATCATTTTTTTGAGAGGGGGTTTCTTTATTTCTTCAATTTATCTTCTCCCTACATTTGGATTAATCTGATTGGTCCCTCAAAACCTTAATCCAAAATTTTCAAAAAATCTGGACCCTTAGACTAAGGCCTTTTGAGCAAATTATAATTTATTTCTAAATTTGCACCTTAGAAAATTCTTTTTGAACTTCTGTTTCACGGGAATTTAGTTTAATAAGAAAGGATATTTTTCCATCCAAAGATATCTAAAAATTGAGTTATCTCTCTCTAGAATATTTTCTCTCTCTAGACCAAAACAGGTAGAAACAAGATCTTTTATTATTCTGAAAAGGGGATTGATTATAGGGGAAGAAACTGGACATCTTGAGAGACTGGGGAGGAATCTTACATTCTCTCCCACTTGAAAAACGCGAGATGTCCTCATCTCGTAGGTGGAGTATGGTCTCTCTCATCTTCTTCTTCTTCTTCAATTACTTCTAGCATTATTTCCTTGGAAGTGGACGACCGATTTGGAAATATCTCTCTTTGTCTTCCCCTATTCTGAGGCGGAGGTCTTGCATTACTTTGGATTGAGACTGCGGGTTGGTTAGAGGATTTACCTCTCGGATTTTCTTGATTTTGGCGAAAAGAAACCTGATTACTTTGGAAGGAAAGACCTGAAGTCTGGAATCTTGATCCCTGATTTCCCTGCCCCAAAAACCTTGATCCAAAAGGTGTTGGAAAATCCATACTGTGATGTCCAAATCCATACTGTGATGTCCAAATCCTTGACAGTTATAGCATTTCACTCCCTTGTTCAAGGGTGAAACTTCTGAAGTTGACTTCCAGGGGATTGAGTTTCGGGAAAAGGACATTCCTTTCATTCTGGAACTTCCCATATCCTGGGCTTGACCTTGATATCTTTTAGGCAGCAGAAGGTTGGAATCAACTTCTCGAATTAAAAACCTTTTGAAAGGTGATGGTGCTGGCTTCGGCGGGACTTTGACATCAAAGGCCTTGGTGAAATCCTTTGCCATCCGCACTGCTTCAGCCATGGAAATTGGCTTAGCATTCTTCACAAGGATATTCAAAGGTTTGTTCAGTCCCCGCCGAATGAACATCAGCTGTTCTTCATCCACCAGCGGTGGCAAGAATTTGAGGAGGAGAGAGAATGCTTGGTGATATAATTCAATAGTTCTGCTCCCCTGGGTTAACTCTAAGAATTCATTCATCTTTGTTTCCAAAAAGTCGGGAGGATAGAACCTCGTCCTTAGGTAATTTTTGAGATCATCCCATGTCTGGGTACTCCGATCTAGATGGTTTGTCTTGCAATGGTTTCTCCATGCCACTCTGGCTGTTTCTACTATCTTCAGTCTTGCAAGATCCATTTTGCTCTTCTCATTGTACCCGGTGACATCAAAGTACTCTTCTATTGCTTTTCGATCCAGTTTTCCATAGCCTCACCCAAGTTTTTCCCTTCACCCTTGAAAGGTCCAGACTGGGATCTATGAAGAGTTTTACAAACATCCAAGTCGAGCTCTTCCTCGTCAATTTGGGGGTTATCATTTCTACCACGACGATCTCGATCCATGCTCCTATCAATACGAAAATTCTTGTTAAGTCCCTTTATTTATAATTCAAATCCGATTTTAGATTCAACTAATTCTGGGGTTCTTTAGATTGGTCCGTTCCTCATAGAATCATGGGATAAAGATATTCATATAGAACTCATTATCGGATAACAATTCATTCAAAACATCTCATTCATATCTTTAACATAATAATGGTACATTAGATCGAAATTTCCATCTAAACAGTCCTCTATGGGGATTTCAATTACACACATTTTTTAATTTGTCATCCCTTAACTTGATCCACTGGGTCAAGTATTAATCACAGGGATGCGTCTAATTCATCCTCTTTGTGGTTTTGTTCAGCTTATTATATTTCAACCAAAATTCAAGAATCATCATTTTTCAATCAGAATCCAAATCAATTCATCAGTTCTCAACCAAAATTTTAAAATCATATCAACCATTGACATTCAAATTCATCATCTGGATAGCATTTTTGCTTTATAATTTCAAGATCTTAGATTTACTCGTATATACTGCCAGTAAAGAGCTGCAATTATACCTTTGGTATATACGGGTAGTCACAGCCCTTGGAATTATAAGGTAAATACCATCATGTCTAGGCCTCAAGCAAGTCACGGATTCCATATAATTGTGGTACTTCTATCTAAAGACCCAATTACCAATTTATGAATTTCAGTCTAAATAATAATTTTTATGAATTTATCACACAATTTCAACCTTTTACTGCTACTTCATCAATTTTTGACATTTTTGGCTTCTCAATTGATCCACTTTAGCCTAATTTGCTATGATACCAGCTGTAAGGTTCCTGTACCTACTGCGCAACAAATTCAGGGCCGCTAGCAGCGGAAGTAGTACTTCTTGCGTGGGCTAGGGCCCTCACTCGGGGCCTTGTCCACGGATACTCGGACAAGAGACCAATCCATCGAACCTGGAAAAACTTCCCATTGCCCGGAAAGCACCGGCGATTCCTCTAGGATATTTTTTCTCTAACGTACTCAAAATGTCTTAACTAACTGAACTGATATGACCAAACTCGTAAGTCCCATAGTCAGATCAGGGAAAGATTGCACTTGGATCATAGAGACCAATGCTTTTTTCCTCATGGAGAGGCACAGCCGTTGATTCTTTTCCATAGAACAATTTTTGTCCGGGATTTACTTCATCTATCATACCATAGCAAAATTGAGTCTCAATTTAGAGATCCTTTAGTCTAGCCTAACCCCATCTAGACCCGTGGATTAGCCAACCGCCCAACCACTGTAGTGATGGGATCCAATTAGGAATTTGGTTAGGTTTTATCCCAAGTACCAGGGAAAAGAGTTCCTAGGCCCCCTAGCCGGATATTCATACAAACTTAAAACTAGTCACACCACTTACACACCCAATATGAAAATACCTTTTTCACAGATTCAAATGTCTTTAAAACAATCATTTAATGAAATCATAGTCACTGATCATAATCCTCCAAAAATTTTCGATTGAATTCTAATTTCTAATCATTCCTTCCTCATCATTGGCAACCAGAACGCTCACCACCTGTCCACTCTCAGGGGTCTTTTCGATGGTTCCTAGCTCATAGTACTCGGCAACATTCACATATCAAAATGGAATCTTCGTTGAAGATCAGCAAGATCAACCAACGGATCCATAAAAAAGAACCATGGACGAAAAAAATTGAAAAATGATCAGCCATACAAAGGAGGTTATGGCAAAATTTTCTTAAATTTTGTAAAATAAGTTTTATCTTTTATTATTCAAAAAGAGTAATCCCCACCGCTTGTGTATTCTAAAAGTGTTATTTTTATTCTATGCATAGAAAAATGCATATTGGAAATCTTTTTATAATAAAAGTGTTATTTTCATTAGAATTAATTTTTATGCATAGAAAGATGCATATTGGAATTTTTTTTGATTATAAAAGTGTTACTTTCATCAAAATTGATTTTTATGCATAAATAGATGCATAAAAGAAATTTTTTATAATAAAAGTGTTACTTTCATTAAAATTGAATTTATGCATAAATAGATGCATAAAATAATTTTTTATTATAAAAGCGTTACTTTCATCAAATTTTGATTTTGTGCATGGAAAGATGCATAAAGAAATTTATTTTTATTTCAAAAGAGTTTTTCTCATTAATTTTGATTTTATGCATAGAAAGATGCATAAAGAAATTTATTTTAATTTCAAAAGAGTTATTCTCATCAATTTTGATATATGCATAGAAAGATGCATATTGGGAATTTTTTTGATTATAAAAGTGTTACTTTTATCAAAATTGATTTTTATGCATAAAGAATTTTTTTATTATAAAAGTGTTACTTTCATTAAAATTGAATTTATGCATAAAAGAATTTTTTAATTATAAAAGCGTTACTTTCATTAATTTTGATTTTATGCATAGAAAGATGCATAAATTTATTTTTATTTCAAAAGAGTTATTCTCATCAATTTTGATTTTATGCATAGATAGATGCATAAAGAAAATTATTTTTATTTCAAAAGAGTTATTCTCATCAATTTTGATTTTATGCATAGAAAGATGCATAAAGAAATTTATTTTTATTTCAAAGGAGTTATTCTCATCAATTTTGATTTACGCATAGAAAGATGCATAAAACATTTATTTTTATTTCGAAAGTGTTATTCTCCTTAAAATTGAATTTATGCATAAATAGATGCATAAATGGATTTTTATAAATGTGTTATTTCCCACTGAAGTTGTTCTTATGCATAAATAGATGCGTACAGAATCTTTATATAAAAAATAAGAATTCTCTTACATTCTATAAATAGATGTGATAAGATGTGATATGAATCAGACAGATGAGAATGAATACAGGATGGATGTGATGAGAATAGAAGTGATGAGAATGAAAGGTAAATAGATGTGATGATATGTGATGCGAATTAGATAGATGGGAATGAATAAATGGATGGATGTGTGGAGAATAGAAGTGATGAGAATGAGAGGTAAATAGATGTGATGAGATGGGATGCCAATCAGATAGATGGGAATGAATGGATGGATGGATGTGATGAGAATAGAAGTGATGAGAATGAGAGGTAAATAGATGTGATGAGATGGGATGCGAATCAGATAGATGGGAAAGGATGGATGGATGGATGTGATGAGAATAGAAGTGATGAGAATGAGAGGTAAATAAATGTGATGATATGTAATGCGAATCAGATAGATAGCAAAGAATGGATGGATGAAAGTGATGAGAATGAAAGGTAAATAGATGTGATGATATGTGATGCAAATCAGATAGATGGAAATGAATGGATGGATGGATGCGATGAGAATAGGATTGACGAGAATGTGAGGTGAATAGACGTGATGAGATGTAATGCAAAACAGATAAAAGATGGGAGAGAATGGATGGATGGATGTGATGAGAATGAAAGGTAAATAGATATGATGATATGTGATGCAAATCAGATAAATGTGAATGAATAGATGAGAATGTGAATCACGATGTAAATGAATGATATAGGATGTGAATGAATGTGATAACATGTGAATCAGGATGTGAATGAACGATAAGGGACGTGAATGAATGTGTTAGCATGTGAATCGGGATGTGGATAAATGAGATGTGATGTGAAATGAATGTGATAAGATGCGATGTAAACTAGAAAGATTTTAATGTATGTGCAGTGATGAGATGTATGGGTAGATGCAAGTAGATGTGATCTAATGAGGATAAATGAGGAAATAAGTGATGAGATAGAAAAATATATGATTAGATGAGAATGGGAATACTTATGAAATGATGTGGATGATGTGGATGGATGTAGGGATGATGTGGATTGATGTGTGGGTAATGTGGATTGATGTGGATTGATGTGTGGGTAATGTGGATTGATGTGGATGGATGTATGGATGATGTCGATTGACGTATGGATTGATGTAGATGGATGTATGGAAGATGTGGATGGATGTGTGAGTAGTGTGGATTGATGTGGATGGATGAGTGGATAATGTGGATTGATGTGGATGGATGTATAGATGATGTGGATTAACGTATGGATTGATGTGGATGGATGTATGGAAGATGTGGATGGATGTGTGGGTAATGTGGATGGATGAGTGGATAATGTGGATTGATGTGGATGATGTGGATGGATGTAGGGATGATGTGGATTGATGTGTGGTTAATGTGGATTGATGTGGATGGATGTATGGATGATGTGGATTGATGTGTAGGTAATGTGGATTGATGTGGATGGATGAGTGGATAATGTGGATTGATGTGGATGGATGTATGGATGATATGGATTGATGTGTGGGTAATGTGGATTGACGTGAATAGATGTATGGATGATGTGGATTGATGTGTGGATAATGTGGATTGATGTGGATGGATGTATGGATGATGTGGATTGATGTGTATGGATGTATGGAAGATGTGGATGGATGTGTGGATAATGTGGATTGATGTATGGATGATGTAGATTGGTGTGGATGATGTGGATGGATGTATGGATGATGTGGATTGATGTGTGGATGATGCGATTGGATGTGATTTGATCTGGGAATGATGTGATGTGATAGGGATTGATAAAGAAAAAAAAAATTTATGAGAAGATAAGAAAAGATGGGGACTAATGTGAAAGGATGTGGAGTGATGAGAAAAAAATGGAAATATTGTTGGAACTGTATTTGTATGTGAAATCTGTTTTTAAATGGCTGTTTTATGTCAAGAATGCTCGGGAAGCATTTTGATCATCTTGTGAATGAGGTCTTGGAGACTTATTTGTTAAAGTTGCAACTGCTGTGACGAAGAGTCAACGGAGGACGTCTCGCATGTAGCAAGGTCGCTTGACGAGCCTCGGTTTGATTTAAATGGTGAGCTTCCGGTATAGTGGATGAGGGACCAAGGAAGCGGCCTATGAGTAAGCACTAGGTAACCTGCGAAGGGTCCTAGAGGATGCTGACCATACGGTGCTCGAGCTCTGGTTCGCCAAAGATACCCACATGTACGTCGGGGAAGATATTAGAATAAGGAGCAAGATTTGTTTTCTGAATTCGGACATGGATCTAGTTGGTTGACCTTGTTGGTCCTTAACAGATGAGTCCATGGCTCTTTTATATGGATCCGTTGGTTGATCTTGCCGGTTACTCTGAGCTAGGAACTATCGAAATGGCCCCTGAGTGGACAGGTGGTGAGCATTCTAGTTGCCAATGATGCCATAGGTACACCGATAAAGGAATCATCAGAAATAAGGATTCAACCAGAGATTTTGAGGATTGTGATCAGTGACATAGTGGTTTCATTAAATGATTGTTTTAAAGATAGCTGATGCTGAGAAAAAGGCAATTTCATATTGGGTGTGTAAGTGGTGTGACTAGTTTTAAGTGCAAAAAATACAGCAGTATATGCAGGACAAACGAGAGTGTTGTTTCTAGTAAATTTGTGTGTCTGGCAAGATGTCAAATGATGGCATAAACCATATTGTTAATGAGAAGCTTGATAAGAACAACTTCCCTGCTTGGAGGTTCAGGCTGACAAATTTCCTGATGGGAAAGGGTTACTGGGACTATATAGAAGGTGAGCATGAAGAGGCACCGGAGATACCGGAGATCAATCCGACTGCTCTGCAGATGTGAAAGAGTTCAAGGATTGGAACCAAGTAGCCAGAAAAGTTATGTATTGGCTCTCTATCAGTATATAGGACACCATGATTGGGCACATACAGGATGCCAAGTCCCCCAAGGAGGCGTGGGACACCTTGGTAAAACTCTATGAAACGAATACCAAGGCACGAAAGATACAGTTGAAGAATGAACTTCATACTGTGGAGAAAAAGAGTATGTCTGTGATGATTGAGCAGATTATAATTTATTTCTAATGCACCTTAGCAAATTCTTTTTAAACTTCTGCTTCACGAGAATTTAGTATAATAAGAAAGGATATTTTTCCATTCAAAGATATCTAAAAAATGAGTTATCTCTCTCTAGAACATTTTCTCTCGCTAGGCCAAAACAAGTAGAAACAAGATCTTTTATTATTCTGAAAAGGGGATTGATTACAAGGGAAGAAATTGGACATCTTAAGGGGTTGGGGAGGAATCTTACATTCTCTCCTTCTTGAAAAATGCGATATGTCCTCATCTCGTAGGTGGAGTATGATCTCTTTCATCTTCTTCTTCTTCTTCAATTACTTCTAGTGTTATTGCCTTGGAAGTGGACGGCCGATTTGGAATTATCTCTCTTTGCCTTCCCCTATTCTAAGGCAGAGGTCTTGCATTACTTTGGATTGAGACTGCGGGTTGGTTAGAGGGTCTACCTCTAGGATTTTCTTGATTTTGGCGATAGGAAACCTGATTACTCTAGAAGGAAGGAGCTGGAGTCTGGAATCTTGATCCTTGATTTCCGTGCCCTGAAAACCTTGATCCAAAAGGTGTTGGGCAATCCATATTGTGATGTCTAAATCCTTGATAGTTATAGCATTTCACTCCCTTGTTTAAGGGTGGAGCTTCTGAAGTTAAATTCCAGGGGAGTTTCAGGAAAAGGACATTTCTTCCATTCTGAAACCTTCCATATCTTGGGCTTGACCCTGATATCTTTTAGGCGGCGGAAGGTTGGAATCACCTTCTGGAATTAAAAACCTTTTGAAAGCCATGGAAACTGGCTTAGCCTTCTTCACCAGGATATTTAAAGGTTTGTTCAGTCCCCGAACGAACCTGGCCAACTGTTCTTCATCTAGTGGTGGCGAGAATTTGAGAAGGAGAGCGAACGCTTGGTGATATAATTCAATAGTTTTGCTCCCCTAGGTTAAATCTAAGAATTCGTTCATCTTTGTTTCCAAAAAGCTGGGAGGACAGAACCTCGTCCTTCGATAATTTTTGGGATCATTCTATGTCTGGGTATTCCGATCCAGATGGTTTGTCTCGCAGTGGTTTCTCCATGCCACTCTGGCTATTTCTACTATCTTCAGTCTTGCAATTCTCGTTGTACCTAGTGACATCGAAGTACTCTTCCATTGCTTCGATCCACTTTTCCACAACCTCACCCAAGTTTTTCTCTTCACCCTTGAAAGGTCCATGGTGGGATCTATGAAGAGTTTTATGAACATTGAAGTCGAGCTCTTCCTCGTCGAGTTGGGGGTTATCATTTCTACCACGATGATCTCGATCCATGCTCCTATCAATACGAAAATTTTTGTTAAGTCCCTTTATTTATGATTCAAATCCGATTTTAGATTCAACTGATTATGGGGTTCTTTAGATTGGTTAGTTCCTCATAGAATCATGGGATAAAGATATTCATATAGAACTCATTATCGGATAACAATTCATGGGATAAAGATATTCATATAGAACTCATTATCGGATAACAATTCATTTAGAACATCTCATTCATATCTTTAACACAATAATGGTCCATTAGACCAAAATTTCCATCTGAACACAGTCCTCCATGGGGATTTCAACTATATAGATTTTTTTTATTTGTCATCCCTTAACTTGATCCACTGGGTCAAGTGTTAACAGCAGCAATTTGTTAGCACAATCCACTAATCTCATAGTGATTTGTTGAAGTCATTATCGTCATTCCAATTATGGACATCATCACAGGGACTCGTCCCATTCATCCTCATTGTGGTTCTGTTCAACTTATTATATTTCAACCAAAATTCAAGAATCATCATTTTTCAATCAGAATCCAAATCATCTCATCAGCTCTCAACCACAATTTTAGAATCATATCAACCACATTCGAATTCATCATCTGGATAGCATTTTTGCTTATAATTTCAAGATCTTAGATTTACTCGTATATACTGCCAATAAAGAGCTACAGTTATACCTTTGGTATATACGAGTAGTAGTCCTTGGAATTATAAGGTAAAGACCATCATGTCTAGGCCTCAAGCAAGTCACGGATTCCATATAATTGTGGTACTTCCATTTGAAGACCCAATTACCAATTTATGAAATTTCAGTCTGAACAACAATTTGTATGAATTTATCACACAATTTCAACCTTTTACTGCTACTTCATCAATTTTTGACATTTTTGGCTTCTCAATTGATCCACTTTAGCCAAATTTGCTCTGATACCAGCTGTAAGATCCCTGTCCCCACCGCGCAACGACCGCTAGCAGTGGAAGTAGCACTTCTTGTGTCGGCCAGGGTCCCTCACTTGGGGCCTCGCCCATGGATATTGGGACAAGAGACTAATCCATCGGTTCTTCCAAAACCAAACCCGGAAAAACTTCCCATTGCCTAGAAAGCACGGGCGATTCCTCTAGGATAATTTTTCTCTAACGTAGTCAAAAAGTCTTAACTAACTGAACTTATCTGACCAAACCCGTAAGTCCCATAGTCAGATCAGGGAAAGATTGCACTTGGATAATAGAGACCAACAATTTTTCCCTCATTATGCATCTATTTATGCATAAATTAAATTTTAATAAAAGTAACACTTTTATAATAAAAAACTTCTTTTATGCATCTATTTATGCATAAAAATAAATTTTGATGAAAGTAATACTTTTATAATAAAAAAACTCCCAATATACATCTTTCTATGCATAGAAATTAATTCTAATGAAAATAACACTTTTACTATAGAAATATTTTTAATATGCATTTTTCTATGCATATAATAAAAATACCACTTTTAGAATACACAAGCGGTGGGGATTACTCTTTTTGAATAGTAAAAGATAAAACTTATTTCACAAAATTTAAGAAAATTTTGCCATAACCTCCTTTGTATGGCTGACCATTTTTCAATTTTTTCCATTCTCAAGTTACTTAGATGGTTTAAAGCATTCTAAACTAATCAAATTTCATTTTTTAAAGAGAAACAATATGAAAAGTTTAATTCTAACAATTTGATTACACATCTAGGATAAAGAAAGGCTGAATTCAAGAATGAAGAGAGGGGAAAAGCCTTTCCAGCAAGAAAACAAAAATTAGAAAACCATTAAATAGAATAAAGAAAAAGTAAGATTTCTAGCCTACATGAATTTTTGTGAGCATTCCTTTGGCTTGATGGTTTGCGGGATCTACTCTTGTTTGCAACAAGAGTGGCCACCAATTCTTTTGAGGAATAGTCAAAAACTAATGAATTATCAATAAATTCATTGTTTTTGGCTTTGGTGGGGAGGAGAAGAGTAACAGTGCATAAAACACTATTAACCATTAACAAAGGGGGAGGCTTCATTTATACGAAAAAGTGAGCCTCTAACCAAGCAAACTGATTCTAGAATTTTCCAGATCAGTTTGGTCAATTTTTGACCATTTTTAGGTCAATTTAGCTTACTTTTTGGATCTAGTTGAAGCACGAGAGAGGAGAGATGAAAATATCTCATTATTTGTGAGTTTAAAACTCAACCACACATGTTAAATAGGTGCCTCCTTCATAAGGGGAATTCCCCCACAGTGAGGTGTCAAAAATGCATCATTTCTTCTAAATATCTCTTCTTTTTTAACTAATAACCTTGTCCTTAGTCAACTCTTCATCTTATGTGAGTATGTACTCATTTTTTAGGGGATTTCCTTTTATTCTTCAATTTATCTCCTCCCTACATTTGGATTAATCAAATTGGTCCATAGGAACCTTAATTCAAAAATTTCATAATATTTGGACCCTTACGCTAAGGCCCTTTTTACCTTATTTAAATTTACTCCAATCGCACATTGGAAATTTCTTTTTGAATATCTGTTTCAAGGGAAACCATTGTAGACACTAGGAGGATTTTTATATCCAAAAATATCTCAAATTTTAATTTTCTCTCTCTATACATTTTCTCTCTCTAAGCCAAAACAGGGTTAAAAAAAATCTTTCCTTTATTTTAGAGAGGGGAATAATTATAAGATCAGAAGGGGAGGTTTTTATACCTGCACACCTCAAAAGTCAAAGGGAGGAATCTTACACATAAGATGAAGAGTAGACTAAGGACCAAGAAAAATAGTTTAAAAAAACTGATTTTTGACACCTCAAAATGGGGATTCCCCCTCATGAAGGAGGCACCTTTTTTCTCATCATTACTCCCCATTTTGAATCAATAAAATGAGATATTTCATCTCTCCTCTCTCCTATTTCAAGTCTAGTTCCAAAAAGTAAGTTGAACTGACCCAAAAATGGTCAAAAAATGACTAAACTGATCTAGAAAATTCTAGAATTAGTTTTCTTGGTTTGAAGCTCACCTTTTCCTATAAATGGAAGCCTCCCCCTTTGTAAAAGCTAAATAGTATTTATGCACTGTGGCCACTCTTGATCCAAACAAGAGTAGAACCCTCAATTCCTCAAGCCAAAGGAAAGCTCACAAAACTCCATGTAAGTTATATTTTTAATTCTAATCTATGGTTTTCTAAATTCTTTGCTTTTTAATGTGATTATGGATTATAAGCCTTGATGAAAAGGCTTCCCCCTTCTCTTCATTAAGAATTTCAGCCTTTCTTTATCTTAAAATGAGTAACAAATAAATTGTGTTAAACATTTCCTATTGATTACTCTTTAGAAGTGAAAAATTGATTAGATTAGAGTGCTTTATTTCATCTTGGGATAAACTTTAAAGTAAATTTAGAATGTAAAAATCGAGAAATGGTCAGCCCCATACAAAGGAGGTTATGGCAAAAATTTCTTAAATTTTGTGGAAATAAGTTCTATCTTTATGTTGTTCAAAAAGAATAATCCCCGTGTCGTTTGTGCATTCTAAAAGAAATTCTTTTTATTTTAAAAGTGTTATTCCTATTTTATGCATAAATAGATGTATAAAAGGATTTTCTTTTATTATAAAAGTGTTATTTTTATTAGATTCAATTTCTATGCATAGAAAGATGCATATTGGAAATTTTTTATTATAAAAGTGTTATTTTCATTAGATTCAATTTTTATGCATAGAAATTTGCATATTGGATATTTTTGCTTTAGAAAAGTGTTATTTTCATTAGATTTAAATTCTATGCATATTGGAATTTTTTTATTATAAAAGTGTTATTTTCATTAGATTTATTTTCATTAAATTCTATGCATAGAAAGATGCATATTGAAAATCTTTTTATTTTAAAAGTGTTATTCCTATTTAATTGATTTTATGCATAAATAGATGCATAAAGAATTTTTATCTCAAAATTAGATTCTTTTTAATTCTATGTTTAATTTCGATGAATAATTGATAAATGAATAAGTAAATACTCTGAGAGGGAAAATTCTATCGTTTCATATTCACTCGGTTTGTAAAAGAGAAAATTCAAGAAATCTATCAAAGTCGAAATATTCAAATAAATGATTAATTTATTCCTCATTGGAATTCATGATTAATATAGAAATTAGTTAAGTGAATATTCAATGAATGAAATTCACTAAATTAGTAATTGAAATATCACCCCCTTTTTCGAGAAAGATAATTTAGGAAGAAAAAGAGATGTGAGGTAAATAGATGTGAAGAGATGTGTGATGAGAATCATATAGATGTGAATGAAGGGATGAATAGATGTGATGTGAATAGAGATGATGAGGTGTGAGGTAAATAGATGTGAAGAGATGTGTGATGAGAATCAGATAAATGTGAATGAAGGGATGAATAGATGTGATGTCAATAGAGGTGATGAGATGTGAGGTAAACAGATGTGAAGAGATGTGTGATGAGAATTAGATAGATGTGAATGAAGGGATGAATAGATGTGATGCCAATAGAGGTGATGAGATGTGAGGTAAAAAGATGTGAAGAGATGTGTGATGAGAATCAGATAGATATGAATGAAGGGATGAATAGATGTGATGTGAATAGAGGTGATGAATAGATGTGATGTGAATAGAGGTGATGAGATGTGAGGTAAATAGATGTGAAGAGATGTATGATGAGAATCAGATAGATGTGAATGAAGGGATGAATAGATGTGATGTGAATAGAGGTGTCGAGATGTGAGGTAAATAGATGTGAAGAGATGTGTGATGTGAATCAGATAGATGTGAATGAAGGGATACATAGATGTGATGTGAATAGAGGTGATGAGATGTAAGGTGAATAGATGTGATGAGATGTAAGGTGAATAGATGTGATGAAATGTGTGATGTGAATAGGGGTGAAGAGATGTGAGGAGAATAGATGTGATGTCATGTGAATCAGGATGTAAATGAATGATATGGGATGTGAGTGGATGTATGTGAAAGAATGGATGTGAATGTATGTAAAAGAATGTGATGTGGATGTGTATGCGAAAGAATTTGATGTGATGAAAAATGATATGATATGACATGAATATATGTGGATGTGAAGTGATAGATATGAATGTACGAATAGATGTGGGTAGTCATAGGTGAATGATTGGATGGATGTGTATGAATGAGATATGGTGTGGACAGAAGTGATGTGATATAATGTGGGTAGTCACATAGGTGAATGATTGGATGGATGGATGTGTATGAATGAGATATGGTGTGGACAGAAGTGATGTGATATAATGTGCATATAGAATGTATGTGATGGGATGGTTATGAGAATGTATTTGGTGGTATGAATGAACGAATGTGATGGATATGAATGAATGATGTGGAACAATGTGGAAAGATGAGAGTTTGCTATAGAAACTGTATTTATGACCTGTTTTTTTTTAAATGACTGTTTTATATCAAGAATGCTGGGGAAGCATTTTGATCGTCTTGTGAATGAGGGCGTGGAGACCTAATCTGATAAAGTTGCAACAGTTGACGGAGAGTCAATGGAGGACGTCTTGCGTAGCAAGGTCGGCTGAGGTCTTGACCAGTCTCGGCTCGATTAAAACGGTGAGCTTTCTGTACGGTGGATGAGGGACCAAGGAAGTGGCGTATGAGTGAAGCGCTAGGTAACCTGCGAAGGATTCTAGAGGGTGCTGACCATACGGTGCTCGAGCTGTAAGTCGCCGAAGCTACCCACACGTGTGTCGTGGAAGATATTGAAACAAGGAGTAAGAGTTGTTTTCTAAATTCGGACATGGATCTGGTTGATTGACCTTGCTGGTCCTCAACAGATATTCTCAAGTTACTTAGAAATTATCCCAAATGGTTTAAAGCATTCTAAACTAATCAAATTCCACTTTTTGAATAGTAAAAGATAAAACTTATTTCACAAAATTTAAGAAAATTTTGCTATAACCTCCTTTGTATGGTTGACCATTTTTCAATTTTTTTCATTCTCAAGTTACTTAGAAATTATCCCAAATGGTTTAAAGCATTCTAAACTAATCAAATTTCACTTTTTAAAGAGAAACAATATGAAAAGTTAAATTCTAACAATTTGATTACACATCTAGGATAAAGAAAGGCTGAAGTCAAGAATGAAGAGAGGGGGCAAGCCTTTCCAACAAGGCATATCACCATTTTTCATTTTAAAGAAAACAAAAATTAGAAAACCATTAAATGGAATAAAGAAAAAGTAGGATTTCTAGCTTACATGCATTTTTGTGAGCTTTCCTTTGGCTTGATGGTTTCCTTTGGCTTGATGGTTTGAGGGATCTACTCTTGTTTGCAACAAGAGTGGCCACCAATTCTTTTGAAGAGGAAATCGTCAAAAACTAATGAATTATCAATAAATTCACTCTTTTTAGCTCTCGTGAGGAGTAGAGTAACAGTGCATAAAACACTATTAACCATTTACAAAGAAGGAGGCTTTATTTTTACAAAAAAGTGAGCCTCTAACCAAGCAAACTGATTCTAGAATTTTCCAAATCAGTTTGGCTAATTTTTGACCATTTTTAGGTCAGTTTAGCTTACTTTTTGGATCTAGTTGAAGCAGGAGAGAGGAGAGCTGAAAATATCTCATTATTTGTGAGTTTAAAACTCAACCACACATGTGAAATAGGTACCTCCTTCATGAGGGGAATTCCCCCACACCGAGGTGTCAAAAATGCATCATTTCTTCTAAATATCTCTTCTTTTTTAACTAATAACCTTGTCCTTAGTCAACTCTTCATCTTATGTGAGTATTTACTCATTTTTGGGGGGATTTCCTTTTATTCTTCAATTTATCTCCTCCCTACATTTGGATTAATCTAATTGGTCCATAGGAACCTTAATTCAAAAATTTCAAAAAATCTGGATCCTTAGGCTAAGGTCCTTTTTACCTGATTTCAATTTATTCCAATTGCACATTGGAAATTTCTTTTTGAATATTTGTTTTAGGGGAAACCATTTTAGACACTAGGAGGATTTTTATATCCAAAAATATCTCAATTTTGAATTACCTCCCTGTAGACATTTTCTCTCTCTAGGCCAAAATAGGATAAAACAAGATCTTTCTTTTATTTTAGAGAGGGGAATAATTATAAGATCAGAAGGGGAGGTTTTTACACCTGCACACATCAAAAGTCGGAGGGAGGAATCTTACATTCTACCCCACTTTAAAAAACACGAGATGTCCTCATCTCGTAAAATTAGAGGAGAACTTTTTTCCTTAAGATCCAACTGATTCTGGGGTTCCTTATAGTCTGGTGAACCCAACATGAATCTTGGGATAAAGATCCCTTATATAAAACTCATCATTAGATAAGAATTCACTCAGATCGTATCATTCAAATCCTTATCACAGTAATGGTCTATTAGACCGAATTTTCTATCTGAACATTCTTTCATGGAAAATTTCAATTATACAGATTTTTAATTTGACATCCCTTAACTTGATCGACTAGGTCAAGTGTTAACAGTAGCAAATCTGTCAGCACAATCCACTAATCTCATATTGATTTCCTAAAGTCATTAACGTCATTCGAGTTATGAACATCATCATAGGGACTTGTCCCATTCATCCTCATTGTGGTTTTGCTTAGTTTATTACATTTAAACCAAAATTCAAGAATCTTCATTTTTCAATCAGAATCCAAATCAACTCATCACTTCTCAACCAGAATTCAAAATCATATCAACCACATTCAAATTCATCATCTGGATAGTATTCATGCTTATAATTTCAAGTCTTAGATTTACTTGTATATACTGCCAGTAAAAGAGGTGCAGTTATACCCTCAGTATATACGGGTAGTCACGGTCCTTGGAACTATAAGGTAAATACCATCATGTCTAGGCCTCAAGCGAGTTAGGGATTCCATACAGTTGCGGTACTTCCATCTCAAGACCCAATTACCAATTTATGAATTTTAGTTTGAATATCAATTCGTATGAATTTTTTCACACAATTATAACCTTTTACTGCTTCTTCATAAATTTTTGACATTTTTAGCTTCTCGGTTGATCCTCATTAGCCAATTCGCTCTGATACTAGCTGTAAGATCCCTGTCCCCAGCACACAACGACGAATTCAGTGGTGCTAGCAGTAGAAGTAGCACTTCTTACGTGGGGTAAGGTCCCACACTCGGGGCCTCGCCCACACGGATATCCGGACAAGAGACTAATCCATCGGTTCTTCCAAAACCGACCCCGAAAAAACTTCCCTTGCCGGAAAGCACGCGCAATTCCTCGAGGATAACTTTTCTCTAACGTAGTCAAAAGCCTTAACTAACTGAACTGATCTGACCAAACCCGCCGTCAGTCCCAAGTCAGATTAGGGAAAAGATTGCACTTGGATCATAGAGACCAATGCTTTTTTCCTTATCGAGAGGCACAACCGTTGATTCTTCTCCATAGAACAATTTTTGTCCGGGATTTACTTCATCTATCGTACCATAACAAAATTGAGTCTCAATTTAAGGATCCATCAGTCTAGCGGCCAGCCTAACCCCATCCAATCTCGTGGGTTAGCCAACCGCCCAACCACTGTAGTGATGGGATCCAATTAAGAATTTGGTTAGGTCTTGTCCCGGGTACCAGGGTAAAGAGTGCCCAGGCCCCCTAGTCGGATATTCATGCAAACTTAAAACTAGTCACACCACTTACACACTGAATATGAAATTGCCTTTTTCTCAGCACATCAGCTATCTTTAAAACAATCATTTAATGAAACCACTGTATCACTGATCACAATCCTCAAAATCTCTGGTTGAATCCTTATTTCCAATCATTCCTTCATCGGTGTACCGATGGCATCATTAGCAACACCAGAACGCTCACCACCTGTCCACTCAGGGGCCTTTTCGAAAGTTCCTAGCTTAGAGTGACTGGCAATATATTCACATATGTATACGATGATGATCTTGAAACCTTTAACCACGTATTGGTTGTTTGTGAAGATCCTTCAACTTATGCAGAAGTTATGTCCTCTCTACAAAAGGAACAATGGAAGAAAGCCATGGAAGCTGAATATGAGTCTTTGATCTCGAAAGGTACATGGGTTCTTACCAATCTACCTTCTGATCGTACTCCTATCAAATGTAAGTGGGTTTACAAGACTAAAACAAAGGCAGATGGATCCTTTGATAAATTCAAAGCTCCTTTAGTTGCAAAGGGATACTCACAAATTGCAAGGATTGACTATCATGACACTTTTTCACCCGTAGTTTGTAGTACAAGCATTCGAGTGCTACTAGCTTTTGCAACTCAGTTTGATTTGGAAATACATCAAATGGATGTTGAGATGGCTTTTCTTAATGGAGACTTAAAGGAGGAAATATATATGGAGCAACCTGAAGGATTTACAATTCCTCGAAAGGAACATCTTGTATGCCAACTCCACCGTGCTTTGTATGGACTAAAACAAGCTTCACGATCATGGTACATCAAGATTGATCAATTTCTCACATCTCAGGGGTTTGTTTCTTGCTTCTCTGACCCAAATCTTTATATCAAGTGTAATGTGGATGACCATTTTGTGATATTGGCCCTTTATGTTGATGACACTATACTTGTGTCTAATAATCTATCTTTCATGCAACAAGTAAAAAAGGTTTTATCCTCAGTCTTTGAAATGGTGGATCTTGGCAACATCCATTCATGCCTTGGTATTCAAGTTCAAAGGTATCGTCACAATGGTATTTTACTTCTTTGTCAAACAAAGTTTATCCAGGATATTGTTCAAAAGTTTGGATTGGCTACTACTACACATTCGGTAAACACTCCTTGTCTTGCAAGCTCTACTAGGAGTACTTTTGCAAATATTGAGGCTAAATCATCAGCTTTAAATTAACCCTATGCTAATCTTGTTGGTTTTCTTCAATTTGTGGGCATGAGCACTCATCCTGATATTCTATTTGTAGCAAATCTGTTAGGACAATACTTGTTCTCTCCATCTACAAGACATTGGTCTCAAGCTAAACGTGTTTTGAAGTACTTGAAGGGCACTGCAGATTTCAGACTTGTATATCACCGTCAAGAAGACATATCTTCATCAACTTCTCTTAATGCTAATCTTGTTGGTTTTCTTCAATTTGTGGCCATGAGCACTCATCCAGATATTTTATTTGCAGAAAATCTATTAGGACAATACTTGTCCTCTCCATCTATAAGACATTGGTCTCAAGCTAAACGTGTTTTGAAGTACTTGAAGGGTACTGCGCAGATTTTGGACTTGTATATCACCGTCAAGAAGACATATCTTCATCAACTTCTCTTAATCTTTTGGGTTATTCAGAAGGTGATTGGGCAAGCTCTAACTTGTCCATGCGATCCACCAGTGGTAATTGCTTCTTTATCAATGGCTGTTTGGTATCTTGGGCTAAACATTATATTGCAGTTTCTACTACAGAGTCTGAATATGTAGATGCATCTTTAGTAGCTCGTGAATTGGTTTGGCTTCGACAATTTCTTGCTGATATTGGTCATTCTCCTTCCTCAAGCACTCCTCTTAGATGTGACAACCAAAGTGCTATTAGTCTAGCCAAGGACTACGTGCAACATAGCAAGTCCAAGCATATTGCAATTGATTATCACTATGTTCGACATGAAGTAAGGAAAGGAGTAATAACAGTAGAACGTTGTCCAATTGATCAAATGATTGTAGACATTCTCACCAAAGGACTCCATGAAGCTTCGTTTACACTTTTGCGATCAGAATTTGGAGTTGCGGTGGCCTCTCTTTTTGGAGATTAGCACATCTCACGTCCTGTCAATTTTGTCTAGACTTGTACATAGCCTATAGACTTTAGGACACTTCACACATTACTTCACATCATGCACATTTATTCTTTGTAATTTATATATAGAAGCACATTGCAGCAGGCGATTTCGAGCACTGCGAGTAAGTCATCGATTCTCTGCAGAACTCTGTTTTAAGAACTGCAGGAAGACAGATTGACTGTGAAGACACTGTGGGTGCTGCAAAGAGGTCTACAGTTGCCATTGGGTGTATGCATACATATTGAAGTCACTGGTTGTGACATTTGAGAGTACTACAGTACCGCTGTGCAGAAAATACAGCAGTTTGTGCAGAAAAACCAGAGTGCAGTTTCTGGTAAAATTGTGTGTTTGGCAAGATGTCGAATGATGGCATAACACAGATTGTGGCTGAGAAGCTAGACAAGAATAACTTCCATGCTTGGAGGTTCAGGTTGACGAATTTCCTGATGGGAAAAGGCTATTGGGACTACATAGAAGGTGAGCATGAAGAGGCACCGGAGATACCGGATATAAATCCGACTGCTACAGATGTGAAAGAGTTTAAACACTGGAACCAAGGAGCCACGAAGGTTATGTATTGGCTCTCCATTAGTATACAGGACACCATGATTGGGCACATTCAGGATGCCAAGTCCCCCAAGGAGGCGTGGGACACCTTGGTAAAGCTCTATGAAATAAATACCAAGGCACGTAAGATACAGTTGAAGAATGAACTTCATATTGTGGAGAAAAAGAGCATGTCTGTGTATGACTATGCGCTGAAGATAAAGGGTATTGTGGAATCCCTTGCATCTATTGGTGTGTTAGTAGATGATGATGACAAGGTGGAAGTCTGTCTACGTGGTCTCGGGCCACAATACAAGGCGTTCAAGACGTCCATTCAGACTCGGGAAAACATTCCCAACTTTACAGATTTGGTGTCTATGCTGATTATCGAAGAGAAGAGCTTGGGTGAAGACCAACAGTCTTCACAAAGCAAAAACAGTTCAAAGCAACAGGCCTTCTACACTAGTTCAAGAAGAGGATGAGGTAGAGGAGACCGTGGACGCGGTCAAGGAGGTGGCCGAACAGGTAATCAGAATTATGCTCAGCAGCAGCAACAACAACAATCCCAGAATCAACAATAACAACAACAACACGCAGGTGGAAGAGGCAAATTCAGAGGCAGGGGGAGTCAAAGAGGCCGTGGAAATTGGCAAAGGCAATATAATGATGCACGTGAATGCTATTATTGTGGTAAGCCTGGACATGTGCAGGCAGAATGTTATAAGAAGCAGGCTGACATGCAAAATGGGAAAGTGCAGCAAAACAACTATGCATCCTCAAGCAGAAACAATGAGGACAATGAAAGGTTGTTTGTTATGCAGCATGTCGTGAATGCCATGTCTGAAAATGTTGATGCAGCACAAAAAGATAATGTATGGTATATGGATTCAGGTGCTTCGAACCACATGACGAGTCATGGGGAGTGGTTCAAGGAGATGAAAAACCCGGAAAGACCAGGTTTTCTGGAAATAGGGGATGACACTGCTCATCCAATTGCCCATGTTGGAGATGTGCCATTGTCTATGCACGATGGCAAAGTGAAGTACCTTGCAGATGTACTTCACGTTCCAAACATAACAAAGAATCTGGTTTCAGTTGGCCAGATGATTGAGCAGGGTTTGCAAAGGTTCGGTTTAATCCTGATGGTTGTTATGTTGAAGATCTTAAAGATAAGTGCAGGTTGGTTGCAAAAGGCAACAGAGTGGGCAGAATGTTTACATTGAATGTAGACATGCCTGAAATGAGTGGTGCGATGTTTGCAAACGGTTTAGGAATTGTTGCAGACACAAACATTTGGCATAAAAGGATTGGACATGTGAATGTGCAGAGATTGAAGTCTATGCAGACAAAAGGAATTGTGACAGGGCTGCCAAAATTTAAAGTGGAAGGTATGCAGAAAATATGTGAAGCATGCCAATTTGGGAAGCAAACAAAGCATGTGTTTCCACGTAACAGATATGTGAGTAGAAATGCACTAGATGTTGTGCATTCAGATGTATGGGGTCCTACGAAGACCATATCTATGGGAGGCTGCAGGTATTATGTGACTTTCATTGATGACCACACAAGGAAAGTGTGGGTATATTTCATGAAGGAGAAGAGTGAGGTGTTCACTCACTTTCAGAATTTCAGAGTTTTGGTTGAAAAGCAAACAGGGAAATATGTAAAGTGCCTAAGGTTAGATGGAGAGGGAGAGTACTTCTCCAATGAGTTCTCTGAATTCTTGAAGAAGAATGGTATTCGGAGACAGTTTACATGCAGATACACTCCGCAGCAAAATGGAGTTGCTGAGTGGAAAAACAGGCACATTGCTGAGATTGCACGAGCATTGATGGAAGAGAAAAATATGCCGCATAGCTATTGGGCTAAGGCTGTTTCTATAGCAGTATATATCATGAACAGGACTCCAACTGCAGCCATACTGATGTAACTCCAGAGGAGAGGTTTACTGGCAGAAAACCAGATTTGTCTCATCTGAAAGTCTTTGGATGCATTGCATATGTGCATGTGCCAGATGAGCTGAGAACTAAGCTGGATCCGAAAGCAGGGATACAGGTGTTATAACCCTGCTACACGTGAGTTGAGGGTAAGCAGGGATGTTGTCTTTGATGAGATGAGCAGCTGGTATGCTGCTGGAAAAGAAGCTGTTGGGGCTGATGTGAGTGGAAGTGCGGTTGCACAGAATGCAGGTTAGCAATCACAGTCTTTGAGTGGACCAGGAGAGTCCTCATCTAGTGGGTCTATTGATAGACCATGGAGTGGCAGGTTGCATCATAATACCAGTCCTGAAAATGTGATTAGTACATTACGTAAAGGAAAAGAGAAAGTGGTTGAGCCCCTTGGTATGCCTGACATTTCTGCAGGGCATTCTCATGTTGATGGAGAGTCTAGTGGCTCAGATATGAGCTTTGATGAGGAGCTTGGGATCCCAGCTATGAGAACACCTGGTGTAAAGAAGGCTATGGAAGCCATGAATGAAAAGCTGCGAAGATCTGGGAGAGTGAAAAATTCTGTGCAAAGATTTACCTATGATGGTTATGTGGCACATCACTATGCATATATGGCAAAGGTTGTGCAGGTTGTTGAGCCCACATGCATTGATGAGGCTGTTGGAAATGTGTGTTGGGAGAAAGCTATGGATGAGAAGATGGATGCACTATATGGAAATGAGACTTGGGATTTAGTGCAATTGCCTGAAGGCAAGAAAGCCATTGGATGCAAGTGGGTGTACAAAGTTAAACATAACAGTGATGGAAGCATAAACAGGTACAAGGCTAGATTGGTAGCCAAAGGATATGCGCAGACATATGGAATTGATTATGAGGAAACTTTCAGCCTAGTTGCCAAGATGGCAACGGTGAGAGTTGTGATAGCAGTGGCTGCGTCAAAGCAATGGTCTTTACATCAGATGGATGTAAAGAATGCATTCTTGCATGGGGATTTGCAAGAAGAGGTGTATATGTTGCAGCCACCTGGTTATGAGGATGTGGGTCACCCCGAGCATGTTTGTAGGTTGAAGAAAGCCTTGTATGGCTTAAAGCAAGCACCAAGAGCATGGTCTGACAAGATTTCTGAATATCTTGTCACTATTAGCTTTCATGTAGCCAATGCAGATTTCTCGCTGTATGTGAGACATGGTGATAGAGGAGTTGTTCTTGTTGTCATCTATGTAGATGACTTGATCATTACGGGGGACCATGATGCAGAGATCTTTGATGTAAAGATTTTGCTTAGACAGAAGTTCGAGATGAAGGATCTGGGGGAGCTCAGATATTTCTTGGGCATTGAGGTGATTAGGTCACCACATGGTATTGGATTACTATAGAGACAGTATGGCTTGGACATGTTGTCCAAGTATGGTATGACAGGCTGTAAGCCTATTTCTGTGCCATTAGATCAGAATGGCAAGTTGAGTGCAGATTCAGGAGAGATCTTGGAGGATCCTACTATGTATAGGCGCATAGTAGGAAGTTTTATCTACATGACCATCACCAGACCAGATTTGAGCTATGCTGTTGGGTTGGTGAGTCAATTTATGCAGGTTCCACGGGAACCGCATTTGGATGCAGTGAGACGCATACTGAGGTATGTGAGGTGTACTTTGCATTGTGGACTATTCTATGAGACTAGGACAGAGATATGTGTACATGGGTACACAGATGCTGATTGGGCTGGTAGTATCTCAGATAGAAAATCTACCAGTGGATTCATGTTTTTGTTGGGAAGTGCTGCTGTGACTTGGAGCAGCAAGAAGCAGCCTACGGTTGCTCTATCGAGTACAGAGGCCGAGTACAGAGGAGCTACTATGGCAGCATGTGAGGTAGCTTGGTTGAGAAAGCTACTTGCAGATTTGGGTCTATCAGTGGATAGAAAAGTTGTCATTTTCTGTGACAACATTAGCAGTACACAGTTGGCCAGGAACCCAGTCTTTCATGCTCGTACGAAGCACATAGAGGTCCACTACCACTTCGTCAGAGAGAAGGTCTTGGCAGGAGACCTTGACCTTGTTTATGTCAGCACAGAGGATCAGGTAGCTGACATCTTCACCAAAGCATTGGGTACAGAGAAGCTTCGTAGATTCAGGGCTTCGCTTGGTGTACATGAGATGGAGTTGAGCTCGAGGGGGAGTGTTGAGATATCGAGCTCGTCTAGTGAGGCGGTGGACACACTGATGACCCGCCTGGGGGATAGGCCCCACACTTACACCACTGGCATGGTTGGTGAGATCATGGGAGATATGCGGCCAGTGGGATGACAGGCTGTGTGACAGCCATTCTAGAGACTGGCATAGTTATAGCGCCAGCTCATTTAGTCGGGTTCACACTATAGAGAACCCGTGTATGTATTGGTTGAGTACCTTTCATATTATTGTGTACTCTTATTCTTGTATATGGTGTGTTGAGTGTTGAGTGAAGAAGAAGAAGTTTTCAGCCTCTCACCTTGTGTGTTCTCTATTAGGGTTTGTGAGTGTGTGTGTGTGCTTGCAAGAGCTCAAGCTCTCTTCCCCCCTGCATCTTTTCAAAGGGAATACCCAATAAACACACATTTTTTAGCTTTTGGATCCAGGTTAGTGCTTAGCTCATCTGGCACATGCACATATACAATGCATCCAAAGACTTTCATATGAGACAAATTAGGTTTTCTGCCAATAAACCTCTCCTCTAGAGCTACATCATGTATGGTTGTAGTTGGAGTCCAATTCATGATGTAAAGTGTTGTAAAAGCAACCTCAGCCCAATATCTATGCGGCATATTCTTCTCTCCCATCAATGCTCGTGTAATCTCAGCAATGTGCCTATTTTTCTGCTCAACAACTCCATTTTGCTGCAGAGTGTATCTGCAGCAAACTGTCTCCGAATACCATTCCTTTTCAAAAACTCAAAGAACTCATTGGAGAAGTACTCTCCCCCTCCATCTGACCTTAGGCACTTTACATACTTCCCTGTTTTTTTTTCAACCATAACTCTGAAATTCTCAAAATGAGTGAACACCTCACCCCTCTCCTTCATGAAGTATACCCACACTTTCCTTGTGTGGTCATCAATAAATGTCACATAATACATGCAGCCTCCAATAGACATGGTCTTCGTAGGACCCATACATCTGAATGCACAACATCTAGTGCATTTCTGCTCACATTCTATCACGTGGAAATACATGCTTTGTTTGCTTTCCAAATTGGCATGCTTCACATATTTTTTGCATACCTTCAACTTTAAACTTTGGCAGCCCTGTCACATTTCCTTTAGTCTGCATAGACTTCATTCTTTGCACATTCACATGTCCAATTATTTTATGCCAAATGTCTGTGTCTACAACAGTTCCTGAACCATTTGCAGACATCGCAGCACTCACTTTAGGCTTGTTTACATTCAATGTAAACATTCTTCCCACTCTATTGCCTTTTGCAACAACCAACCTACACTTGTCTTTAAATTCTTCAACATAACAACCACCAGGGTTAAATCGAACCTGCGAACCCTGCTCAATCATCTGGCCAACTGAATCCAGATTCTTTGTTATGTTTAGAAAATAAAGTACATATGCAAGGTACTTCACTTTGCTATCCTGCATAGACAATGGCACATCTCCAACATGGGCAATTGGATGAGTGGTGTCATCCCCTAAATTTTCCACAAAACCTGGTCTTTCAAGGTTTTCATCTCCTTGAACCACTCCCCATGACTTGTCATGTGGTTCGAAGCACCAGAGTCAACGTACCATACATCATCTGTATGTGCTGCTTTAACATTTTCGGACATGGCATTAAACGACATGATGCATAACAAACAATCTTTCATTATCCTCATTGTTTTTGCTCGAGGATGCATAGTTTTTTTGTTGTAATTTCCCATTTTGCATGTCAGCCTGCTTCTTATAACAATTTGCCTGCACATGTCCAGGCTTACCACAATAAAAGCATCCATGTGTATCATTATACTGCCTTTGCCAATTTCCAGGACCTCTTTGACTCCCCCTGCATCTAAATTGGCCTCTTCCACCTGCGTGTTGTTGTTGTGAATTTTGGGACTGTTGTTGTTACTGCTGCTAGCCATAATTTTGATTACCTGTTCGGCCACCTCCTTGGTCGGGTCCACGGCCTCCTCTACCTCGTCCTCTTCCTAAACTTGTGTAGAAGGCCTGTTGCTCTGAACTGTTTTTGTTTTGTGAAGACTGTCTTCTCTTCTATAATCAACATAGACACCAAATCTGTGAAATTGGAAATGTTTTCCCGAGTCTGAATAGACGTCTTGAACGCCTTGTATTGTGGCCCGAGACCACGTAGACAGACTTCCACCTTATCATCATCATCTACTAAAATGCGAATAGATGCAAGGGAATCCACAATACCCTTGATCTTCAATGCATAGTCATTCACATACTGTTTTTCTCGACAGTATGAAGTTCATTCTTCAACTGTATTTTTCGTGCCTTGGTATTCATTTCATAGAGTTTTACCAAGGTGTCCCACTCCTCCTTAGGAGACTTGGCATCCTGTATGTGCCCAATCATGGTGTCCTGTATACTGATAGAGAGCCAATACATAACTTTTTTGGCTCCTTGGTTCCAATCCTTGAAGTCTTTCACATGTGCAGTAGTCGGATTGATCTCCGGTATCTCCGGTGCCTCTTCCGGTGCCTCTTCATGCTCACCTTCTATGTAGTCCCAGTAATCCTTTCCATCAGGAATTTGGTCAACCTGAACCTCCAAGCATGGAAGTTGTTCTTATCAAGCTTATCAGCAACAATCTAGTTTATGCCATTGTCACGCGTTTTTCTGAGTGATGTTTTGGGTCCGTGTATACACGTGTGCATGGCTGTTGTGCAGAGATTTGTTTGGGAATGCGTTGCCAGCAGGTGTTTAGCATGGATGGTTTTGATTTGAGTTTGTTACAGGCCTGTCGGGAACGTAGCTGCTGAAGGTGATATCAACCATTTGGCAGCTCTCGGTGTGTACGCGTCCCCAAAGAAAAGAGCGGGCACTAAGTTGCATTTGAATGTGTATGGAGGCATGGGCATTAAAGACTGAAGGGGTCGGTGTTGCCATGAGAAAGAGGTGTGTGGAGCATGGGCAAGCAATTGATGATGTGGCCAATGTGCCTTGACATGGTGTGAAAAGAAGCATAATTGGATGGCCATCTCTCAGGCATTAAACAAAATAAAAAATAATAGTAAATGTGGCCATTAATAAGAAAGCTACGTGGAAGTTAATGATGCTGCCAGCGCCTCTTCTGGAAAGATGGCGAAGCTGGCGAGTTCGAGAAGCTGGCGAGTGCCTGCAAAACGAAAAGGGAGAGGCCGCTTCGCAGAAGTGGGGGTCGCTTTGCTGAGGAGGCTCTCAGGCGAAGAGTTTTGGCCGTGTGGAAGCTAATGGAAGGCGACGCTCTGGTGACTCTGTTGCTGCTGCCGACGTGTGAGAAGCAGCCGCCTTGTACAAGGTAGCTGGTCGTGTGGGCTGGCGTGTTTGCTGGTGGGGCGCTACATGTGGGAAAGAGGTGGGTGCTGGCGTCAAAGGGTGCTACTGGCGAGGACTAAAAGAGAGGGCCAGAAAGCGTACAGGTGAAGAGGGCCAAGGCACTGGAGTGAGCGACGTGTTAACTATTGAGGCCCCCCTTGTGAAAAGCAGCAAAGACAGAGGGTAGCTACTGCAGGCGTGGAGAGCATGACGTGTGGGTTAACGGGCTGTCCAGCGCGAGGAGAGGATTGAAGGCTGGCGGTTGTTGAGGTGGCCGCCTTGTGATGATTGGGTTTGTTGTGAAGCATTGCAGAGGAGTGCTGGTCAACTGAGCAACGGTCGGCGGAGGGTAAGGGTTGGCGTGGCTGAAGTGCAAGGGATACTGCTGGCGACAGGTTGGCTATGCAAGGAGCGTAGGGGTGCTGGCGTCAAGGTGCAAGGCAAGTGTGGGCCGCGTAGGTGAAGCCGACAAAACAGTGGACAGAGAGCAGGGTGCCGAGTGAGACAGAGACAAGGACATGTGTTGCTGCTTGGTGGTGGGCCAGTAGCACTGCAGATAAGCTGCAAGAGGAAGTGGGTTTGTGGCGAGCTGGCAAAGGATCAGCACAGAGAGACACAGAGTGTAGCTGCTGCTTTGACGACACATGCAGAGTAGATGGGTTGCAAAGACTTGAAGGTTAGCTGGTGGGGCGCCTTCTGAAGTGAGAGTGGCCGGGTTCTTTCTGATGTGATTGGTACAGCAGGCAAGCGAGAGGTTTGTGGTGATTGGGGATGTGGTGTATCCTCGGTAGTGAGACAGGCCTGAGTGAGTGTTTTGTTTATGGTTGTGTGAGTAAGGCTTCTGTGTTGGGAGAAGCTTGTATAATGTTTTTTCTGGAAATATATTGCTGGGTGTTTGCTTTGGTCTATGGTACCCCTGTTTTTGCTGTCTGTCTGGGTGGTGAAGTTGGAGAGAGTGTTCGAGCCGGTGGCTGGTGGTGCCCCCGTTCGTGTGTGTGTTTCCAAGTTTGCGAGGTGGAAGGGCTATAGAGGTAGGGTTTTCTTTCTTTTTTTCACCTCACATCCTTCTGGTGCTCCCACTGAGGATGCTGTGTTTCCAAGTTTGCGAGGTGGAAGGGCTATAGAGGCAAGATTTTCTTTCTTTTTTTCACCTCACATCCTTCTGGTGGATGACTACTGGAATTGTGTTTTGCTGCTGAGCATGAATGCTCTAGCAGATGGGGGGATGGCAAAGTATGTCAAGCGTTTTTCTGAGTGGTCTTTTTGGTCAGTGTACATACGTGTGCATGGCAGGTGTGAAGAGGTTGGTTTTGAAGGCGTTGCCAGGTGTACAGTGTGGATGCTTTTGTTTTGAGGCTCGTGCAGGCCTGTCCGGAAGTGGTCCACGAGAGGTTCGCTGGGGTTGATTTCAGCTGTTTGGTCGTCTTGAAGTGTGTGGGCGTCCTAGAAATACAGTGGCATCGTGGGTTGCATTTGAAGAGGTATGGAAGGGTGGGCAATGAATGGGCCAAGGTGGCCTTTAGATTGGTGTGAAAAGGAAGCGTGGCCATTCATTAGGCCTTGGAAAATTAAAAAAAAAGGATGATTATGTTGACGTGGCCATAAGAAGGCAAAGCCACTTGGAGGCGTGAGCAGCTGGCCAGCACAAATTCCAGAAGCTTGGAGAGCTGGCAAGAGGGCGCAACTGCAGTGGATAAGCGAGGCTGCCGTGTTGAACTGGGGGTTCCCAGGCGCAGCCGCGCAGGCACACGAAGAGAGGTAGTCCGCCTGGCTGGTGACACCAAGGAGCAGTCATAGGTGGCTGCTTGTGGACACGGTGTAAGATTCCTCCCCCAACCCCTTTTTGATGTCTAGTATCTTCCCCTGTAATCAACCCTCTTCAGAAATATAAAGACCCTGTTGCTAACTATTTTAGCCTAGAGAGAGGAAAATTATTCTAGAGAGAGAATATTCAGATTTTGAATATTTTTGGATAGAAAAATATCTCTTATAATTCAGATGAGTTCCCCTGAAACAGAAATTCAAAAAGAATTTTCCAATGTGCAATTGGAATTAATTGGAAATAGGTATAAAGAACCTTAGTCTAAGGGTCTAGATTTTCAGAAATCTTTAGACTATGGTCCAATTAAGGTTCCTATGGGCCAATAGCATCAATCCATGTGTAGGGAAGAGATAAATCCAAATTTGTAAAAAGAAGATACCCAAAAATGAGTAAATGCTCACATAAGGTGAAGAGTTGAAAATGTACAAGGTTTATTAGTAAAAAACTATGAGCAATATTAAAATGATTCCATTATGACACATATGTAAGGAAGGGGAATTCTTTAAAGGAGGTGCATATTTCACATAAGATGAAGAGTTGAAAATGTACAAGGTTTATTAGTAAAAAACTATGAGCAATATTAAAATGATTCCATTATGACACATATGTAAGGAAGGGGAATTCTTTAAAGGAGGTGCATATTTCACATAAGATGAAGAGTTGAAAATGTACAAGGTTTATTAGTAAAAAAACTATGAGCAATATTAAAATGATTCCATTATGACACATATGTAAGGAAGGGGAATTCTTTAAAGGAGGTGCATATTTCACATAAGATGAAGAGTTGAAAATGTACAAGGTTTATTAGTAAAAAAACTATGAGCAATATTAAAATGATTCCATTATGACACATATGTAAGGAAGGGGAGTTCTTTAAAGGAGGTGCATATTTCACATGCTTGAATGAGTTTTAAACTCATAAAAATTGAGATATTTCATCTCTCCTCTCTCCCCATTCAAGTCTAGTTCCAAAAAGTTAGCTTAACTGACCTAAAAATGGTCAAATATTGACCAAACTGACTTAGAAAATTCTAGAATCAGTTTGTTTGGTTAGGAGCTCAATTTTTCCTATAAATAGAAGCCTCCCCCTTGTTGAAAAATATATAGTGTTTATGCATCGTTACTCTACTCCACCTAAGCCAAGAACTGTGAATTCATTTAATAATTCACTAGTTTTTGGAGCTTCCCTCTTTCTTCAATCCCCATTAGTGGCTCCATCAACATACTTAACCAATTGATTGGTTGGGGGCCTCTACCGTGAACAAAGAATCAAGCAAGTTGTAAGGTAATTAGTGAATATTGATCTTTCTATAATTTCTCAATGTTTCTCTCTTCTCAACCCCTCTCAAGCTTGAGAAGTTTAATTGGTATGGTTTTTTTTTTTAAAATGCTATTGAAGTTTGAATAGTAGTGAAGAGTTACATAATGCTATTGAAGTTAATTTTCATTTATGTTTAAATTCTAATGATTTTTATGTAAATTCTCTCTCTCACTCAAGAAATGGTCATACTCATGACCCATTCTCAATCCAAATCAAGCTTTTCATAAAGCTTTTCCTTAACCCAAGATTAAGCTATGCTTGAGGCCAAATTAATGGCTTTTTTCTATGCTTTTAGTTTATGTATATTAATGATTCAATCCATTATGGATTAATAATTCAATTAGAGATCATTTTAATTATTTTCTTAATGATAAGCATTATCCCTTAGAAAAATTGAGATTTATCAGTCATAGCAGCGGAGCTATGGCAAAATTTTTATAAAAATTATGCATAAAATAATCTCATTCAAAGCATAAAAAGAGGACCTCCTACCATATTCTAGGAATTATCATCCTAGATTAATTGAAAGAATTTCATTACAATCATGGAGAAATTGAATTTTAATGTCATGCATAAAGGATAAGTTTTTATATCAAAAGTGTTATTTTTACCATTTTTATTTCATGCATAGAAGTATGCATAATGGATAAATTTTTATATCAAAAGTGTTATTTTTACCATTTTTATTTCATGCATAGAAGTATGCATAATGGATAAATTTTTATATCAAAAGTGTTATTTTTATCATTTTTAATTTTCATGCATAGAAGTATGCATAAAGGAAAATTTTTTTTATATCAAAAGTGTTACTTTTATCATTTTTAATTTTCATGCATAGAAGTATGCATAAAAGAAAATTTTTATATCAAAAGTGTTACTTTTATCATTTTTAATTTTCATGCATAGAAGTATGCATAAAAGAAAATTTTTTATATCAAAAGTGTTACTTTTATCATTTTTAATTTTCATGCATAGAAGTATGCATAAAGGAAAATTTTTTATATCAAAAGTGTTACTTTTATCATTTTTAATTTTCATGCATAGAAGTATGCATAAAAGAAAATTTTTTATATCAAAAGTGTTACTTTTATCATTTTTAATTTTCATGCATAGAAGTATGCATAAAAGAAAATTCTTTTATATTAAAAGTGTTACTTTTATCATTTTAAATTTTCATGCATAAAAGAAAATTTTTATATCAAAAGTGTTACTTTTATCATTTTTAATTTTCATGCATAGAAGTATGCATAAAGGAAAATTTTTTATATCAAAAGTGTTACTTTTATCATTTTTAATTTTCATGCATAGAAGTATGCATAAAGGAAAAATTTTTATATCAAAAGTGTTACTTTTATCATATTGGATTTCATGCATATAGGTATGCATAAAAGATATTCTTTTTATACTAAAAGTGTGATTTTCCTCATAAATGGATTTTATGCTTAACTTAGATGCATAAGAGAAATTCTTTTATTCTAAAAGTGTAATTCCCTACCAAATTGAAATTATGCATAAGAAGATGCATAAAAGATTGATTTTAATTTCGAAAGTGTTAGTCTCCTTAAATGGAATTTATGTATAAATAAATGTGTAGAGAAATCTTATATCAAATATAAGAATTCTCTTTTTTAAAAAAAAAGATATGAAATGTGATAAGATGTGATAAGAGGTGTATGAGATGTGATAAGAATTGATAAGATGCGTATGGAAAGTGATAGGATGTGATAAGAGGTGTATGAGATGCGATAAGAATTGATAAGATGCGTATGGAAAGTGATAGGATGTGATAAGAGGTGTATGAGATGTAAAAAGATGTGATAAGATGTGTATGAGATGTGATAAGATTTGATAAGATGCGTATGGAAAGTGATAGGATGTGATAAGAGGTGTATGAGATGTAAAAAGATGTGATAAGATGTGTATGAGATGTGATAGAATGTGTTAAGATGAGTTAGGATGTGTTAAGATGTATATGGAATGTGTTAGGACGAGAATGGATGTAATATGGTTGTATGAATGTGATGTGGATGTATACATGTAGATGTATATGTATGAATGTGAATGTTGATGTGGATGTGGATGTATGGATGTAGATACGGATGTGTATGTATGAATGAGGATGTAAAAATGGACGTATGTATATAGATGTGGATGTATGGATGTATGTATGTAGATGTGGATGTATGGATGTGATTATGAATGAAGAGGTGGATGTGAATGTATGGATGTAGATACAGATGTGGATGTATGTATGTAGATGTGGATGTATGGATGTGATTATGAATGAAGAGGTGGATGTGAATGTATGGATGTAGATACGGATGTGGATGTATGTATGTGAATGTGGATGTATGAATGAGGATGTGAAAATGGATGTATGCATGTGAATGTGGATGTATGAATATGAATGTGGATGTGTGGATGTGGAAATGGAGGTATGGATGTATGAATGTAGATGTGGATGTATGCATGTAGATGCGTATGTATGAATGTGAAATTGGATGTATGATGTGGACGTATGAACATGGATATGTATGTAGAATAATGAATATGAAGATGTATGTGAGATAATGTAGTCTATATGAGTGAATGGATGAGAACGAGTACACACTGAATGGAATGTGGAATAAGTAATGTGGTCCGAGAGTGGATAATATGGAAAGACAAAAGTTCGTTATAGAAACTGTATTTGTGACTGTTTGTAAATGACTGTTTTATGTCAAGAATGCTGGAGAAGCATTTTGACCGTCTTGAGGATTAAGATCATGAAGACTGAACTGATAAAGTTGCAACTGCTGACGGAGAGTCAATGGAGGACGTCTCGCGTAGCAAGGTCGATCGAGGTCTTGACCAGCCTCGGCTCGATTTAAATGGTGAGCTTCCGGTACGGTGGATGAGGGACCAAGGAAGCGGCCTATGAGTGAAGCGCTAGGTCACCTGTGAAGGATCCTAGAGGGTGCTGACCATACGGTGCTCGGGCTCTGGGTCGCCGAAGATACCCACACGTGCGTCGTGGAAGATATTGGAATAAGGAGTACGAGTTGTTTTCTGAAACCAGGCATGGATCTGGTTGATTGACCTTGCTGGTCCTCAACAGATGAGTCCATGGCTCTTTTATATGGATCTGTGGGTTGATCTTGCTGATCTTCCACGGAGACTCCATTCTATTATATGAATATATTGCCGGTTACTATGAGCTAGGAACCATGGAAAAGGCCCCTGAGAGAACAAGTGGTGAGCGTTTTGGTTGCCAATGATGCCATAAGTATACCGATGAAAGAATGACTGGAAATAAGGATTCAACCAGAGACTTTGAGGATTATCATCAGTGACATAATGGTTTTATTAAAGGATTGTTTTAAAGCTAGTTGATGCTAAGAAAAAGGCAATTTCATATTGGGTGTGTAAGTGGTATGACTAGTTTTATGTTTGCATGAACTTCCGGCTAGGGGACCTTGGAACTCTTTTCCTTGGTACCCGGGACAAAACCTAACCAAATTCCAAATTGGATCCCATCACTACAGTGGTTGGGCGGTTGGCTAACCCATGGGATCGGATGGGGTTAGGCTGGACTGATGGATCCGTAAATCGAGATTTAATTTCTATTATTACGATAGATGAAGTAAATCCCGGATAGAAATTGTTCTATGGATAGGAATCAACGGCTGTGCCTCTTGATGGGGAAAAAAGCGTTGATCCCAATGATCCAAGTGCAAGTTCTTCCTTGATTTGACCAAGTACCGTTAAAGGTGCAGTCAGATCAGTTTGATCAATAATGATCTTGACTACGTTAGAGTAAAGAGTTATCCTCGTGGAATCGCCCGTGCTTTCGGGTAAAGGAAGTTTTTCCGGTTTCGGTTTTGGACAAACCGACGGATTAGTCTCTTGTCCGGATATCCGTGGGTGAGGCCCCGAGTGTGGGACCCTTGTCCCGTGCGAGAAGTGCTACTTCCGCTGCTAGTACCCCAAATCCGTTGCTCGGTGGGAACAGGGATCTCACAGTTGGTATCAGAGCAGGTTTTGAAAGCTAATAAAGATAATTAAATTCTTATCTGAAATTGGTAATAAGAATTCAGAAACAGCATTTTCATAATGTATTTTCATTCCGTAAGCTTCTTTAATAAAGAAATTTTAATCAAAGAAATTATTTTTATAGATGGAAGTTCCACATTTATCTGGTATTCCCGACCTCACCCAGTCTCAAGATATGATTGCATTTGCCTTCGAGCATCTCATCTCTTCCGCTTCAACTCAAACAAGCCGAGCAAGACTCGCACGCCATTTCGCGGATTTATATTTTCCTACCCCAGCGGAGAGAATACAACATAAGTGGTTTGCAGGGCAATATGTCCACGCCCATTGCAACCACCATACAATGCTGTGGCAGAATCTCTCATTGACTATGATCCTGTTAAAGCTGAAAATGGTGCGTGGTGTCATTCTATATCATTCGACACCTCGAAATTTCAGACTTTCATGTCGAATTTATAGACTCCTTAGTCGATTTATCCCTAAGGAGAAAATAATAGCTCCCTTCGCAGTTAGAGAACTTATGTAACAGGGCATGACTATGGCCCAGTACCGTCGTCTTATGCATCTCTCGAAGAGATTTTGAATTTTGGAGCCGAGCCACTCTATGTAATTATTGCAACTTGTATATAAATATACAAATGTTTTTTTTTAACGGACGATCGGATAAAGAAAAATCTATTTA
The DNA here is from genome assembly GCF_041138505.1 of Cibotium barometz. Classification (NCBI taxonomy): domain Eukaryota; kingdom Viridiplantae; phylum Streptophyta; class Polypodiopsida; order Cyatheales; family Cibotiaceae; genus Cibotium; species Cibotium barometz. The sequence goes on along the minus strand of NC_141068.1, from coordinate 16,526,327 downwards.
TCAGACTTAAGTCATAGATCTCCAATAAGATCAACTGAGGAGCAAATTATGTCAAAAGTTTATCAAGACGCACAAAAAGGTTGTAATTGTTTGATATAATTCATACAAATTGTTAATTCAAATTGAAATTCGTAAATTAGTAATTGGGTCTTCAATTGGAAGTACCGCAATTGTATGGAACCCTGACTTGCTTGAGACCTAGACATGATGGTATTTACCTTATAGTTTCGAGTATCATGACTATCCGTATATACCGAGGGTATAACTGCAGCTCTTTACCGACAGTATATACGAGTAAATCTAAGACTTGAAATTATAAGCGTTAATGCTATCCAGATGCTGATTTTGAATGTGGTTGATATGATTTTTAATTCTGTTTGGGAACTGATGAATTGATTTGGATTCTGATTGAAAAATGATGATCCTTGAAAATGGGTTGAAATGTAATAAGCTGAGCGAAACCACAATGTGGATGATTGGGACGAGTCCCTGTAATGATAAATGATGAAAATGATTCAGCAAATCACTATGAGATTAGTGGATTATGTTGTCAAATTGCTACTGTTAATACTTGAGACGGTAGATCAAGTTAAGGGATGACAAATTGAGAACTTGCTTAACTTAAATTCCGTGGAGGAATGTTCAGAAGGAAATTTTCGGTCTAATGGACCATTATCGTGTTAAAGATATGAATGATATAGTTTGAATGAATTGTTATTTAATGATGAATTCTATATAAGGGATATTTATCCCCATATTCTGTTGGGTTGACCGGAATATAAGGAACCCCAAAATAAATTGGATCTTAAGCAAAAAAGTTGTCCTCTACTTGCGAGATGAGGACATCTTGCACCTTTTAAGTGGGGTAGAATGTAAGATTCCTCCCCCAGCCTTAGAGGTATACAGGAGTAAGAATCTCCCTTTCTGATCTTATAATTATTCTATCTCTAAAATAAAAGAAAGATTCTGTTTAAAAAAGGAAGAACTTTTTTCCTGAATACTTCTCAAGAGTCCCACCTGTTTTAAGGATTCAGAACAACGAGTTCAGAAGTGATAATCGATGTTTTGGATATCAAGGTTTTGGTCTCGAGTACGGCCCAAAAGAAGTTCTTTATCTCTTGGGAAGCATAAGAAGTTATCTCCCAGATATTGTGGACCAAAGAAAGTAGGTGATTTAGCTTACGAACTTCTTTTATCTCCTCATCTCAAAGTCTTGAATGCCTTCTATACAAAAATGTGCCAAACCCAAATCATGGAAAGACGGTAAAACTTCAGTGGCAAGTTACCGTTGGCTTCTAAGTTACGCTAGCTCCTTCCTTTATATAAGTCGTAACTTTTACTTGTCGTTCACAGTAATCTTACTTCCATCGATCTTCTTTCTTTCTTAATCTCCTTCATGGCTTGGCAACAAGAATTAGTTTTATCCATGATGATTTCTCACCTTCAAGATGCAAGGGAGTCTGTGAAGAAAGATTTTATAGAGCAGTATGAGCGCTCACTTTTCCCTCACTTGGGAACTTCTGTAGCGCAGACAAAATGGCGGACCTATCAAGACATAACTAGGGTAACACCCTGGGGTCAGCAGCACTTTCGTAACAATGTCCGCTTGGCCATGGTTATTGAAGCTTTGGGTTTGGGTCCCCGATACTACTGCGTCATGAGATCAAGGCATCCTGGGTTTTCTGAGCGGGTCTTCTTACTGGCGTGTTTTCTTCCTCATGAGAAGATATGCCTTTACCCCGTTTTTGGCTTGCCTCTCAGAGGTCCTTTTGTTAGAACACCTCATACCACTGAGATAGGCGCAGCAATAACCCACAGAATCATTCCCATAGATGAATTACCTTATACTTGTGCAGCTTGTGAGGACTGCTTTTGTGACCATATGATGGACGGGCTTATGGAAGTGTAAAGAGTTCCTCTATCTTTACTGTATAAGTTCCGAGAATGAATAAAGTTTAAATCTTGTTCGTATTTTGAATCTTGCTCTCTTTAAGACTTATCTTGGTGGTTAATCTTGATTAAAATTTTTCTCTAAGTCTCATATTCGTGAATCTTGCGAAATTATCACAAGTTGCGAGATGAGGACATCTCGCGTTTTTTAAGTGGGGTAGAATGTAAGATTCCTCCCCCAACCCCTTTTTGATGTCTAGTATCTTCCCTTGTAATCAACCCTCTTCAGAAATATAAAGACCCTGTTGCTAACTATTTTAGCCTAGAGAGAGGAAAATTATTCTAGAGAGAGAATATTTAGATTTTGAATATTTTTGGATAGAAAAATATCTCTTATAATTCAGATGAGTTCCCCTGAAACAGAAATTCAAAAAGAATTTTCCAATGTGCAATTGGAATTAATTGGAAATAGGTATAAAGAACCTTAGTCTAAGGGTCTAGATTTTCAGAAATCTTTAGACTATGGTCCAATTAAGGTTCCTATGGGCCAATAGCATCAATCCATGTGTAGGGAAGAGATAAATCCAAATTTGTAAAAAGAAGATACCCAAAAATGAGTAAATGCTCACATAAGGTGAAGAGTTGAAAATATACAAGGTTTATTAGTAAAAAACTATGAGCAATATTAAAATGATTCCATTATGACACATATGTAAGGAAGGGGAATTCTTTAAAGGAGGTGCATATTTCACATAAGATGAAGAGTTGAAAATGTACAAGGTTTATTAGTAAAAAACTATGAGCAATATTAAAATGATTCCATTATGACACATATGTAAGGAAGGGGAATTCTTTAAAGGAGGTGCATATTTCACATAAGATGAAGAGTTGAAAATGTACAAGGTTTATTAGTAAAAAAACTATGAGCAATATTAAAATGATTCCATTATGACACATATGTAAGGAAGGGGAATTCTTTAAAGGAGGTGCATATTTCACATAAGATGAAGAGTTGAAAATGTACAAGGTTTATTAGTAAAAAAACTATGAGCAATATTAAAATGATTCCATTATGACACATATGTAAGGAAGGGGAGTTCTTTAAAGGAGGTGCATATTTCACATGCTTGAATGAGTTTTAAACTCATAAAAATTGAGATATTTCATCTCTCCTCTCTCCTCATTCAAGTCTAGTTCCAAAAAGTTAGCTTAACTGACCTAAAAATGGTTAAATATTGACCAAACTGATAAAGAAAATTCTAGAATCAGTTTGTTTGGTTAGGAGCTCAATTTTTCCTATAAATAGAAGCCTCCCCCTTGTTGAAAAATATATAGTGTTTATGCATCGTTACTCTACTCCACCTAAGCCAAGAACTGTGAATTCATTTAATAATTCACTAGTTTTTGGAGCTTCCCTCTTTCTTCAATCCCCATTAGTGGCTCCATCAACATACTTAACCAATTGATTGGTTGGGGGCCTCTACCGTGAACAAAGAATCAAGCAAGTTGTAAGGTAATTAGTGAATATTGATCTTTCTATAATTTCTCAATGTTTCTCTCTTCTCAACCCCTCTCAAGCTTGAGAAGTTTAATTGGTATGGTTTTTTTTTTAAATGCTATTGAAGTTTGAATAGTAGTGAAGAGTTACATAATGCTATTGAAGTTAATTTTCATTTATGTTTAAATTCTAATGATTTTTATGTAAATTCTCTCTCTCACTCAAGAAATGGTCATACTCATGACCCATTCTCAATCCAAATCAAGCTTTTCATAAAGCTTTTCCTTAACCCAAGATTAAGCTATGCTTGAGGCCAAATTAATGGCTTTTTTCTATGCTTTTAGTTTATGTATATTAATGATTCAATCCATTATGGATTAATAATCCAATTAGAGATCAATTTAATTATTTCCTTAATGATAAGCATTATCCCTTAGAAAAATTGAGATTTATCAGTCATAGCAGCGGAGCTATGGCAAAATTTTTATAAAAATTATGCATAAAATAATCTCATTCAAAGCATAAAAAGAGGACTTCCTACCGTATTCTAGGAATTATCATCCTAGATTAATTGAAAGAATTTCATTACAATCATGGAGAAATTGAATTTTAATGTCATGCATAAAGGATAAGTTTTTATATCAAAAGTGTTATTTTTACCATTTTTATTTCATGCATAGAAGTATGCATAATGGATAAATTTTTATATCAAAAGTGTTATTTTTACCATTTTTATTTCATGCATAGAAGTATGCATAATGGATAAATTTTTATATCAAAAGTGTTATTTTTATCATTTTTAATTTTCATGCATAGAAGTATGCATAAAGGAAAATTTTTTTTATATCAAAAGTGTTACTTTTATCATTTTTAATTTTCATGCATAGAAGTATGCATAAAAGAAAATTTTTATATCAAAAGTGTTACTTTTATCATTTTTAATTTTCATGCATAGAAGTATGTATAAAAGAAAATTTTTTATATCAAAAGTGTTACTTTTATCATTTTTAATTTTCATGCATAGAAGTATGCATAAAGGAAAATTTTTTATATCAAAAGTGTTACTTTTATCATTTTTAATTTTCATGCATAGAAGTATGCATAAAAGAAAATTTTTTATATCAAAAGTGTTACTTTTATCATTTTTAATTTTCATGCATAGAAGTATGCATAAAAGAAAATTCGTTTATATTAAAAGTGTTACTTTTATCATTTTTAATTTTCATGCATAAAAGAAAATTTTTATATCAAAAGTGTTACTTTTATCATTTTTAATTTTCATGCATAGAAGTATGCATAAAGGAAAATTTTTTATATCAAAAGTGTTACTTTTATCATTTTTAATTTTCATGCATAGAAGTATGCATAAAGGAAAAATTTTTATATCAAAAGTGTTACTTTTATCATATTGGATTTCATGCATATAGGTATGCATAAAAGATATTCTTTTTATACTAAAAGTGTGATTTTCCTCATAAATGGATTTTATGCTTAACTTAGATGCATAAGAGAAATTCTTTTATTCTAAAAGTGTAATTCCCTACCAAATTGAAATTATGCATAAGAAGATGCATAAAAGATTGATTTTAATTTCGAAAGTGTTAGTCTCCTTAAATGGAATTTATGTATAAATAAATGTGTAGAGAAATCTTATATCAAATATAAGAATTCTCTTTTTTTAAAAAAAAGATATGAAATGTGATAAGATGTGATAAGAGGTGTATGAGATGTGATAAGAATTGATAAGATGCGTATGGAAAGTGATAGGATGTGATAAGAGGTGTATGAGATGCGATAAGAATTGATAAGATGCGTATGGAAAGTGATAGGATGTGATAAGAGGTGTATGAGATGTAAAAAGATGTGATAAGATGTGTATGAGATGTGATAAGATTTGATAAGATGCGTATGGAAAGTGATAGGATGTGATAAGAGGTGTATGAGATGTAAAAAGATGTGATAAGATGTGTATGAGATGTGATAGAATGTGTTAAGATGAGTTAGGATGTGTTAAGATGTATATGGAATGTGTTAGGACGAGAATGGATGTAATATGGTTGTATGAATGTGATGTGGATGTATACATGTAGATGTATATGTATGAATGTGAATGTTGATGTGGATGTGGATGTATGGATGTAGATACGGATGTGTATGTATGTATGTGGATGTGTATGTATGAATGAGGATGTAAAAATGGACGTATGTATATAGATGTGGATGTATGGATGTATGTATGTAGATGTGGATGTATGGATGTGATTATGAATGAAGAGGTGGATGTGAATGTATGGATGTAGATACAGATGTGGATGTATGTATGTAGATGTGGATGTATGGATGTGATTATGAATGAAGAGGTGGATGTGAATGTATGGATGTAGATACGGATGTGGATGTATGTATGTGAATGTGGATGTATGAATGAGGATGTGAAAATGGATGTATGCATGTGAATGTGGATGTATGAATATGAATGTGGATGTGTGGATGTGGAAATGGAGGTATGGATGTATGAATGTAGATGTGGATGTATGCATGTAGATGCGTATGTATGAATGTGAAATTGGATGTATGATGTGGACGTATGAACATGGATATGTATGTAGAATAATGAATATGAAGATGTATGTGAGATAATGTAGTCTATATGAGTGAATGGATGAGAACGAGTACATGAATGGAATGTGGAATAAGTAATGTGGTCCGAGAGTGGATAATATGGAAAGACAAAAGTTCGTTATAGAAACTGTATTTGTGACTGTTTGTAAATGACTGTTTTATGTCAAGAATGCTGGAGAAGCATTTTGACCATCTTGAGGATTAAGATCATGAAGACTGAACTGATAAAGTTGCAACTGCTGACGGAGAGTCAATGGAGGACGTCTCGCGTAGCAAGGTCGATCGAGGTCTTGACCAGCCTCGGCTCGATTTAAATGGTGAGCTTCCGGTACGGTGGATGAGGGACCAAGGAAGCGGCCTATGAGTGAAGCACTAGGTCACCTGCGAAGGATCCTAGAGGGTGCTGACCATACGGTGCTCGGGCTCTGGGTCGCCGAAGATACCCACACGTGCGTCGTGGAAGATATTGGAACAAGGAGTAAGAGTTGTTTTCTGAAACCGGGCATGGATCTGGTTGATTGACCTTGCTGGTCCTCAACAGATGAGTCCATGGCTCTTTTATATGGATCTGTGGGTTGATCTTGCTGATCTTCCACGGAGATTCCATTCTATTATATGAATATATTGCCGGTTACTATGAGCTAGGAACTATGGAAAAGGCCCCTGAGAGAACAGGTGGTGAGCGTTCTGGTTGCTAATGATGCCATAAGTACACCGATGAAAGAATGACTGGAAATAAGGATTCAACCAGAGACTTTGAGGATTGTCATCAGTGACATAATGGTTTTATTAAAGGATTGTTTTAAAGCTAGTTGATGCTAAGAAAAAGGCAATTTCATATTGGGTGTGTAAGTGGTATGACTAGTTTTATGTTTGCATGAACTTCCGGCTAGGGGGCCTTGGAACTCTTTTCCTTGGTACCCGGGACAAAACCTAACCAAATTCCAAATTGGATTCCATCACTACAGTGGTTGGGCGGTTGGCTAACCCATGGGATCGGATGGGGTTAGGCTGGACTGATGGATCCGTAAATCGAGATTTTAATTTCTGTTATTACGATAGATAAAGTAAATCTCGGATAGTAATTGTTCTATGGATAGGAATCAACGGCTGTGCCTCTTGATGGGGAAAAAAGCGTTGATCCCAATGATCCAAGTGCAAGTTCTTCTTTGATTTGACCAAGTACCGTTAAAGGTGCAGTCAGATCAGTTTGATCAATAATGATCTTGACTACGTTAGAGTAAAGAGTTATCCTGGTGGAATCGCCCGTGCTTTCCGGGTAAAGGAAGTTTTTCCGGTTTTGGTTTTGGACAAACCGACGGATTAGTCTCTTGTCCGGATATCCGTGGGTGAGGCCCCGAGTGTGGGACCCCTGTCCCGTGCGAGAAGTGCTACTTCCGCTGCTAGTACCCCAAATCCGTTGCTCGGTGGGAACAGGGATCTCACACACGGGGAGCCTCCCTGGTGAAGAACCGCCGCGGAGAGAGAACAAGGCGAGTACAGAGGTGGCTACGGTGATTGGAGCTGCACCGGGCTGCTGAGTGTGGAGGCCGCCGCGTTGATATGAGGGTTCTGGTCATTCTGAGAGCAACGGCGAAGTGTGGAGGCTGGCTACTGTAGGTGCTAGCGTTAAAGAAGCTGGACGTGGAAGCCTTAGCCAACGGGCTGGCGATGGATGAAGTGGGCGTAGCTGTGGTTGGCGCAAGGTAACTGTCAAGGGTGATTGAGGCAGAACAGAGGCGCTGGGAGTGTGGAGTGCAGCTGAAAACAGAGAGGAAGGCTGCCTTGAAGTTGGTGGCCTGGCTGCTGCACATGCGAGAGCTGAAGTTGGTGACCTGGCTGCTGCACATGCAAGAGCTGAAGTTCGTGGGCTGGTTGGTGCAGTGGGTAGCGCAGAAGGCGCCAAAGGGTGAACGTGGAGGAAAGGGGTGAAGGGCTGGCCGTGTGAGGGCTAGCGTGGACTAGGCAGAGTTACAAGCAAAGCTGCTGCAGCAGCTGTTAAGAGAAGGCCAGGTGGTCGGCTGCTGTGTGACAAGGGGCTTCTCAGGTGAGAGCGCACATCAAGGGCAACGAGCAGGAGATAGTGAAAAAGGAAGCAAGAGAATTGAAGGCCGGCGTCTGTCGGGGTAGTGGCCGCCTTGTAAAAGGACAGAAGAGGCTTCTCCAAAGAGCGTAGGAGAGCAAAGACGTGGTGAGAGGGATCGTCTTGGTGGTATCAGAGACAAGGGATAGCGACTGTGAGGGCTAGCAGTTGCAGGTGAAGCTGGATGTGGAAGCCAAGGAGATGCTGGCAACCGGATGCTGAAAACAGAGCAGGGTGCCGAGTGAAGCAAAGAGACAGGTGTTGCTGCTTGGTGGTGGGCTAGTAGCAAGGCAGATAAGCTGCCTGGGTTTGTTGTGAGGCTGGCAGAGGATCAGCACAGAGACAGAGAAAGTGAGAGAGAGATGATGGTGTAGCTGCTGCTGAGACGACACATGCAGAAGTGATGGGCTGCAGAGAGTTGAGGGTTAGCTGGTGGGGCGCCTTCTGAAGAGAGTGGCCGGGTTCTTTCTGGTGTGATTGGTATAGCAGGCAGGCGAGTGGATCATGTGGTGATTGGGGATGTGGTGTATCCTCGGCAATCACAGGCCTGAGTGTTTGTAAGCTGTGTGAGTAAGGCTTCTGTGTCGGGAGAAGCTTGTATGAAATGTTTTAACTGGAATATATTGCTGGGTGTTTGCCTTGTCTATAGTGCCCCTGTTTGGTGCTGTCTTTTTGGCGTGGGTTGGGTGGTGAAGAGTGTGAGAGAGTGTTCCAGCCGGTGGCTGGTGGTGCCCCCGTTCGTGTGTGTTATTCCAAGTTTGCAAGGTGGAAGGGCTATAGAGGTGGAAGGGCTGTAGAGGCAGGTTCTTTCTTTCTTTTTTTCACCTCACATCCTTCTGGTGCCCCCACTGAGGAGTTGCTCTGGCATTGTCCCACTGAGGATAGCTCTGGCATTGTTCTTTGCCTAGAAGGGCGTATGTTCCACTGAGGAGAGCGCAGGGATTGTTATAGGTTGTCATGATGTGGTCCTATCCTGAGTTTCATGGCAGGAAGGGTGAAGATGTGTGTGACTTTTTGGAGCAGATGGAGTTGGTATGCATTAGCAACCATGTGACAGATGAAGAGCAGGTTCTGAGGCTGATAAAGATTTTCTTGAAGGGAGATGCCCGAAGCTGGCTTAAGGATTTTGAAGCACAGGATGCTGGTGTCTTGACCTTGGACAGGTTGAAAGAAGGCCTTTTGGAGCGTTTTCAGCAAGTAGAGGATCCTAGTGTGCTTTGGCAGGAGTTGAGCATCTTGAAGCAGGTACATGGGCAATCACTGGACGATTTTGTGAAGGTATTTACATGTTTGTGGGGTAAGTGGTGTATGACATTAAAGCAGGAAGTTCCTCCTATGTTTTTGAAAAAGAGCTTGTTTATTGATGGTTTGCTACCCATTGAGGGTCAAGGTTGAGTTGAAGAATCCTAGGTCATTTGATGATGCAGTTAGGGTTGCTAGGGAAAAGGAAGGCAAAATTTTGAAGCAGATGGAGATGGGTATTTATCCGTATGAAGGTGTTGTGTCTGTAAGGGATATGCATGTGAATTTGGTTGAGGTGAATAAGAGTTCTATGCAAGGTTTGATTAGACAGGAGCCTCAAAGGCCGATACAGGTACAAAGGGGGATGTTTTATATGCCTTCTGATTTTTTTCCAAAGTTTTTGAAGCATGTGCAGGTGGATGAAAAGCAAGTAAAGCAGGATGAGTCTGGGTCAAGGTTTGAGACTATTGCAGATAAGGAGTTGCCAGAGTGGATTTTTCTTTGGATTTGGACATCACGACTGTTCATGATAGTGAGTTGGAAGGTTCTATTGCAGATCATTTGCATTCGGATCTGGATGACATGCATGCACATGGAAGCAAAGAGGATGATGCCTTGGGATTGGCTGATGATAAGAAGGAAGAGGAGCTGGATACATGATGCTTTGAGGATGATTCTTTGCCAGATTCTACAAGGGAGGAGGATGGGGTAGAGACTTTTGATGAAGTGAAGACGGATGCGGATGTGGAGAGCGTGGAGGAAGACTCCATCATTATGGATTTTCTTGGATAGCTTGATGGTGATATGGTACCTGCGATGAAAGGTATGGATGTTTGTCCATTAGGTGCATTGTGTGCTGGAAAGTCTTTGGACGATGATACCAGGGGGGTTGGCAACACTGAAGAAGGTATGCATGTAGATTTGGCTGATGAAGAGCATTGTGATGAGAGTATTATGCTTGAGGATGATATCTGGGAAGTTGCTAGCCTTGATGAGCAGGAGCCAGAGATAGACATGAATGCAGATATGGTTGAGAGTGTAACAAAGGCTTCTTTCCGGGTTGCTGAAATGCTGAAGGCAAAGTGCATGGATGATAAGGGTTCTGAGCCAGTTGAGCTGAATGGTTGTGAAGAGATGCCTATTGTACAAGAGCTGGAAGTACTGGTGGACACTCCCATTGGAGAGGATCTGGATTTTAGTGTGCAGAAAGGTCAAGATGCTGGAACCTGGCCTTCACAGGTGTTGATGGATTGGATGCTAGATGCTGGAATGCCACCGGTTTTGAAGATGAGGAGGGTTGTTGTGGGTGAAGAGCAAAGGCTTGAAGATGATGCTGTGTGGTCAGAGTCTGTAAATGCTGGATCAGATGATGGACATAAATGATTTTGTGATGCGCGTGGTGGATGTTTGGTATGCAGTGATGCACCCATGGTGTTTTATGGATGCTGGGGAATGGAATGGTGAGTTGCTGTTTCCTTTTGATCCTGGTGGATAGCTATTGAACTTTGTGTTTTGCTGCTGAGCATGAATGCTCTAGCAGATGGGGGGTGGCAAAGTATGTCAGGCGTTTTTCTGAGAGGTTTTTATGGCTTGTGTACATACGTGTGCATGGCTTATGTGGAGAGTTTGATTTGGAGGGTGTTGCCAGGTGTACAGGGTGGACGGATTTATCTTAGGCTTGTTGCAGGTCTGTCCGGTGAGAGGTTTGCTGGGTTGATTTAAGCTGTTCGGCCGCTTGATATGTGTGGGCACGTCAAAATACAATGGGCACTAAGTAACATTTGAAGATGTGGAAAGCGTGGGAAGCAACCATTGATGTGGCCAAGGTAGCAGGACATGAGTGTGAAAGCGTCAAAGATTGCATTTGAAGAGGTGCATGAGCAATTAACGATTATGGGGCCAAGGTCATAAGAGAATTGGTGTGAATTGGTATGGAAGGGCGGCCATCCATTAGGAGAGGAAGAAAATAAAAATATAATAATGATTAATATGGCCAATAAAGTAGTAGCCACATGGCCACTTGTGTGGATGCCAACGTAGCCGCCAGCAAAAAGTCCAGAAGCATGGAGAATTGTGGGAGCCGTCTCGCAGGTAGACGTGTGAAGAGAAGCGAGAAGGCGTGGAGGCCTGAGCAGCTACCAACGCTAGATCCAGAAGATTGACGAAGCTTGGCGAAGCTGGTGATGCGCAGCTGCAGTAAAAGGTGAGGCGGCCGAGTTGTTTTGAGGGGGGGCTCTCAGGTGCAACCGAAGCCGACAGTGGAAGAGCTGCACGAGGCTGTCTCTCTGGCGCAGCTACAAGATAAAGCGAAGGGAAGTAGACAAGATGGCTGGCGTCGAAGGGCTGACGAGCTAAGCGGGCAGCGAGTGAAGAACCAAGGAAGAGGGTTACGTGGGTTTTGGCTGGGCCGCAGAGAAGGCAAAGAGGCTAGCGTGGCTAGCACCAGTCACACAGGCGCAGGTTTGAGCCGTCATTAAGCTGCGTATGGCCGCCTCGTTTTGTGAAAGAGTGGCCCCCCTTGTGAAAAGCAGCGAAGACAGTGGGTAGCTGCTGCAGGCGTGGAGAGCATGACGTGTGGGTTGACGGGCTGACAGCGTGTGTAAAGCAAAACAGGCGTGGAGGCCTTGGTCGAGGAGCTAGCAGGCGCAACGTAAGAAGAGAGAGAAGTGTGGGCTGACATGTGGGAGCCAGTGGGACAGGTCGCCTATGGCAAGGTCTGGCGCAACTGTAAGATAAAGCGAAGGGAAGCTAAGGAGTGCAGCTGAAGATAAAACGCAGGGAGGCTGCCTTGAAGTTGGTGGCCAGGCTGCTGTAGGTGCGAGAGGAGCTGAGCGTGGGTTGAAGTGTAACGACCGCTAGAGCTACAGGTTTTGGCTAGTGGACAGGTGAGTGGAAGCTGCTGGAGTGGCTGGCTTCAAAGACGACTGGGTGATGTGGTGTGGCCGCCTCGTGGAAGAGAGGCGCTGACAAGCTTTGTGAACTGTGGGAGCTAGTGGAAGCACCGGCAGGTGCTGGCATCAAAGGGAGCTGCTAGCGAGGACAAAAGGAGAGCAGATAAGCTGCAGGTGACAGGCTGGCTGGTGTGGGCCGCGTAAGTGAAGACTTGAGTGGATGGACAGAGAGCAGGGTGCCGAGTGAAGCAAAGAGACAGGTGTTGCTGCTTGGTGGTGGGCCGGTAGAGCAGGGCAGATAAGCTGCAAGAGGAAGGGTTTGAAGAGGCTAGCAGAGGATCAGCACAGAGAGAGAGAGAGATGATGGTCGAGCTGCTGTGCTGATGACACATGCAGAGTAGATGGGCTGCAGAGAGTTGAAGGTTAGCTGGTGTGGGCGCCTTCTGAAGTGAGAGTGGCCGGATTTTTTCTGGTGTGATTGGTACAGCAGGCAGGCGAGTGGATCATGTGGTGATTGGGGATGTGGTGTATCCTCGGCAATCACGGGCCTGAGTGTTTGTAAGCTGTGTGAGTAAGGCTTCTGTGTCGGGAGAAGCTTGTATGAAATGTTTTAACTGGAATATATTGCTGGGTGTTTGCCTTGTCTATGGTGCCCCTGTTTGGTGCTGTCTTTCTGGCGTGGGTTGGGTGGTGAAGAGTGTGAGAGAGTGTTCCAGCCGGTGGCTGGTGGTGCCCCCGTTCGTGTGTGTTATCCCAAGTTTGCGAGGTGGAAGGGCTGTAGAGGCAGGTTCTTTCTTTCTTTTTTTCACCTCACACCATCATTTGACATCTTGCCAGATACTCAAATTTACCGAAATAGCACTTTGGTTTGTCCTGCACAAACTGCCTTCTTTTCTGCAGCGGTACTGTATTACACTCAAATGTCACAACCAGGGACCTCAATGTGCATACATACACCCAATGGCAATTGTTGACCTCCTTGCAGCACACACATTGTCTGCATAACCAATCTGTCTTCCTGCAGTTCTTAAAATAGAGTTCTGCAGAGAATCGATGACTTATCTGCAGTGCTCAAAATCGCTTGCTTTCCAAAAAATGGAGGTCCTAACGCTGGACAGAAGTAAGATGATAAGCTCAAAAATTCATCTATATTAAATACTAATATCTGCATTAAATACTAATGAGACAAGCAATTTCAACTTTTACTAGATGATGTTATAAGTGGGGCCATCCATTATGTAAAGTATGTACCCTTAGAAGGAAATGCATGACACATGTTTAGTTAAATGCACAATTTCCTTTGAGTGAACCCTTATGAAGCTACATTCCATCCAGAGCAAGACAAGTTTAAGGATCATGCATGTGACTTTAAGTACCTTGCGGATAGAAGGAATATGAGAAACTCAGTGATTCATCTACATTAGATACTGATGATGACAAGAAATTCTAACTTTTACTGGATGCTATTGTAAGTGAGGCTGTTCATTATATAGAGCAGGTATCTAAGGTACAATTACTGGTGGAAGCGGGGAGATGAATAAGGGTGCTCCAGATATGAATAAAGATGTTGAAGTTATAGTAGATGATGGAAATATTACAAGTGAAGAAACAATCAAGGGCATTGAAGTTACCACTGATGCACAATTATTACTGGTGAAAGCATTGATAAAGCAGAGATGATAGTTACAAGTGTTAAAGTTACAACTGAAGATACAGTTACATGTGAGATGGAGTGTGCTGAAGAGAAGAAAAAGGGTGGTGAAGACACTATATTAGGTGAGGAAAACGAGGCAATAGAGGAAAAGGGAACTTGCCATACAGTGGTGGTTGGAGAGAAGGCTGAGATGACATAGGATCCTGAAGAGAAGAACAAGAGTGGTGAAGAAACTATAGTGGCTAAAGAAAAGGAAGCAATAGCAGAGCAAAAGAGAACTTATCATACATTGGACAGAGAGGAGGCTGAGATGGCACACGATGATAAAGAGAAGAACAAGGGTGCTGAAGACACTCAAGAGGAGGAAAACACAAGTGAGGGCCACAGTCTGCAAAATGATGGAGGTTGTAATGAAGAGGGTGATATAGATGACCACAATAACCTTCCCAAAAGTAGTTTACTCAATCCAACTTCTAAGAAAAGAAACTTTGTTACCATAGCCTCTAGCAAACTTTTTAATCCTAGTAAAATCCCACCCCTACTCATAGGACAAAATCCACCACAAAATAGGATATGAATCCTTTATATTAACTCATATATACTTTTTAATGTCCGAGGCTATATATGAACTAGGATTTTTATGTGTACACATGTCTATGATTCAATTTTCATTTTTCTAGTACATTCTTTTAAGTTTTGACATGACTCTAGGTCTTGTCCAAATGGAGGGTGTTCAAAAAAAGGTGATGATTCTAGACTTAAATGGCATTATACTTAAGCATTGGTGGAAGCTTATACCAGATGGTACACAAGGTAAACTGCATAGAGTGAACTAGCACATTGTTTCATGGAGACTTGGCCTATTACATTTTCTGACAACACTAATAACATGCTTCCAGTTAGCTACATGGAGTAGTGGCATCAAGAGGAATCTCAGACCTCTAGTTCATCTGATTGTTGAGAACCATTGTGCTTGGGATGGTGGAACACTTGTGACATTCAAATTTCATTTTTCTCAGCAGTTAGAGTGCACAACAAGGGATGAGTACCATATCACCCTGCTCAATGGCATTTTCATTTTTCCTATTGATGGGTTCTAGTTTCTTCAAAGTCTATGAACTTGCATGACAATGTGGTGCACTTTTCCCATTCTCCATCCATGCAAAATGACAACATGGTCCGAAATCTGGCCATTTTTGAAGTTGCCTGTGACAACATGTTGAGAGGATCAAACCTTACACCCTCAATAAGAATTCTACTATCATCTGTCATGCACAGAAAGGTTTTATCTCTTCTTCATAATAGTTCTTGAAGTGATCAATCGCTGAACTCACTTCAAATCTAACATTGAAAGATTCCCTATAGCAATCAAATAAACTTTTTGCACCGCAAATTGTAGGAGGTCAAAGAGTCTCTCTGTTGGTCTTTCTTCTAACACATGATCACCTTCATCACCTAAAGCCATCTCTTTCGAGTTAAAAGCCATAAGTAGCTAAACGGTTGTACAACCAAGAAGAAATTGTATTGGGGGCAGCTAGAGGAATCTGTGTTATCCAACAAAAATAAATTATGAGGGAGCTGGGTTATACAACTAGAAATTGTGGGGTATGTAAAAACAATGCAATATGGGAAATCTACTTTGGTCAGATTGATCTAATCGCACTGTGTTTCCACTGGGCTATATCAAGGACATGAGGGGCACCATAGGGTGCTAGGGCAGCTCAAAGGTAGAGAGAAGAGGCAAAGATGTGTGCCCTGATTACCTGCGATGTGAGGAGCAAAGAAGAGCTAGGCTTTGCACCTTGTTGACACAAAGAGAGAAAAAGTATGGCCTTGCCCGTGGCCACCTTGCAGATAAGGCTATACATTGGGGTTAAGAGAAGGGAAGAAGGGCCTTGGGGTTTTCATGCCAATGAGCAGGGGAAGCAAGGGAAGGACAACCGTGCACCCCTACAACAACGAGCAATGTCAGAGATTCAGACAAAGTAATTTTCTATCAGTTGAGGAGGATCACCATGAGCTCAAAGGAGAATCACCATGAGCAAAGCATAACGAGGAGCTGTAGGTTTAATGAGAGAATCAAGAGAGCCTCCCTCTCCAGCTCGTCCACTACACCAAGAAAGCCTCCCTCTCCAGTTTGTCAACTGCAGTTCATCTTCTGCAGCAAGAAATCATTACTCTTTAGTTCATTCTAGAGAGAGCTATTGTCTACAATGTTGAGCAGCAGGCAGATTGAGATAGGTCTTTATATGTGTATCTATTACAAGCCTTGTAGTGAAGCTGAAGACAATGCATAAACCCACACATGCAAAGGTGCTGATGCCCTTGGTAAGTGTGAGTGTGTGGTCAAGTGATATAGAGAGTGTGGTAATCATAGTGAAGATGTGTGAATGGTGTGAAGAGTTTCCTCTTCTTCCTCTTTAAGTGCAGCACTTCATTTAGTTGTGCCATCCTTTAAGAGTGAAAGAGAGAGGAAGATCTAATCATAATGTACAATATAACCTATTCACCTTGCTAAGTCTAGCCGGTCTAGCTCTGATACCATGTTGAGAAACATGGATCAAGGCTAGGCTTAAGCTAAGGTGGATTAAAGAAAATGCTAAACTTGATTAAGATACTATGAGCATGAGTAAAGAATAACTAAAAAGAGATGCACAAGATATGAAACCAATTGGACTTACTTGGTAAAAAATAACTAAAAAGAGATGCACAAGATATGAAACCAATTGGACTTACTTGGTATAGCTTAAGAGGAGTTGATTGTATTACATTGCTTTGAGGTGCCCCTTTTATATGAGGTGGCTACTAAGTTACTTGAGAGCTTACGTGGGATAAATTATCCTTGATGTTGTGGCAACTTGCTAGATGACCTTGTGCCTTCCTCACTCCCAATCTCTTTCTTGTGCTCTTTGGCACCACATTTTTGAACAAAACAACCTTTTTCGGGTCTTTTGAAGTTCTGGAGAAGAGGTTAATGAGTTCTCTCTGCTCTCTAGCTCCTAACATTTTATTTATGAGAATTGTTGTGAGTGTTGCCTAACTGAGTGAGGGAATGAGATTGCCAATTTCATAGTTGCCTTGATCTACTAAAAATTTCATTTCTACCCACCTTTTGACACCATGAAGATATCTTATTGCTTGGCTTCACCTCTTCTACACACGGGTTTGTTTTCCATGGTATCAAACATGCATGCAAAGCTCCGCATGTCGAGAGATGTAATCTCTTGCCAGTCTACCATCTGCCATGGAAAACCTTGTTTGTTGAGATATCGAGCTCAACTAGTGCTATGATAAATGAACATTGATGACCCACTTGGGTGGTAAATTCCACATTTATACCACTGACTGGCGTGGTTGGTTGGATTATGATTGATATGCCACTAGTGGATGACAGATTATGTGACAGCCACTTTGGAGTACTTGAGTTATGGCATAGTTAAAGTGCCAACTCATATAGTCAAGTTCACACTATGGACTAACCATTATATATTATTGTAGCAGAGTACTTTCCTTTTATTTATGTAATCCTATCTCTTAACACCATATTAGATAATTTGGGAAAAATCCCATTCCCATTTGCAAAATGGGATCATGATGAACTTGTCCAAAAATTCATCAAAACCCCCTCATGTGACATATCATTGGAAAGATATTGAAGAGTAGAATCTAAATCTATGACCTCCGAAAAATTTGGAGTTGGTATGTTTAAGATATGTCCAAAACTATAAGGAGTAATTGATTCCCAAAATATGAGATTTTTTCCAAATTACCTAATATTGACTTTCTTGGTTATATGGTTGTATAGAAGAGAAGAAGGCAGAAGAAAATTTGGCCATCCATCTCTCTCTTGTATCTTACACTCTCTTATGTGTGTGTGTATTTGCTTGTAAGGAACTCAAGCCCTCCCTCTCCCCCAAAGTTTCTTTATGGTATCAGAGCTCCATTTTGTGTGAGAGCTAAGGAGGAAAGAAAGAGTCAAGAACAAGAAAAGAAGGAAGCGGTACACAGGTAAGAGCATCATCATCTCTTCCCCTTTTTGTTTAGGTACAACATCCCCTGGATAGCTTTGGGAGCAACACATCTTCGATTGAGAAGCTATCTTTGTCAAAGGCTTGTAGGTTAAAGATGAATAGTACTTTTTACTATAGTTTTGTATCCAAATTCACGCTTCAAGCAAATTTTTGTCTCCATTCGATCACCTACAAGGTATTTTCGACAGTTTTAGGAAGTTTTGGTAGAGAATTGTCTCTAGTCAAAATCTAGTTACTATAGTGCAGCAGTGCATTTTGAGAGTGTAGATAGTGTTTTCACATGTATTGTTGATATTGGGTGTATGTACATGTACTTTGTTCAAATCTGGTGACATACAGTTTGTGCTGAAGTGCCGCTTGCAACAACAGTCTCACAAAAGATATTGCTATTTTACAAGTTGCATACAGGAATTGTCTATTTGCAGGTTTTTGATTGTTGCAAGAAAATATCTCTGATGGACTCAATGAGATTGTTAGTGAGAAGTTTGACAGGTAGAAATCCGGTGTGTCAAAAGATCGATGATATTGCGTTGTCTTTCCTAGTTTGGCAGATGGGAAAATCTCACAAAAATGGGGCAATTGAAGGGGCTGAGAGGCAGGCACACTGCTGGGGCAGCTCAGGGGGCCAAGCAAAGGGCAAGGATAGCTTAGTGGACAAGGTAGGGGATAGAATAGCAACGGGAAGCTCGAAGGTGTAGGGTTCTCGAGCAGCTCTCGGGGGAAAAAGAAAAATAATTATTTAACAAGCTATATAAGCATGTGACGTCACATGGGAATAGTACGAATGCCATGTGGCCATGCCACCCCTATCCACACGTGCCAAGCCACATGTCAATGTATGATCACATGTGTGAAGCCACATGTCGACGTGCAGTCACATGTGTGAAGCCACATGGCGACGTGCAGTCACGTGTGAGTCGACGTGCGGTCACACGTGTGAGTCGCACACGTGTGAGTCGACGTGCGGTCACGTGTGAGTCGCACCTGTGAGTCTACCACACGTGTGCATTAACTCTCGCACGTGTGGAAACACGTGTCCCTCGTAATACAGGTTGCTTTCTGTACACCACATGGCATACTCGAGGTCATCTATAAATATATTGGTCTGGTTTTTTTTTTTTGACCGTATGTTTGTGAGTAGGTGTCCCTTACCCTAGCTCTTGCTCTTGGTCTTCACCCTAACTCCTCCTTTTGGTATTCACCCCATCTCCAATGGTGTTCAAATTGGCAACAGGATCCTATCTTTACCCTAGTCCTAGTGGTGTCCATCTAAGGTTGTACAATTGGAATAACCATGCGATAATCACAAATTGGAGTCGTCAAAATTTGATATACGTGTTGTTCTTCCACAACCATAGAAATGCGCTTATTTTGATCAAATTTTAAATTTTCATGTGTTTAATTTAGATAATTTGCAAATAAATCACTTCCCTTTAGGCAAA
Source organism: Cibotium barometz (assembly GCF_041138505.1). Classification (NCBI taxonomy): domain Eukaryota; kingdom Viridiplantae; phylum Streptophyta; class Polypodiopsida; order Cyatheales; family Cibotiaceae; genus Cibotium; species Cibotium barometz. The sequence continues at coordinate 16,506,974 of NC_141068.1, read as the reverse complement.
AAAAAGGATTAAATTTTATCTACTTCTTCAGCAAAAATTTGGTGATTTTGGTTTTGCCACTACAAGAATCTAGAAAAAAATGTTGGGATTTTGTTCATATTTTGGCTATATCATCAACAAATACTTGTTTTTTTTTCATCTACAGAAATACTTGATTTATCTTTTCTTAAAATATGTTGTGATACATCAAGTTCAAATTTTTAAATAAAACTTAAATCGTTTAGCCAAAAATGACAAGGATTGACGTATGCTAAAGGATGATGTCTAGTAAGAGGCTACAAGGGAGGGGGGAGCAGCAGGAGGAGAAGAGGAATCAGAGCTGGAGGGGTGGAGACATCTAATTGACGAGAAGAAGTTTGACCCAATAGCAATGACAATATTATTATTACAAGATCAGTTGGAGGGATACGAATTCAGAAAAAGGGCATTGTTATAAACATTGGGACTGCCATGATCAACTGCTTTATAGGGTTAAACAGCAGCGGGAGAGGATGAGGAAGGACAAGGTCAGGGAGGGATAGCCAATGACATGTGTAATCATGTGTAAGGTTATGACCTTGTTTGTAGGGTAGGGAGAGAAGTAGCACATCTAGCTTTAGCACACAGATGACACATCTATAATTGCTGACGCTAGAGCCTAGACTTATCCATTTCCTTGACTCTCTTTCTTTCTATAAGTGCATTGTTGTGTGCCAGTGTGCAATCCTCTTTAATTACTACAAGTGATCTTCCTCTCTAGCCTCTTTGTCCAAAATCCAAATCATGTCTTGCCCTTGCCCTTGCCCTTGCCCCCTTCATCAATTCAATCAAAAAAGTAGAATTAGAGGCACTAGCTGTAGTATTATCAGCCAAAGCCTATGTTTCGTGGTTATCTAAATCTTGCAAGTCCAGCTTTGTCATTGCCACTGACCTTTAAGCGGCATCATATTATTGTCTTTAACTTCTATCCACTTATCTAACTCATCATCCCATAGCTCAAAGTAATGCTATATTAATTCCACATCTCACATGCAGAAGCTATATGGTACCACTTCTTAGCCATCAAATAATAGGCTTCTAAATTAGTATAATTTATTCAAAGAATAGGCTTCTAAATAGGCTATCTATATACAAAATGACCATGTAGTTTGTCCAACCTACTTTCGCAGAATCTTTGCGTTTTGATGTCAATTTGAGGATGTGGGATTCTACACATGCAGAAGGGTGTCTTGATGTGCTAACATGAAGCATGCGAATTATGGGTTGGGCGCACTGACACTACAAGAGAATGAGAACATAGATGCACAAACTAGAGAGAGATGGAAGTGAGAGAAGGGCCATGGGTGAACTTGCAATTTATCGGGGTTTACGCGGCTATATGTGCATTTATAGGCGTGTCTAAAGGCGCGTTTATATGCGCGTCTATAGACGTATCTATAAGTGCATCTATATGATATAGATGCATCTATAGACGTGCCTATAGATGCGAGTATAGATGCTCTGTTAAAAAAAACAAATAATCCCATCCGTGTTGACACCGTAACTATTTTTGCTTCGCTTCCCTTCCCTGTGCTCCCTGTGCTATACCTCTTCCTCACCCTTTGTCCTCTCCTCACAAAGTCTCCTCTCAAGTATTCTCCCAAGTCTCCTCCCAAGGACGATTCCTCAAAAGGTAATCTCTATCCCACTTGTCTCTCCCACCTCTTCATCATACATTCATGGTTTTTGAATGGTATGTTTAGAATTAGGGTTTTTGATTGGTATTCTCTTCACTCTCTTTTCTCTCTCTCTAATGCATAAGCTTCTTATGTCTAAAATTTTCGAATGGTATTCTCTTCTCTCTCTCTCTCTCTCTCTCTCTCTCTCTCTTTCTTATGCATAAGCCTAAGAGGCTTATGCATAAGAGGTCTCTTATGCATAAGAGGCTTATGCATAAGAGGTCTCTTATGCATAAGAGGCTTATACTTAAACCTCCTTGTGTATCCATGGTATTCACACTCTTAGGATTTTATATTACTAATTCTTTTCTCAAATTTTTGTTTAGTTTTGTAGGTCTTATAATCCTCTCTTTTAACTTCACAAAAAATAGGTAAATGCTTTTCTCTCTTTCCTCTCTTTTTGATATTGTATGTATGCATTAGGTTCTTAGGGCTTTTGTATGTATGCATTACTAATCCTTTCCTCACCCTTTTGTTGGTTTTGTAGGTCATCGAATCTTCTCTTTCAACATCACCAAAAAGAGGTAAGTGCTTTTCTATCTTTCCTCTCTTTCCTATCTTTTTATCCTCTCTTTCCTTTATTTTTATCTACCAAAAATAGGGGTTTTGTTTTGTAGGTCCTCTATCTATAGAGCTTAATCTATGAATAAAGCTCTAATCATAGAGCTTAATCTATGCATAGAGCTCTAATCATAGAGCTTAATCTATAAATAGAGCTCTAAACATAGAGCTTAATCTATGCATTAAGCTCTATTTGTAGAGCCAAATAGAGCTTAATGCATAGATTAAGCTCTATTCATAGACCTTAATTCATAGATTAAGCTCTATGCACACATTCATAATGCATACAGATCTATGCATAGACCTCTATGCATGCATTAAGCTCTATGCGTAGAGTTTTATGCATGCATAGAGATTAATGCATACAGATCTATGCATAGATTAAGCTCTATGCATAGACCTCTATGCATGCATTAAGCTCTATGCATAGAGTTTTATGCATGCATAGAGCTTAATCTATGCATGAATTAAGCTCTATGCATGCCTGCTTAATGCATAGTGCCGGGGTACGGTTTAGTTTAGGCTAGCGTGGCTTGCATAGTGCTTTATGCATAAGCCTCATGCATAGATTTATGAATAAGGCCTCTTGCATAGCTTTATGCATAGGCTTCATGCATAAGGCATCATGCATAGCTTTATACATAGGCTTTATGCATAAGGCCTCATGCATGCTTTATGCAGCATAAGCCTTATGCATAGTTTTATACTCAAGGCCTCATGCTTAAGACCTTATGCATAGTGCTTTATGCATAAGCCTTATGCATAATGTTTTATGCATAAGGCCTCATGAATAAAGCATTATGCTTAAATCTTTATTATGCATAAGGCCTCATGCATAAAGCATTATGCTTAAAGCCTTATGCATAGTTTTATACTTAAGGCCTCATGCATAAAGCATTATGCTTAAGACCTTATGCATAGTGCTTTATGCAGCATAAGCCTTATGCATAGTTTTATACTTAAGGCCTCATGCTTAAGACCTTATGCATAGTGCTTTATGCATAAGCCTTATGCATAATGTTTTATGCATAAGGCCTCATGAATAAAGCATTATGCTTAAATCTTTATTATGCATAAGGCCTCATGCATAAAGCATTATGCTTAAAGTCTTATGCATAAGGCCTCATGTATGCTTTATGTATAAGCTTTAGCATAGCTTGCATAAGGCTTGCATAGCGGCGTAGTTTAATGGATAGATTAAGCTCTATGGATGCATTCATAATGCATAGAGATGTATGCATAGATTAAGCTCTATGCATAGACCTCTATGCATGCATAGAGCTTAATCTATGCATACATCTCTATGCATTAAGAATGCCATAGAGCTTTATGCATGCATAGAGCTTAGTCTATGCATGCATGCTTATTGCATAGTGCTGGGGTACGGTTTAGTTTAGGCTACCATGGCTTGCATAGTGCTTTATATGCATAAGCCTCATGTATCGCTTTATGCATAAGGACTCATGAGGTAAAAGTAACGTGTCCCGATACCATCAAGGTGCCTTTACTACCCTACAAGGACCTTGAGAAGGGAACTCTACTTTTTCCCACTGGGACCTTCACGGGTGTCTACTTCACAGAAGAGCTCAAATTAGCAAAATAGGGTATAAAGTTGAACTTAGGTATGGGTATTTATTCGAGAAGATAGAAATCCCGTTCTCCAAATTCGTGCTGGAGATTTATGGGGAAAGGAAGGAAGCCAAAAAGAAGGAGATTACGTCATGTCTTCTCTGCACAAATTGATAATGAACTCCCTGTACGGGAGGTTTGGCATCAAACCTGAATGCAACATAACAGAGAGTCTGTGCTGCTTGGAACATTCTAGAGAATTGAGTAAATAGATTGGGACTGAAGGTCACTAGGTTTTGGCCGGTCATGTGTCCCCGCTCTCACCGGTCTTTCATCTCTTTAAATTCGTTCAATTTTATCTAACACATTCTATATCGGATCAGACCCCGAGAGAGTGATTGGTCTGACAAACCTTTAAATGATGATTGATGTTAACAACATGAACAAGCTAATTAAGATGAACTATTTGAAATCTAAATATGGGTGTATATTTTTTGTTTACAATTATGGGGGCACAAGCTCCTTGTGCTTTGGGTGCAGTCGTACCCTCGCGAAGACTTCCTTTTATTGGTTTTGTAGGTCCTCTAATCCTCTCTTTCAACATCACAAAAATAGGTAAGCGCTTTTCTATCTTTCTTCTCTTTCCTCTATTATAATTGCACCCTTGGGTGCTGGGCATTTAGTTTGCAAGTTTGTTTTTGTACCTTAAATTAGAGAGCTGCTTGTGCAGAAAATGCAGCTGCATGCTTGTGTAGAAAATGCAGCTGCATGCATGTGTAGAAAATGCAACTGTACATCTGCACAGGCAGCTCTCTGGAATTTTTTTAAAATTTCAGAGGGCGTCTATATAGGCCTCTATAGGTGCATCTACTGACACGTTTATAAGTGCGTCTATAGGTGTGTCTATAGACGCGTCTATAAGCGCATCTATAAAAATAAAGATGCGCTTAAAGACGCCCCTATAGACACGCCTTATAGATGCGCTTATAGGTGCCTATCGGTAGATGCGCTTTTAGACGTTGTTATAAATACGCCCGTAATATTTTAAACCACGTCGTCAAAATGCGTCTATAAGCATGCATACGATCGCTTTTCCTTGTAGTGTGAGCCAAGCTCGCCATGCTTGAGGGCTATGGTTGATGAGTTTATGGAGATGGAAAGCAGCTTTCAAAGATCAGCATCTGCAAGCGTGGATTGGTGGCATATTCACTCTACTGGTTTTTGCAACGGTGCATGCCCTCTTGCAGAGCATGCAAGAGGCTTTGGTTCATCTACTCTATGTTTTCCAAGTGTCTCAGACTCTTGTAGCTTTTCAAAGTTAATAAAGTGAGATCAAAATTTATCTTTTAAAGATCACATAATCTAATTACATCTAGGAGGCAATTTCTTGACGTGGGTTGTGATAATGATAAGCTGAGAGCTGCTCTAAAGAGTGTTAATTGCTAAACTAAGAATTTTCGTATCGTTCATATAGTGTTAATAGAAGCTGAGCTTTTTCTTAAAGCTTGTGGGATTTAACTAGCTGTAGCTAAGCGCTTATATCACGGGTGTAATCTAGGAGGTTGATTCTGTTTTGCAAGCTACGGGCAGCCACCGTGGACGCAAAATTGGCTGCCTGTGTAGCGAGGGCGGTGAAGAAGGCTGATCAACAGATCAACTTAGGATCAGAGGTGCAAGCGGATAAGCATGCTGCTGCATGTCTACTTGTGTATAATGCGGGCATTTGCAAGTCAGAAGGAAAGCCGATAAACGGAGCCATGCTAGGTAATCATAATCCCTATAGGACAGTTTCTGCTCAGAGGGTGCTGCAGGATTCGAGCCCAGGACCTCTGGATCCCCGTCCCTGAGCAGCCTGCATTAGGTCGATTTCGTTTCGATTATGTCCTGACCTTACGTTTCTTCTTCGTAGATGGACACACGAGTACCTGCCGACCACATGAGATTGGTGGTGGACGTTGGTTTCCATGAGCACTTTGAGATCGCCAGGCCGTTGCCTGCATACGAGCAGCTGCTACGCATGCTGTCGGAGAACTTGGTCGGCAGTTCCATTACGCTCCAGAGAGTGGTTCGTGTCACTCACACACACAAATAAAAAGGATTTTTGTTGTCCACACAGCACGTGAAATGATCTGAAATACCTTGTAACATAGCCAAATGAGAGATCAAGTTTCATGCCCGTGCCCCCTTGGAGGCGGCCCTGCTTCATGCACGCCAAGTGGTACAGCCCTCACTCAAGCATCCCTTCGTTAGAAGAGGATATCCACACTCTCTGCCAATTTGCAACCCAAATCTCCCAAAACGATGGTCTATCTGAGTCGCGTGCGACCGAAACCCCAATCGGCGCCCTCTGCAACCATTCCTCTAGAGGAACCATGGCAGCCTACCCTAGTCCATCTCTCTTCCCACAGAAAGATAGGCTTCTCATCTGGAGCCCTCAATATGGCCATCTGTGAGGCCCGCATGTCCCAGGTCACCCCAGATAGTCAAAAGCCATAACCCCCCCAAAGCCAAAGGAAGGGGCTCTACATATATTTCGCTATTTTTAATAGTACCGGTTTTAAACTTGGTGGTTTTTTAAATGACGACTGCATGTGTGGGGTCAGTTTGTGGGGGTCCCTTCGCATGCTTTTGAATGATGCCAGATTTCGAATCATGCTGCTAAATTTCGTCCCTCCCCTCCTCTAGTTCGTGCTCCCTTCCCCTTTTCTCCAAGCTTCCCTCCTTGCAAGCTTCCTCTCGTCATCCCCTCGTCGACTGGAGCAGACGGGCAACTGTGTTTCCTCAGCTCAAGGCATCGATCTCTCGCTCCGCCAAGAATGCACTTGGTTCCCATGATTTGTGGTAATTGAGCATGCGGTCCCTAAACTTTGTTAACCACAGTCTAATGACTTCAAATGTGGTGCTTGAGGCAAGGACCCACGCAATTGGAACACCATTTCGATGAGAATCGAACACGAGAATGGTCTACAAGTGGAACTACAAAATATTTAGTTTTAGCAAACGTAAAATGAAACGTATACACCTTACAAAGAAGATAAAAAGCACGATGTACACCTTATACTTGTTTGTCCCAAATGTTGAGTCCATTGCCAATAAGTTGCCATTCCCAAACTTGTCGCACATCTCTCTTTGCCATGGAGTTTGAATTCCAAGAATAAAATCCTTGTTGCAATCAAGATCTTATTCTTGGTACACAAACGTCATAGAAGAGTTTTCTAGACACCAACGCTTGGTACTCTCCACATCATCATCATGCAATTAATATCTATCAATGGCAATCTTCTTGGAGATATTCATGATATCTCGAATAGACAAGAAGTCATCCCTTGTCATAGGACACTTTGCATCACTGTTTTGGCCTGCATGTAAGTATTGGATGTGGCCATCTAATACTTGTTGTGGAGAGAAGCCTCTATACAACATATTTGAAACCCATAATTTTTTTTCTAATGAGATCCATGCAGAGAAAATAATGTGGTAATTTTGGTCCACATCCTTACAAGGAGCACCATGGAAAATTATATCTTCTTTGTTAGTATGGTATGGATTTATGGATGAGATCATTGCAATAGAATTATCCTCATATAAACAATTTACCACAAAATGGCGTTGACATCCTGACGTGCGTTGTCGTCTTATAGTAGGTGGGCGCCTTTTTCTTACACCTTCCATGGAGGGAGAGACTTCCTTCCCATAAACCATCTCTTCATCCATTTTGTCTTGATTGCATGCATCTTTTGGCCCAAAGCCACACCAAAATCAGAATATTCATAAAAGAGAGAGCATTTAAAACCATTAAATCAAGGAGTATATATGAATCTTTGATATTGAAAATGAACGAGAGAGCACTTACACTATTCTCTCTATCCATGCATCTTTTTGTGGCTTTTTCAATTGGCCATGTTGCCGGTCGATGGTGACTATATGTCTTCCATAATGTTAGAAAGTCAAACTATTTGGCCTCGCCTTGCGCACAAAGTCATCCACTCATGACCATGAGATGGAAGCTTGCCGCAAGACCTTGTATTTTGATTTTTCATCATGAACAAAAATGCATTGCAAGGAAAGGACCGCTAGGAGGGATTTGTGGTTGCATTTGAAAGTGAGATAAGCTATGGTTTTACAAAATGAGATCAGCAAGATATAATTGAAAAAGAGATTAGAAAATAAGATACATTTGAAAAAGAGATTTGATTAGCAAGCAAACTACTTGTGAGAGCAACAAGACTGTTGAGTGACTAAGCAAACTGTTGCCACTGGAGACACCATAGAGCAATGCAGTGTGTTTTTTTAGTTGGGATAAAAAAAGAATAATGTTTATTTAAGCAAAAAATACTAATCTCATTCTCAAATGCTATAAGTTCAAAATATATGTCTCGCCAAAAAAATTGAAGAGCATTTATGATATGGTGAGCTACATCGACTGGGCCAAGCTATAGCTGGGGTGGTGAAATGGTGTTGGCAAGGTCCACGGTCCAAGAATGGTGAAAGATATTTGGTGAAAAGGCGTTGGTGCCCTTCCACGTGTCTAGGCTCCAGCGGCTCTCATCAGCTGACCAGTTGTGGGGCAGGCCATATCACCATGGGGGTGCCACATACATGACCACCCCGAAATCTATCGGGAGCCCCCCCTCTCCATACCCACACACATGCACACACAGACACAAAGGATTTATGTAGTCCTCATAGCACATGAAATGATATGAAATACCTTGTAACATAGCACATGAAATGATATGAAATACCTTGTAACATAGCCAAATGAGAGATCAAGTTTTGGTTTCACAAATGTCACTAGGCATTGAAGCTCAAATCTGGCTGCCTCCTTTCGGTTTTACCAATCAAAATTTAGTGAAGAGGTATGTATCTAAATTATAAAAATATGTAAGTAAGGGGTTTTTAATTACCCCTTGAATGCATGAATGCACGTGCTATATGGAGTTTTGCATGGTGAACCCCATGAGGGTAGAATTTAGTACATCAGGCATGCAGAATTGTCCATCTCATCACTCCACTCATTAGGCTTCATTTTTTTGCATGCATCCTATGAGGAGAAAGGGGGGTTGGTATGTGTTATGTTGGTATTCTTTTAATGCTCCTGTATGGAATATCACTTTTAAAAAAAAATAATGGGGGGTGGGTTGGGAATTAGCGGCCCTCCCATGATGATGTTGGGTTTGCCACCATAGCCAAACCAGCAACATGTGAAGGATTCGAGGCATCTATTTGAGAAGAAGGGGCAAACCTATTTCTCCACATGAATAAACCCCCACCTACAAAATTCATATAAAGTGGTACTTAAGATCTAGCATCATTGACAAGGAGATTGACATACTTCTACAAGCTAAACTAATACATTGAAAAAGGATCATGAATATTTGGAGTGTGTGTGAAGTAGGAAGTTGTATCTACTACATGCAAGGCCTTGAGAAAATGATACCAACAGTATCATTGAAAATGAGTCCTTATCCTCAAAACCCATTGAAAACTTGCTCGAAGTGACCCATGATGTTTGTTTGCAACTCGGACCTAGGAAAAAAAAGTTCCATGGGCTTGAAACAATACACTTAGCCCACAAAAGGGGGACACATTTGTGCATGGTCTTATTGAGGGCACCCCAATGCAACATTATTACACAAGCAAGTAAAAATCAATGCTCTACGTGTTCATTTGTTGTAATTTGGTCCTTGACTTGTCAATCCCCTCCATGATGAGGAGTAACCACTTTTGACTATTCTACCACATGACATCTTGTTCTAAGCATTAAATAAGGTCGTGTGACTAGGATGGTAGTGACAACTTTGTATAGGTCTAGTTAGCGGTCATATAGATCATTGTTAGAATGGTGTTTTATACCCTAGATATGTCTAGGATGACAAAGGTGCAACTCTCAATACTTGCTCAAAAATTATATGGCTTAATTGGAGGCATAAAAAGTCTTGGATAGGGCCAAAGACATCTTTTGAAAAATTAGTGGTCGAACGTAGTCATATGGATTAACTACCCCATTTGGAGGTTGATCAATATACATGGTTTTCGACTCACGTAGATCACTATGAGAATGAAGGCCACAATAGCAAAATCTAAACATTAAATAAAGAGAGGAAGTAGTGAGAGAGTGGTGCAAGTAGTGTATCGATGGCACTAACCGTGATGTGGCTATTTCCAGTTATACATGTGGCTACCCACGTGGTTGTGCCACATGTATAGCTACATTTATGGCCACATAAATGGCGCATAGATAGCCAAATTAATTGGGAAAATTTTAGATTCTCCCATCCGAGTTGTGATGCATTATAGTACCCTCATTGCACAACCTACCTACCTTTTGTTCCTTTATCTCATTCATCTTCTTCCTTCCTTGCTCTTCCACAAGCATAGTGATCTCAATCACAAGATATGTCTCCTCCCCTCTATGTTTTTGTATTCTCTATTTTCTTCTCCATTTCTCCTCTCCAATCCCTCTCTCTATTTATTTAATAATAGTTTCTATTTGTTATGATCCTTAGTGCTAGTCTTCATTATGGCTGAGTCTTCCTTGTATCTTCGAAGCTCTAACAGAAACTCAGTACATAGACCTTTGTATGAATGTATACACTTACTTGTGTGTGGGTGTGTGTGCGCGCTTGCGGTGTGTGTGTGTGTGGGAGCATATATTGATACCAAGTTCTACACCCACTATTGGGCACTGATGACATTAGTGGGGATGTCATAGTATGTAGTCCATACTATACATGATGGAGTTGATTGTTTATTGTCTTGTGGATGACTACCAGAGGTTATAAATTACAAATTCTTATAAGGTGAATTTGGGCATGTTCCTAGATTCATCTAGGTATACCTTTATGTTGTATTAGTGGACATGCAAATTTCACATTGTGAAGTTTTCATCCAAGGTGCAACTAGTTGGATATTGTGTTAATTCTTTCTATCTTTAGTGGTGCATTCGCCCTATCAACTACCTTTTTGTTGCAGTATTATTTTTTTATATTTGTTTATGAGTGCTAGGCTTCATTATGGCTGAGTTTGGCTTGTATCTCCGAAGCTCTGACAAAAACTCCATACATAGACCTTTGTATTAATGTATGCTGTTTGGGACATCATAGCATAGCGGAGGCTACACTCCAACCCACACACTTTGTCAATCCGTGAATGCAACGTGGTTAGCGCATAGAGGCTATCCCGAATGGGAGAAGATTAGTTAACCACACACTAATGACTTCTAGTCCTACTCAATCCTTCTTCAACACTCAAGCAATCAATCTAACATAATCAAAGCATCAAGATTAGGCTACACTTAAGCACAAAAATGCAACTTATGCAAAGAACTATCACACAAGCCTCAACTACACATCATTTCATGCACAAATCAGATTTTAGCATCAAAACATCATTAAGAAATCTAGATTAGCAAGTGTGTAGACCATAACCTCATATCATTGAAAATGTAGAGAATAGAGAGTACAAGATTGAAGCATGAATGGAGATGGAGAGCCTTGGGAGATGGAGAGCCTTGGGAGAGCACTTGAGAAGGAGCTATGGAGCAAGCTCTCTCTATGAGCCTCTCAACCAAATGACCAAAGAGTCCCCCCTAGCTCTCAAATGGGCCACCTTTTATACAAAAACTCTAGAACTCCCAAAAGTTCCCATGTGGGATTATTGTCAAGCCCTCTCCCACATTCATCTACAACTTGGAACTCTTTTCAAGAGCCCTAAGTGTCTTTTTTGTTGCATCCTTGTATTGATCTTCATTCGTCATGCAACACTCCCCCCTTCCTATTTTGCACACGTCCTCGAGCGCGGTAGTAGCAAGAGCTGCAACAAAAAAAACAATGGATACAAGTAAAGTCTTTTATTGAAAAAAAAAGAAAAGAAAAGAAAAGAAAAGAAAAACCAGCAATGATAATTTCACACGTGAGCATACAAGTGCAAGGCTGATTAAAGTTTTAAAGAGTAATAAAATAGGTAAGTAAAGACTAGTCAAAGTGAGACTTAAGTGGTAGATAGTGCTATGCAAAGGCAAGTGTGCTTTGTACACCGCCGGTTATGATCTCAGTCTCAATGTCCTACAAGTATTTAAGTTATTCCTAAGTGGCAAACCTACTCCTAAATATGAGCAAAGGTGATTGGAACTCTCTCTTTTTTTTTTTTTTGGGATATGTGTGTAGAAGGTGATAAAGATTAAGGTTCTATCCCAAAGAGACCCAAGCAATGGCCAAGAGACCTCCGCCAAGAGAATCTAAAGACCGCTAAGTATCTTCAAGGGCGACAGACCCTTTTTCTTTCTTTTATGACCTAAGGAGTACCCCATGAAGATGAGGGCATCGGTCTCGAGGGCCCATAGTGTACCCCAGAGTCCTACCAACATCTATCAAGGCGATAGATTCCTCAAAGGTCTTTTTTTGAAGCTTTTAGACATCAGTGTTCACCCCATGGAAACCAAGGCATCGGCCCCAAGGTGCTAAGACAACCCCAGGTCCTACCAAGCATTCCACATGGCTGTAGACACATCATGTCTCAATTTACTTTGTATATATATATATATATATTATGGTATATTTTCATAATTTTTTTTTATTAATCCTAGCACCTAGCTCATATCTAAGAGGTAGCTACCACTAGGGATAACTAATATACCTTGAAAGCATAAGAACTTGGCATATTCCATTGGTATATATCCTACACTGACTTTAGATAGAAATATCTTTTACTAAGTCTTCTAAGAGTCTAGAATTCACTCACCATATTTTAACAACTAATCAAAAACTTAAACCAGCCAACATTGTGTGAACATGCAAACTATATATTCGAAAGATAAAAGCACATAAAGAAATAAAGATTAAGATTTGAATACACCTGTTGTAGTGCCCTGTTGATGTTGTTCGTTTGCATTGATGCATTGCTGATTTTGTGCAGATTGCTCCTCCTTGATCTTTGTAGGCGTCGTAGCATGTCTCCCCCCTTCTTAATTTGTGTGCACGGTAGGTGGACTATTGGGACGTGTTTGATGCTCTTTTTTTTAGCGGAGATCTCTGCAAAATTTTTATTAACAAACAAGGAAAGAAAAGAAAAGAATAAAATTTGCCATTGGTGCCAATCACCGAATATAGCCGAGGGAAAAAACCCAGTGGGAGAAAAGTGCCCTGGCTTATCGATCTTATTGTGGAGTCGTTGAGCTTACCCTTGCACTGGTGGTGGATCCGTGTCCTCGTCTGCTGGAAAGATGGTATCAATTTCCTCAGGATGCAGAGACAACCCCTCACAAAAACCGGCCTCTAGAGAAGGTGGTAGAGGAAGGAGTGCTTCCTCACTAAAATATGGCATTGGTTCTATGGGAAGGTTAAGCTGACAGTTTCGATTTTGGAACTGCGCAATATAGGTACTCATATTGATCCAATATTGACATGTTGAGGCTTGGGGAAGGAGGGCTTGCAAGATCGGTGGTTGCAAGTCATTTAAGCTTGTATCCCTCCATTGTTGTGCTTGAACCTCCTCAGGTAATCTACGTTGATTTGGTCCTCTCTCTGGTATTCTCACATTAAGAAGATTATGGCGTTGGGGTGTAATTCCCACAATTTGCTTCATTAAGCCCGTGCCATATCGTCTAAAGTAAGAGCGGCATATCCAACAAATATGTGAAGCTTCTCCTAATACGAGCCGTGCACACTCTTGACAATGTGGAAATGGGTGATGCTGTTGATAGAATAACGTAACAAAGTGATGCCCACAGCAATTTTCACCTAAGGGAGCATAGAAGTACCTAGAATGTGTTTGAAACGGAGGAGCACTATAACCCCCGCGATGATCAGGTCGAGTACTATCAATGCATCCAAATGCGGCTTCCGAGGAACCTGCATAAATTGACTCACCAACCCAACAGCATAGCTCAAATCTGGCCTGGTGATCGTCATGTAGATCAAGGTTCCTAGTATGCACGTATACATAGTAGGATCCTCCAAAATCTCTCGTGAATCTGCACTCAACTTGCCATTCTGATCCAATGGCACTGAGACAGGCTTAGAGCATGTCATACCATACTTGGACAACATGTCCAAGCCATACTGTCTCTCGAGTAATCCAATACCATGTGTGGTGACCTAATCACCTCAATGCCCAAGAAATATCTGAGCTCCCCTAGATCCTTCATCTCAAACTTCTGTGTAAGCAAGATCTTTACATCAAAGATCTCTGCATCATGGTCCCCCATAATGATCAGGTCATCTACATAGATGACAACAAGCACAACCCCTCTATCACTGTGTCTCACATACAGCGAGAAATTTGCATTGGCTACATGAAAGCAAATAGTGACAAGATATTCACAAATCTTGTTAGACCATGCTCTTGGTGCTTGTTTTAAGCCATACAAGGCCTTCTTCAACCTGGAAACATGCTCGGGGTGACTCACATCCTCATAACTAGGTGGTTGCAACATATACACCTCTTCCTGCAAATCCCCATGCAAGAATGCATTCTTTACATCCATTTGATGTAAAGACCATTGCTTTGACATAGCCACTGCTATCACAACTCTCTCACTGTCGCCATCTTGGCTAAAATCTCCAATTGAATCCTTATTTTCATCGGTGTACCTCCATCTGATGTAAAGACCATTGCTTTGACATAGCCACTGCTATCACAACTCTCTCACTGGCGCCATCTTGGCTAAAGTCTTCGGTTGAATCCTTATTTTCAATCATTCCTTCATCGGTGTACCTATGGCATCATTGGCAACCAGAGTGCTCACCACCTGTCCACACAGGGGCCTTTTCAATAGTTCCTAGCTCATAGAGTAACCGGCAATATATTCACATAAAAAATTGGAATCTCCATTGAAGATCAGCAAGATCAACCAACGGATCTATATAAAAGAGCCATGGACTCATCCGTTGGAGGACCAGCAAGGTCAATCAACCAGATCCATGCCCGAATTCAGAAAACAACTCTTACTCCTTGTTCCAATATCTTCCATGATGCACATGTGGGTATCATCAGTGACCCAGAGCCTGAACATCGTATGGTTAGCACCCTCTAGGATCCTTTGCAGGTGACCTAGCGCTTCACTCATAGGCCGCTTCCTTGGTCCCTCATCCACCATACTGGAAGCTCGCCATTTAAATTAAACTGAGGCTGGTCAAGACCTCGGCCGACCTTGCTACGTGAGACATCCTCCGTTGACTCTCCATCAGCTATTGTAACTTTATCAGCTAGGTCTCCATGACCTCATTCATCACAAGACCATCAAAATGCTTCCCCCGCATTCTTGACATAAAACAGTCATTTAAAAATAGGTCATAAATACAATTGCTATAACAAATCTCTCGTCTTTCCACATCAATCTACATTACTTAATCCACATTCATTTCATAAGCATTCCCATTCTCATCACATCATTTTTCTCAATTAACCTCATCAGATCTCATCCACTCGCATTTACCCATACATCGCATCTCATCACATTCATTAACTTCTATCCAGTTTACATCGCATCTTATCACATCCATTCACATCCCATACCATTCATTCTCATCCTGATTCACATACCATCACATTCATTCACATCCCAATTCACAGATTATCACATTCATTCATATCCCTTATCATTCATTCACATCCTGATTCACATGCCAACACATTCATTCACATCCCATATCATTCATTCACATCCTTTATCATTCATATCTATCCAATTTACATCACATCTCATCACCTCTATTCTCATTCATATCCATCACAGTCACATCCACATATATTCTTCCACATACATCCACATCCATACTTATCACATACACATCCACATCTATCCTTTCACATACATTCATATCCATACTTATCACATACACATCCACATCTATCCTTGCACATACATCCACATCCATCCTTTCACATACATACATCCACATCCATTCTTTCACATACATCCACTTCCATTCTTCACATACATCCACATCTATCCTTTCACATACATCCACATCTATTATTTCACATACATCGACATCCATCCCATATCATTTATTTACATCCTGATTCACATGGCATCTCATCACATCTCTTCACATCACATCCATCCATCCATTCATTCACATTTATCTGATTGACATCCATCCATCCATCCATTCATTCACATTTATCTGATTCACATCACACCTATCCATCCATCCTGATTCACATGGCATCTTATCACATCTATTCACATCACATCCATCCATCCATTAATTCACATTTATCTGATTCACATCATTCACATCAGATCTATCCATCCATTCATTCACATTTATCTGATTCAGATCACATCTATCTATCCATCCATTCATTCACATTTATCTATTCACATCACATCTATCCATCCATTCATTCACTTTTATCTCATTCACATCACACCTATCCATCCATTCATTCTTTTATAAAAATCAGCTTCTTCTGTGGGAATAACACTTTTATAAAAAAAATTTCTTTTATACATCTATTTATGCATAAATTTAATTTTAAGAAAAATAACTCTTTTTAAATAAAAATAAATTCCTTTATGCATCTTTCTATGCATAAAGTCAAAATCAATGAGAATAACTCTTTTGAAATAAAAATAAATTCCTTGATGCATCTTTATATGCATAAAATCAAAATCAATAAGAATAACTCTTTTGAAATAAAAATAAATTCTTTTTTGCATCTTTCTATGCATAAAATCAAAATCGATGAGAATAACTCTTTTGAAATAAAAATAAATTCCTTTTTGCATCTTTCTATGCATAGAAATTAATCTAATGAAAATCACACTTTTATAATAAAAAAATATCCAATATGCATCTTTCTATGCATATAAATTATTTCTAATGGAAATAACACTTTTATAATAAAAATATTTCTAATATGCATTTTTCTATGCCTGGAATGAAAATAACACTTTTAGAATACACAAACGGTGGGGATTACTCTTTTTAAATAATAAAAGATAAAACTTATTTCACAAAATTTAAGAAAATTTTGCCATAACCTCCTTTGTATGGCTGACCATTTTTAATTTTTTTTCATTCTCAAGTTACTTAGAAATTATCCCAAATGGTTTACATCATTCTAAACTAATCAAATTCCACTTTTTAAAGAGAAACAATATGAAAAGTTTAATTCTAACAATTTGATTATATATCTAGGATAAAGAAAGGCTGAATTCAAGAATGAAGAGAGGGGGAAAGTTTTTCCAATAGGACATAACATCATTTTTCATTTTAAAGAAAATAAAAAATAGAAAACCATTAAATGGAATAAAGAATAAGTAGGATTTCTAGCTTACATGAATTTTTGTGAGCTTTCCTTTGGCTTGATGGTTTGAGGGATCTACTCTTCTTTGCAAGAGTGGCCACCAATTCTTTTGAAGAGGAAATGGTCAAAAACTAATGAATTATCAATAAATTCATTGTTTTTGGCTCTGGGGAGGAGTAGAGTAACAGTGCATAAAACACTATTAAGCTTTTACAAAGGGGGAGGCTTCTATTTATAGGAAAAAGTGAGCCTCTAGCCAAGCTAACTGATTCTAGAATTTTCCAAATCAGTTTGGTCAACTTTTGACCATTTTTAGGTCAGTTTAGCTTACTTTTTGGTTCTAGTTGAAACAGGAGAGAGGAGAGATGAAATATCTCATTATTTGAGAGTTTAAAACTCCACCTTACATGTGAAATGGGTGCCTCCTTCATGAGGGAAATCCCCCCACATTGAGGTGTAAAAAATGCATCATTTCCTCTAAATATCTTACCTTTTTTAACTAATAACCTTGTCCTTAGTCAACTCTTCATCTTATGTGAGTAATTACTCATTTTTGGGAGAATTTTCTTTATTTCTTCAATCTATCTCTTTTCTACATTTGGAATAATCTAATTGGCCCCTCAAAACCTTAATCTAAAATTTTCAAAAAATCTGGACCCTTAGGCTAAGGCCTTTTGAATAGATTATAATATATTTCTAATGCACCTTCTAAATTTATTTTTGAACTTCTGTTTCGAGGCAATTTATTTTAATAAGAAGAGATATTTTTTCATCCAAAAATATCTAAAAATTGAATAACCTCTCTCTAGAATATTTTCTCTCTCTCTCTCTAAGCCAAAATAGGTAGAAACAAGATCTGTTAATATTCTGACAAGGGAAATGATTATAGGGGGAGAGATTGGACATATTGAGGGACTAGGGGAGGAATCTTACATTTGAATCGGATGTAATCTTGCACATGCTTTATTTTGATTAGTCTCGTAGCTTACTCCCTTGCATCTCTCTTGCATGAACATGGAATCTTCTGATGTAACCACTCATGCGGAGTTTGCGCGGGCACCTTGTCTCATTATTAGCTAGAGTAGGCTATAAGGAATCCAGATAGGAGGATCGAGACCAAGTTGCATTACAGGAATAAATTTCTTCAAACCCCGCAACTATGGGCTTCACACTGCTGGTGCATTGTCCACCATGATCGCCAAGTGTTGGCGGCCAACCAGCTCGTTTAGTTGCCGCCTAGATCCTTGCTATGCTGCTGGACTGACCAGTGAGCAACAAACCGGGTCTTCTTGTTTTGTAATAAACTTGTAACAGTTTCTTGATGAATGGATAGTACCCGTGGTTGTAATGGAAAAGGGGGGATTATTTGGATAACGGGATAGAAGAGAGAGTGAATCCAGTCTACTCAAGCTTTGAGGAGAGAAACAATACCGAATACAGACACAAGAGAGTTGACAGAGTAGTTCATGGGTAGAGTTCTTCTAAGGCATTGTAATTTAATGTTTAGGAATGGATTAGACCTTGTCTCACTGTTGCTTTTTATCTATTCATCTCTAAGTACTATGTCATGTTCAATATTGTGTTAAGTTATTCCTTTTTGGATGTGATAGTTTGTCTAAAATCTGAATGGCCATAGGAACTAACCTGCTTGCATTCATGCTCAATCTCCTCGCACTTAGGCACACAGTAGCTCAACATTCTCGCATTGGCTTATTGCATTGGGTACAATTGCATTAGTTGCGACTCCTTTGGAGAGCCGACTAAGTGGTTTGGAACCACGTAAGTGCCTGGTCCTGACCAGACACTGGCAATTTTGGTACAGGGGATTATTTCTTAAGTTTTTTTTGCCTATGTATAATGATTAAGCTTAATGCATTATTTATAATGCATTAATGCATTAAAACTACACCTTAATGCTTAATGCATAAGCATAATTCATTATGCAAAACGCATCAAGCATATTGCATAATGCATTAGCTTATTGCAGTAATGCTATTACGCTTATGCATAATGCTTATTGCATTATGCATTATGCATAATTTATTAAGCATTAATGCTTAATGTAATAATGCATTGTGCATTCATACATTAAGCATTAATTCATTAAGCTTATTGCATTAATGTTATTACACTTATGCATAATGCTTATTGCATTATGCATAATGCGTTATTGCATTAAGCATTAATTCATTAAGCTAATTTGCGTTAATGCTATTACACATGCATAATGCGTTCATGCATTAAGCATTAATGCTATTACGCTAATGCATAATGATTATTACATTATGCATTATGCATATGTTCAATGCATTATGCATAATGCAATAAACATTATGCATTAAGAATTAATGCATTAAGCATTAGTGCATTAAGCATTAGTGCATTAAGCATTTATGCATCAAATGTAATGTATTAACTCTAATGCATTAGCATTAATCTTTAATGCATTAAGCATTAATACATTGTGCTGAATGCATACATTAATGCTTAATTCATTAAGTGTAATGCATTAATGCTTAATGAATTACACTTAATACATTAATGCTTAATGCATTATGCATTATGCCTAATGCTTTAAGCATATCCTTAATGCATTAATGCTTAATAGCATATGCATTATGCATAATGCATTAAGCATATTCTTAATCCATTATGCTTATGTATTCAGCATATGCAATAATGCAATAAGCATGTGCATTAATGCTTAATAGCTTATTGCATTATGCATATGCTTAATGCATTATGCCTATGTATTAAGCGTAATACATTATGTGTAATGCTTAAGCATATGCATTAGTGCTTAATAGCTTATGCATAATGATTATTGCATTATGTATTATGCATATTGTAAAGAGTTTATGCATTGTTAGAGCTATGTATGCATATGTTTATGCATAGAGTAGGCATGGAGCATACACATGTTCTATGTAAGCTATATATATATACCTAGATGAATCCAGGAACATGCCCAAATTCACCTTATAAGAATGTGAAATTTATAACCTCATGGTAATCATCCATATGATATTAAACCATCAACTCCATCATGTATAGTATGGACTATATACTATGACATCCCCACTAACATCATCAGTGCCCAATAGTGGGTGTAGAATATGGTATCAATATATGCTTCCATACACACACCCCCCACGCACACACACACACACACACACATACATAAGAGCATATGTTGCATGACGAATGAAGATCAATACAAGGATGCAACAAAAAAGACGCTTAGGGCTCTTGAAAAGAGTTCCAAGTTGTAGATGAATGTGGGAGAGGGCTTGACAATAATCCCACATGGGAACTTTTGGGAGTTCTAGAGTTTTTGTATAAAAGGTGGCCCATTTGAGAGCTAGGGGGGACTCTTTGGTCATTTGGTTGAGAGGCTCATAGAGAGAGCTTACTCCATAGCTCCTTCTCAAGTGCTCTCCCAATGCTCTCCATCTCCATTCATGCTTCAATCTTGTACTTTCTATTCTCTACATTTTCAATGATATGAGGTTATGGTCTACACACTTGCTAATCTAGATTTCTTAATGATGTTTTGATGCTAAAATCTGATTTGTGCATGAAATGATGTGTAGTTGAGGCTTGTGTGATAGCTCTTTGCATGTTAGATTCTTTGCATAAGTTGCATTTTTGTGCTTAAGTGTAGCCTAATCTTGATGCTTTGATTATATTAGATTGATTGCTTGAGTGTTGAAGAAGGATTGAGTAGGACTAGAAGTCATTAGTGTGTGGTTAACTAATCTTCTCCCATTCGGGATAGCCTCTATGCACTAACCGGGTTGCATTCACGGATTGACAAAGTGTGTGGGTTGGAGTGTAGCCTCCGCTATGCTATGATGTCCCAAACAATGGCGCCGCTGCCGGGGAACGCACACCTAAGTTAGTGAAGGGTGTTAACCATTACTTCTTACTAAGTGCTCCATTTATTGCAAAATCGTGGATTAGGGTAGATTAGAGTAGAGTTTGCAAGGGCATTGAGTGTGTGATCTCAAGGGTGCCTTGTGTGTTTTCGGTTTTTTGATTAGAAGCAAAAAAAAAATTAAAACCCCATTGCGGTAGAGAAATCCCGCCATTAATCAGATTTAAGTACTTTCTGTTGTTGCATCTTTGACGGGGTTGGCGAGAGGTAGATAGGAAGTGTTGGAGGCGGCCTTTTTTTTTAATTGTTTTGTTGTTTTGTTGCTTGGTCAGCAAAGATGAATAGATATATATATATGTATGTGTGTGTGTGTGTGTGTGTGTGTGTGTGCATCTGTAAGGCGTCGAAGTGGAAAAAAACGCAGTAAGGCGGCTTTTAAAGAAATATATATATTTTATATACTGACGTGAGCAGCCTGAAGCGGGTGGCGTGGCTGCAACGAGCGGTGGAAGGCTGAAAGCGAGAAAAAGAGGTGGAGGCGAAGCTGTGGGCGGAGTTGTGGAAGTGTCGTCTGACGTGGGCGCAGACTGCAGACGGCGGCGGGCAGCGTTGGCCGGTGTGGAGCTGCAGCGAAGGCGCCGCTGGAACAAGCGTAGAAGGCGGAGGGGCGTGGCTGTGGATTGTGAGGTGGCGCAGCTGGCAAAGATTTGTGTAAGGGTGTCTGCACTGGGAGGCAGCGATTGACCGGTGAGGAGGCGTGAAGAAGACGACTGAAGGTTGGTTGCAGCAGATGAGAAGAAGGCACAGTGGACGGCATGGCTGGTTTGAGAAGCAAAGGCGTGTGGGCGGCCAGCTGAAAGCTGGAGGCGAAGGTATAGGCGGCCGGCTGAAAGCAAGGGTGCCTGAGAGCGAAGAGGTGGAAGGCTGAAAGCGCGAAGAAAGAAGAGCCGTGTGAGGCGGCTGACTGGAAGCGAAAGAAAAAGAAGCGCACGCCTACGCAGCAGCTGGGAAAGCGAAGAAGCAGAAGCGAGCGCCGCGAAGCATTGAAGAATCGGCGAGTGGGTGCGGCGGCGAGAATTCCGGAGAGGCAGCGGATAAGGTAAGTGCATTTTTAATTTTTTTAATTTTTTTTAATTTTTCATGTTTTTTTATATTTTTAAATTAAAAAAATAAAATAAATAAATAAAAACAACAAAACAATAAAAATATATATATATATATATATATATATTATTTTTTTTAAAAAAAAGAAAAAAAAGAGAAAAAGAGATAGAAAGAAAGAAAAAAAAAAGAAAAAAAACCCATAAAACAATAAATTTATTTTTTTTTAAAAGGAGAAAAAAGAAAAAACAATTTTTATTTTTGTATTTTGAATCCATTGTTCATTTTTTAAATTTCTGTAAAGTCTTGCATAATTAAAGTAGCTTGCATTTTTTATTTTTATTTTTTTAAAATTTTTATAATTACGTGCATAATTAGTAGATTCATATTTTTTGTAATTGGTACGAAATTTATTAGTTAAAAAAAAAAACAAAAACAAAAACAAACAAACAAACAAAAAAAACAACAAAAGGAGAAGAAAACAAAAGAAAATTTAAAAAAAAATCTATAAATTAAGTGTTTTTTTGGAGTCTACTTTTTTGCATATTTTGTTTCTTCAAATTTTTTTAATTTTTTGCATAAATAGTGTAACTTGCATTTTTTTTAATTTTTGTAACTTTGTGCATAATTAGTATTTTTTTTAGTGTGATTCATAATTTTTGTAATTAATTCTTTTTAAAAAAAAGTAAAAACATAAAATCATATTTTAAAAAAATATAATAATAAAAAATAGGATAGATAGTTACACCACACATACTCATTTTAGTTGCATTTAGTGATTAGGTAGGTTAAAATATATATATATATATATATATATATATATATATTAAAAAAACAAAAACAAAAATAAAAACAAAAACAAAACAAAACAAAAACACATAAAAAACCAAAAAAATTTGACCTTATGCACTTGCGGTCGGGACATCTTATAGATTCTGCCATAGGGCCTAGGGCACCTTCTAGAGTACCTACGCAGGAAAGTGGGACCCAATCGGTAGGCAATTTGGCAGATATTGCTGAAACCCTTTCTGAATCCCAATCCGATACCCTTTCCTCCAGAACAGCTAGTTCATTGTCCATGGACAATCTAGGGCCGACAAATAGTCATCCCGTAGCCCCAAATAGAACACCCACAAGATCCTTTAATCCATTTGAAGCCGACACCATGGGGTTAACACTTAATGTGAGACTCCAATATGTCTACACAAATGCTCAAGGAGCTGAGATCTTTAGGGACCCACAACAACGGTATCTTGTTAAGATCGTAGACATTTTCTCAGAACTTGATAGAGCACCTCTAGTCAATGACCAGGGTAACATGTACATGGGTGGAGATGGTGTTTGCTACGAAGTCACCTACCATCCAGAAAATGTAGACAAATTAGGGGAGCTCTCTTAAACCGAGTTCTTTGACTTATCGAAACTTTCCAGAGCAAGGGAGTCTAGAGATGACTGGCTCATTGAGCCGGACATGCCTGGACCCTCCAATGCCCAGTCCTCAAATCCATCCATAGATGATTTACTTCTTGTAGATCTAAATTTGGAAAGGGATAGGAAAGGCAAGAGCAAAATGGATCAGGGGTTGAGAACCAATGGGAGTTTGTACAACAAATTCCAGTGACAAAGGTCTTACAGGATGACCCACTTCAAGAGGTCTATAAGGACTCGTTAGAGGGATATTATGCCACAACTAGATTGCCACAGCTAGATCTTCCTCTAGCTCTTGTGGTGGTAGTTGAGAAGCTTGCAGGACACATGAACAGAATAATTGATAAATGGGCCAATGAATACTGAACCTTAGATTGGAAAGAGATTCGGGAGCTCACGTGGAAAGGACAACCATTATTCATGGAAGTGTTCTCAACAAATACAGCCAAACCAGGAGAGACAGCCTTTCTTGGAGAAACTGTGGCTCCTCCCCTACGAGAGTTCACTAGAGAGGGACATTCAACATCCAAGTGGACCACAGCTAGTAGCCCAACTCTAGCACCAAGATATCGTCCTACACCAAATGTGCGACCACACGTCACACAACAACATCTTTCTCATTATAACAATCGGAGGGTAGGGGAGCCAACTCGGCGTCCCATAAATGCACCTCCTGAAATGCGGGTGACAAGATCTTTGGAGGGGTTTGGTGAGGCTGGTAATAGGGTACCCACACCAATTTTTGATGCATGTGGACCATCTTACCAAAGAGAGGAACAATTCCCACTGAGAGTGAGAGGCCGTAGGCCCTATGATGAGTATTCAAGACAAGTAAGGCCATCAACTCTTCAGAAACTGGTAAAGAAGTATGAAGGGTCGGGAGATCCATACGACCATGTAGCAGCATTTAGGCAAGCAGTTCGAGCTGAGCAAGTGGCTGACAAGCATACTCAAATTGAAGGATTTGGACTCACTCTTGAGGGAAAGGCCCTGGCTTGGTTTCAGGCATTAGAGTCTTCAGACAAATCTTCTTTACGAGTTTTGGAAGAGA
Source organism: Cibotium barometz (assembly GCF_041138505.1). Lineage (NCBI taxonomy): Eukaryota > Viridiplantae > Streptophyta > Polypodiopsida > Cyatheales > Cibotiaceae > Cibotium > Cibotium barometz. Next base: position 16,482,430 of record NC_141068.1, on the reverse strand, counting down.
GATTCATTGCTGCTTTTTCCTTGATGGGAATTCAACATGACACGGTAGCACACATCTACTCTTTCAGGCAAGGCGAGAATGAGAGTGTTAGAGACTGTGTAAATAGAATGAAGCAGTACATTAATCGTTGCCCAGAAGATGAGAAGCCCGCCCAAAGTCGATTAATTTCTCTCTTCTTAAAAGGACTCAAAAATTCAACACTGCATACACATCTCTATGCGAAGAAGCATACAAATTTCAATGAGTGTTGCCATGATGCTATGGATTTCACCGATAACTTCAAATTCCAAGATGGTTCTGGTCCAGAGGTGAAACCTAGAGATCAGTGGGGTGATGACCAAAGTTCAGGGTCTAGCACGCTAGTAAATCCAGACGAGATAGCTAACCTAGTACTACGGAGATTGGGACAGACCTATCGTCCACCCATGCAGCCACAACAACAGCAGCAGAGAATGAGGAGTGTACTTCCTATAGGTCCTCATCTTTGTGGAGCATGTGGCGGTAACCATAAAACAGAGGAATGTAATACCTTTTCTCCTCTAGTCACAAACCAACCCACAAAAAAGTGGTGCCAAGCCTGTGCTTGGAACTTTACCCATACCACACAGGAATGTACTGGCATTGCGAGAATGAGACAGGAACGTGAGCAGCTAAGGGGTGGAGTGGCTCCACAAATGTATCAACAGTATACTAATTTTGAACGTAAGCCACCGATGGCACACGAGCAAGCAGGACTTGTTCTTGGTGCTCAACCTCCTGCTCCAGGGACTGCTCCTGTGAGGGTTGTTGACTACGACAATTCAAATATGTGTAGAGACTTGGTAAACCCAGGCTATGTGGAAGAGGAATACGCATCATATTCATCCAAAGAAAATCTCTTTGAAAGTCCCGCATACCCAAGCCCAGCACTGGTGGACACTCAACCAGGGGAACAAAACTCTTTGATGTTGCTAGGCGGCTACCAACCTAGGACTCCAGGCCCCTCAGGTCAATGGCAGCCAAGGAAAGTAGAGGCCAAACTAGTGGGCCCCTCTTATGAGTGCGGAGAACCCCATTGGGCTCGTGATTGTCCACATCGCTCAAGGCAAGCATCTCGATCCAATACAACAGTACAACAGTTTCCACCAATTGAAAGATATTGTCTAGGGTGTTGTGCAGAACACTTCCCAAAGGATTGTTTGCTGAAACCACATGAGGAAGGCACCTCTCAACCAAAGGTCTCACTCAACCTTGTAGGCGCAGTTCCATCTCCACCTTCATCTGAGAATGAGGATGTCGTGCCACTTAGAGTCTTGACTAGATCACAGACACGAAATGCCGAAATACAAACTGATGAGACACCTCGAACTAGGGATGCAAAGACAAATCTAGTGGACAAGACCCTACAGTCCAATAGAAAAAAAACCACTAGGAGGAAGAAGAACCGAAACAAGAAAACTAAAAGTACATCCACTAGTTCTCAAGAAGCCTCTAAACAAAACATGAGGGATAAAACTTTTACATCCCAAGAAGTGCATGAGGAGCATCAACCTCAACCTGGGCCTAGTACTAAACAAAATGAGGCTAGTACGACTGAGGATGGTTTTGGGGGTTTTGTTTTTGTGGATAAAGTGAATGAGACTCTAGAGGCCATCATTGATGCTCATAGAAGTCGCATTGTAGCTTTATCTGAGCTACCCAAGAAGCTTCAAGAATACCCAAACCCTCGTGAGGAGAAGATCAATCTCGTTGTACATCAGCGACTCATTAGGGAAGCTCAGTCAATACTTGAGGGACCACCACCACCTATTCCTCGGGGCTCGACCTCTCCTAAGCCAACATTAGAAACCATACCAGAAGTGTCATCAAGTCGGGAAATGAAAAGTGAGCTCATTTCACAAGCTCATAGCGAAAGGTCTGCACCAATTGACACCCAATTGAAAGGAGGTATTCTGCCACCACCTAGCCTTGTCTTCCCATGCAATGATGAAGTTATTGATGCTAATGAGGACATGGCAAATGAGATGTGGGCCGCAGTTCATGAGAAAGTTAATGAGAACATGTCCTCTATTAGTTCGCCTCCATTCTCTGAGGTGGATTTTACCAGAGGCACGGAAAACAACTTTAGACGCCCAAGCATCCAGGAGGAAGTTCAAACAATTGTTTCTCCTAGAAGTAAGCAGACAATGAAAACCTTACCATCATATCTGGGAGAATATGAGAACTGTTCTCAAACCTTGAGGATACCCTCCATGCATAAAAGGTTGACAAAGGAGAAGGATATGAGTATCGTGCAAGCTATTTTGTCAGCACCAGTGGCTTGTACCTTACCTTTGCTTGATTTGATGAAAATTCGACCTGAGTTGTGGAATGATATTGCCACATGTTTGTCAGAGCAGGTATTGCTACAAAAGGGTCACCATGAGTGTACTATACACCCCGAGACAAAGCATGTTATGCCAGTTCCTATCAACAAAGTAGGAAAATTTTGTGAGGACGATCAGGGAAATGCTACCCTCCCATTAGAAGTGCGAAAAGTAGCTTCAACTGCAATACTTGATAGTGGTGCAGGAGTGGGCATTGTGACAAGGTCCATTTGGGAAAAGTGGGCCAAACCAGCTATTAGGAGTACCAGGCTGCGCTTGCAGCTAGCAGATGGAAGTTTAGAACATCCCCTTGGGCTGCTTGAGAACATATTGGTCACCACATGTGGGATTGAATATGAGCACACCTTTGCAGTAGTGGATTTTGGAAAACATCCAAACTATGAAGTGATATTGGGTAGACCATTCATGCGACAATTTCAAATGATTCAAGATTGGGGATACAATTATTTATACCTCCGACATGATTCTGTCATCACAAGGGTCAACCTAAGGAATCACTCATATCGTGATGTAACAAGGTCTCCAATAGATGAGTTTGATTCTGCTTCATCTGAGGGCTCAAGAGTTACATTGTCAAATGGATGAGAAGATCTATGGATGTGTGGAGCCTCATGTAGGGATTTCAACACTGAGAGACTTAAGGGTAATCGAAGTGTATCAGATGAGGCATACATTCCACAACCCTTCCCTGAGCATTTAATTGATCCACTAGAATGGAGTCACGTCCTTGCAACATTATCGACATGTGCTTTACCGAAGCCAATTCAATTCTGTGACTCAGATGGATATGACATTATTCCTATACCAATGGTACAACCACGTGATCTTCTAGATGATTTGTACTATAGGGATGCATCAACAACAGCTCTGCATGTAGAGGAAGTCTCTGCTACTCCACGAGCTTTATCGTGTCAAAGGGGTAATGTTTCTACCTTACACAACCCACTCTCAAAATCTGCTCTTGAAGCTCCAAAACAAATGATGTGGATAATTAATGAGTACTCAAGTGAGGGCCATGGTGGGTGGCTGGCATGTTCCAACTACTCTAGTTGCTGCTCAAAGAAGGCCGGGCAAGAAGGAATTTTCAATGTGGCTACCTAAAGATGCGTACAAACTTGTACCATCTAGTCCAGTTGCTAAGCCTCTTAAGAAGCACATCATTTCCAAGCCTAAACCTTGGATTGTTGTCTACTTTGCATTGTGGACTATTTTATGAAACTGGGACAGAGATATGTGTACATGGGTACATAGATGTTGATTGGGCTGGTAGTATCTCAAATATAAGATCTACTAGTGGCTTCATGTTTTCTTTAGGGAGTGCTGCTGTGACTTGGAGCAACAAGAAGCTACCTACGGTTGCTCTATCTAGTACTATAGAGACCGAGTATAGAGGTGCTGCTATGGCAGCATGTGAGGTAGCTTGGTTGAGAAAGCTACTTGCAGATTTGGATCCATCAGTGGATAGACAAGTTGTCATTGTCTGTGGCAACATTAGCAGTATACAATTGGCCACAGGAACCCAGTTTTTCATGCTTGCACGAAGCATATAGAGGTCCACTACCATTTTGTTAGAGAGAAGGTTTTGGCAGGAGACATTGACCTTGTTTATGTTAGCACATAGGATCAGGTCATTGACATCTTCACCAAAGCATTGGGTTGTACAGAGAAGCTCCGCACATTCAGGGCTTCGCTTGGTGTACATGATATGGAGTTGAGCTCGAGAGGGAGTGTTGAGATATCGAGCTCATCTAGTGAGGCGGTGGACACTGATGACCCAAATGGGGGATAGGCCCCACACTTACACCACTAGCATGGTTGGTGAGATCATGGGTGATATGCAGCCAGTGGGATGACATGTTGTGTGACAGCCATTCTAGAGACTGGCATAGTTATAGCACCAGCTCATTTAGTTGGGTTCACACTATAGAGAACCCTAGTATGTATTTGGTTGAGTACCTTTTCATATGGTGTGTACTCATATCTTTGTATATGGTGTGTTGAGTGTTGTGTGAAGTAGAAGAAGATTTTTAGCCTCTCACCTTATGTGTTCTCTTTTAGGGTTTTGTGAGTGTGTGTGTGCTTGCAAGAGCTCAAGCTTGCTTCTCCCCTACATCTTTTTATATAACACCAAATTACTATTCAAGATATGTTATGTAAATGCACCTATAAAGCTCTCATGCATTTGGTAGAGCCCTCTATTCATAAAGGGAGATCAAAGAGAAATCTATGTATACATAAGGTAAGAGTTCTATGCATAAGGTAAGAGAGCCTCTATGCAAGCATAAGGTAAGAGACTTTATGCAAATGCATGAAAGCTCTATGAAAATTCATAGAGCTTTCGTGTATTTAGAGAGCCTCTATGCAAGCATAAGGTAAGAGCCTTTATGCAAATGCATGAAAGCTCTATGAAAATTCATAGAGCTTTCGTGTATTTAGTAGAGCCCTCTATGTATTTACATAAGCACTTTACCTTATGCCTTGTGCTAAAACACATCTCTATGCATAAGGTAAGAGCCCTTATGCAAATTCATAAGAGATCTCATGCAGTTGATAGAGAACTCTATGCGTGCATATAGCGAGCTACCAAATATGAAGGTGAGCTCCCATACATTTGGTAGAGCTCTCAATGCATGCATATGGCTCTCTATGAGCCCTATGTAAATGCATATAGTACTCTATAGAGCTCATAGCCCTTTATGCAAAGAGAGCACTCTTTGCATGACTACAAGAGATTGGGAGCATAGCCATGTGAAGAGGAGAGAGAGTAGAAAGAGGGGACCCAGGTATATGTGCAGGGTGTATAGAAATCGCCAGACGAATTCAAACATTACCTGATGTTGTGAGTCCTAATTATACACGATAAAAAATAAAATATATTTAGATCCAGCTCGTATTTGATAATTCAAATCATAGGAAGGTGATTGAGAATAGAAAACATACCGAAGCACTAAGGACTCACAGAAAGAGGCTTATATTACTAGTGATAGCCGTTTTTTCGACTATCCACATTGCCACAGGGAGCTACCTCGGCCAAGAAAATCACATAAACTCTTTGTCATAAATACCTTTTCATTGTAAATAGGCGTGTGTGCGTTAGGGACTCTACCCATATCGTCTATATATTTTTATATTATTTAAAAAAAAGTTTTTGCTAGCTACTCATAAAAAATAAATAAAATTATTACGTCCCATTTTGTGTAAATATTTCATTTTATATAAGGGCCTAAATATGGGGGTCTCTATTTTCTCAAATATGTAAATACTTCATTAGGTGTGTGTATTACAAAACCTAAGTTTATTTTATTTATTTATTTATTATTATTATTATTTTCTTCATAATACTTTTGGACCATCATTGTACATGTGCTTCAACTTCACCATGCATAAGTAAATCCTATGCCCTCACATTTTTACCCACCCACACCGTGTAGAAAGCCTACTACCCAAATCACTTTTTCCCTTAGACTATTTCATCTTTTATTATCTCATCTACCCTAAAATAATGAGGGTCTCCCTCCCTTTTGACTTCCACAATTTAGTATTTTTGGATATATTTTTTACTATTAAATATTTTATATATTTTCATTAAATACTTTTTTATATATCAATTATTTTTGTATATTTTATTTTAGTATTTTTATTCACAATTAGATCTCTTTGTTTATTTTATTTTCCTATCATAATAACCATATTGTCATGATATGTTGACTAGTTAAAGTACTAGCTTGATTTTTTTCTTATTATATCTTTATAAAATGGAAAAAATCTCCTCCATGCAAGTTTCCACATACACTTGAGTCTCTAAGGTCAGGGTATGATGTATTGGGGGGCTCACTCTTGGAGCTATCAAGAAATTCCACCAATGGGGACTTACACAAAGATTTTGAAAATTCAGAAAATACATGATCCTGCTGAATTGTTTGCACCCGCCTCCACTTTGAATTTGGACTGGTCATCAAAAGACAAAACCTAGCTCGGGAGCTCAGAAATATGCTCAATTTGTTTGAGAATTTTTGGAGCTAACGGTGGTGAGATATGAATTTTTTATTGGACCCCAGCCTACCCACGTTTTGGCAAGGTACACCTAGTCTCTTCTCACCTCCCTTACACATTCGTCACCTACACACTTACTCATTCCTTTCTCACTCCATCAAACCTGCAAACTTCATGTCCTCTCTCACCCTCTCCACCTTTCCCCTCTCCTTCCATCTCCATTTGCTCTCATATCTACTCTACACCCATACCTTATCTCCATTTCTCTCCCTACTACTCCCATATTACTAAATTATTTTTCCAATCTCAAAAAATACATAAAAATTCAGCATGAATGTATCATATTAACCTCTGCAAATATGGGGCTTTCATCTACAAAAACCCCAATGTTCTTCACCTCAATCAACTTTTGTGGCGTCGAATGCAAGAAGGAGACCGGCGCGATTAACTTAAAGATCTACACATGGGTGAATCCAAGCTTCTTCGAGCTTTCAACCACACAAAGGATCTTTCCAAATCTTTACTCCTCTCACTCAACCTCTCAGCCCTTCTCACCTATTTGTACATTGTACTACTAACCTTTTATAGTGATTACTAACTACTAACCACTAACATATGTAAATAAGCACCCACTCTACTACTCTTTGAGTAGGCATTACTACAAGTTATTTGCTCAAACCTCTACATCACACTCTCCTCTCATCTTCAATAATTCTCTCACCTTGAGCTCATATCCATGTGACTCAAGGGATAAGAAGAGACCCACTCTCATTCCAAAATAAAAAATTCATAATCTATGATTTCTCATAGTAAAATTGATTAGGCTTAATCCTAATCGCGGCTTCTCAAACCTATAAATAGAGCCCCTTCATTCCTTGTGTAAAGGGAGATTACACACATTGTACACCACTCCCAACTCTAGTGTGTAAGGAGATAGTGAACTTGTGAGCTCTCTCTATACATCAATACCTTTGATTGCATAGAGAAGCTTGAAGCTAGTTATGTCATTGTGAGGGCTTGAGTGATGCCATACTCCCTATCATAATTGTATCTTGCCTTTGTGCATAAATAAGATTAGTAGTTTGGGTGCAATTGTATACAAAATCTTGGACTCCTACATCTCCAAAGTTGATTTAGCAAAGCGGTCCGATGTTTGATTTAAGGTAAATTCGATCCTTGTCTTTTGTGGTGTGATTTTATGCTTAGAGGCTTGAGGGCCTGTTTTTGATTTGTTGCCTTTCATTCCATGGTAAGAGGGTTGTATGGTGAGAGGGCTCCCGTAACCTTAAGAGGGTTGTATGGTAAGAGGGTTGTATGGTGAGAGGGCTCCTGTAACCTTAAGACCATGTATATACCAACAACAAAATCAAGCTTATATTGTCTCTCTAAGTTCTTCTCCAAGTTTGGTGTGCATCTATTTGTGTTATGCTAGTATCCTTCACACACAATACCATATGTTATGCTAGTCTCCTTCACACACAATACCATATGTTATGAGTGTTTGTTGAGGGTGTGTGTGCCTTTTGATTGATGTATATGGTTAGCTTGTATTGATTGGCTACAAGGAAAGATCTTTGGTGTCCTAGTTCACACACATAACTAGGTGGTGCCCCTTTTTTTGTTGAGTGTGTGGTTTTGGGGTTCTTATGTTTGTGTTGCGTTGTGTCCCAAGCCCATTAAGTAACACAGGAACCTTGAGGAGTGCTTAGAGGCTGCTCTTCTTGTTGCCTGCCCCGGACCGCCTCAATTTTGGTGCCCCCACTGAGGAACAAGCAGTTTTTAAATGGGTATTTAAGGTACATCGATCTCTTTAACACATAAATTTCCTTGTGTGCTTGTTGGGTATCATATTTTAAGAAGGAAAGTTGGTACTTTTGTGTGATCTTCCATGAATAATCCACCTCCTCCTAATCCTCTTGGGATTCAATTCAACCAGTTTCATTGGGTGCACTCCATTAGAGTGAATGTTTGCATTGATAGAAAATTTTTCTACCAACAACGCTGTCGTGACGTGGGCGGTATCGCTGGGAAAGTGCGAGACTTCTGGCTGTGAGAGTAGCTTTCAAATCCCAGCAAGGAAACACGCACACATAACTCTCCAAGGAGCATAAGACATCTCCATTTTTTATGACATATACATGTGCCAATTCACTTCAATACATCCCCAAATTCAACCTGATGATTGCACATAAATTGTGTATCCAGAGCATGTCCAGTTCCAAGCATAGATTACCTGACTTCTTTTTCCAAATGCCTCAAACCAATCACATGTAGGCACAACATAATCTTCAAAAAATTCCCATATACATGTGACCATTCACATCACATACATCAAGTGACACCAATTCCATCATTTCAAGGTGTCTCTTTATCTCCTGAAAACCTGCTTTTAGATTCCAACAACTCACAACAAGCAAAAGATGACATATGGCATATCTATATCATACTCATGTGATTTTAGAAAACTCCATGTCTAGCATTCCAAAATCCAATCAAGTAGAAAACAAAACCCAAATTCCAGGAATCTTATTGTATTTTTGATGCTTTCTTATTCCAAGATTCTCCAAATCCAAAACCTTATCATTCTCCAAAACCTTAAAGGTTTCATAGGTTATACGATTTTTCAAATCGTAAGTGGTAATAAACAAAAACAAAATTCACTTATCTGAAAGTAAAAAAAAAAGCAAATTTTTCTTTGATTTTGCTATTCCCCATACGGCTGCTTCACTGCCGGCTGCGCGAGGAACAGAATACATATAATGTGAAGATCATCTCCTTTGATAGTACTCCATTCACTCTTTAATTCTAACCCCAAAAAGCTCTAAACAGTAGTCGCCGTTTTGATTTTAAAATCCCTAGATAGATGACGCTCTGCTTCACATTTTCTGCACACACCCTGTCAATATGCGCCCCCTTTCTGATTTTTCTCTCTTTCCCACAAGGAATTCGGGCGCGCATCCCTTTTGCAGCTATATTATCGAAATTTCCCTAGTTCCCAATTCACTGCGCCACCTTTTATGTAGCTTTAAATTCGGATATCTCCACGTAAGCTACCACGTAAGGATAGCATGTGGCAGAGCATAGCCCTCGTAGATAGGAATGGTATGCGTAACACCATCACCCGAATCCAGCACAATACCACTGGCATACAATGAAAGCACAACCTGGATAGCAACATACGTAGCTGGTGCATTGAATGTATCGGACCTGATTTGAGTCATCTTCTCTCGAAGAGAAGCTTCAGTGAGCAAGACTGGATGCTCTTCAGGAGTAACTCGAAGCTCATTAAAGAATGTATGGTGCCAAATCTTTTCCATGTCATCCCAGTTGGTTACGATACCATGCTCATTAGGATATTTCAAGGTCAATATTCCCCACTTAGATTGGACCTCATCACCAACATATGCATCTTTCTGTCTCATACCCACCATAACACTAGTGCACCGAGAATGACCCACAATACTAGGAAACACTGCCCTAGGAGCATCATCTCCAGCAAACCCAGAGCCTCCTTGATCTGCTCATTTCGAATAAGCACAGGAATCATGGTATCCCAAGACACGATATCTCAAAAGGGCATTCTTGAAAACCAAACCTTATTTCATACATGCTCTCACATTTCCATACATGTCGAGAAGGGTGTTCCCTACTACAAGGTCTACCATAAGCATAAAGCTCCATAATTCACACCACACTTATGTACAGAAGCTTCAAGACCTGACTCTCAGCTCGTCTTATTGAACCTCATTTACAATATGAACATATGTACTTAGGCATCATATAATGACTCAAGTCATGACACTTAATCCCATGCATCTGGATTTGCATTTATTGGCCTCATATGCATGGTTTCACACCATAGACGTGCCATGGCATGACATCCACCCCCTCTAAACCTGCACATCCTCTGGTATGTGCCAAATCATCATCAAGATCCACATATAACTGGATGTCATCTTCATCTTCTACATTACCAGGAAGATCATCCACTTCGTCTTCAACCATATCCATACTATCACTGTCAAGCCTCTCATCCCGAGTCTCCTGTGAATCAAAAGGATCACTGTCATGCCTTCTTTTAAACATCTTGATTCTTTTACCTACCACAAGATTCTTTATCTCTGTTCCATCAAGCTCACATAAGGTATACGTGGCATTTCCATGCACATGCTTGACAATGTAAGGGCCAAACCATCTTTTTGCAAATTTTCTTTGAACAGTGAACTGGTTATCAAGGCTACTATCATACATTAGGATCCAATCACCTTCTTCAATAGGTTTTGGCCGGAGTCTATGTCTTCTATCAAATCTTTCTTTATTTTTCAACCTTGCATCTTTCAAACGAACTTTAGCAAGCTCTACATCTTCAGGCCTCCTCTCCAGCTGCCTTATTCGCAATGCAAGGAGGTCTTCCCTGTTCAATCCTTTCACCCAGGGCAATACATTCCAAGTCAGAACTACTTCTTCAACTGGCATTACTGGCTTCTAACCATACATTAATTCTGCAGGCATGTATCCTGTCTGAGCTATGAGTTGTACGGTCAGCCCACAAAGCATATGGTAGCAGCCTTGGCCACTCTCGCATTCTTTCTCTGCATGCCTTATCCAAAGCTTTAATGATTGGAGGATGTCCTCGCTCACTTTTACCATTGCCCTCAGGATTGTAAGCACATGTTAGGGGACAGTTTGATGCCAATTCTAGAGAAGAATTCCCTTGCTTCTCATTAGGAACTCAATGGAGTCTTTTTGGGCCCTTTAATTTGCCATGAGATTATGGAAACGTTTAACTTTTTGACAAATAGGAGCCCGCCATGTAAGCAAAAACCATTGGTGATTAAGAGAGGTGTAAGAGTGGTCAAAGGGTGCACTTTTCCCCCCAAAAGGGGGGGTAATTTTACAATTTTTGGACCTCCATAACTTCTACATACAAGCTCCGATTTGAGCGGAGATTACAGATCTGTGATCTACGCATCAAGAGCTTTCCATAGATATGTTACATGATATGGTTTTATCCGCTAGATTTTAAATTCCATTTTCCCCCCAAAATTCAAATTCGAATAAAGTAGCCGTTTTGAAGCTTCAAATTAGAAAACGTTTCTTCTTAAGAGAAAAGGTTTGACTCCCTTAAACTGCCAAATAAAAGGGCCCAAGAAGACTCCATTGAGGTCCTAATGTCAACATCTAGCTCACCCCTATCAGCTGTTATTTTCCCAACACATCCATACCGGCAAATCACATCTTCCAAGAGAAATTTGCGTACTGTTTCCGTACTCTTTGTTCTAAGAGCACACCCCTCTACCTGATTTGTCAAATCTTCTCTTGCAAGTGCTATGTACCGCATCTGCCAAATTCCCAAAGGCATTGTAACTAGATCCACTACCCATTTGTAGTGCATGGCAGGTGGGTAGGTTGGTTGCAAGCCATCACGATGCCGCACATTTGAGTACATTTGACATACCATGCATGTTTCCACATATTGGGAAATATCCTTGTACATTCCTTTCCACCAATATCTTTCCTTTATTTTAGTAAAGGTGGCCCACACACTTCGATGTCTAGCCCAGAGACTCTCATGGAATTCTTTCATGAGCTTCCCTTGAGTCTCTTTATCACACATGACTCTCTGTGGCATAGCATTCCTCTGCTTAAGATGCTTCCACAGGTACCCATCCTTTAGAAAATACCCATATGCTTTTCTGCGGATCCTCTTAAATTTTGAGTCAGACCAATTTTCCTGTCTTGTTAGAGTACTCAAGTATTGACCAATAAGCAACCAATCTCCTTCATACATTTCCTCAATAAAAGACTCAAGTGCATTTGATAGGCAAGTATGGTCCCCTTTTGCATATGCAATAGTGTAGAACTTTGTACCTACATCATCAATGTCACTAATCATTCCTTCTTCATCTTCATACCTGGCTCTTGATAGCATATCTGCAACTGGGTTGTCTTTTCCTACAATATGCTCAAACTCAAGATTTAGTGACTTGATATAGGCAATCCACCTAAGCATAGCAATATCTGGAGTGGTGCAGCTCGCAATCATCCCAAGGAGTGGCAAGCAATTAGTTTCCACAAGTACAGATGCCCCAATAAGATATTCTTTTTCACATTTTAGAGCAGTGACTATTCCCCATAACTCTCTCTTGATCTGCGGATATTTTCGTTGTCGAATGCTTAATACCTTTGCTCCAAATCTGATTACATACCTGTGATCATCCTCATCATCTTGCCCTACTGCCCATCCTATCCCAGTAGGACTAGTATCAACTGTAACAATCACAGGCTTGCTACACTCATAATCTGCCTTCCTTAGAGTAGGTGATGATTGAAGCAGATATTTCAGCTTTCGCATAGCTTTAGTATGTGCTGCACTCCACAAAAATTTTTTATTTTTCCTCAAAAGTTGATAAAGAGGATCTGCTACATGTGCATAATGCGGGATCCATATAACATAAAAGACACATGCACCAAGAAATCTCCTCAGCTCTGTAACATTAATGCATATCTCTTTCATTCTTTGTATTGCATCTATCTTGGCTGGACAAGGTCGGCATCCACTAGTACTACAAAGATGTCCCACTATTAGCACTTCACCAACCCCAAACACTGATTTCAGTCCAGATAAAGTAAGATTCACCTCTTCAAGCCTGGATAGAATCATATCACAATCCTTTATATGATTCGCCACAAACTTGCGGCACCCCTTCGAATCCAAATCCCCATCTTTGTCTTTCTCATCACAGCCTTTTATTGGCACATCATCCAAAAAAGGCATAGTTATTTGTGGTATGAAGTCTCGTAAGACTTTATTCATTCCATTCATCATATGCGCCACCACTGAGTTGGTGGCTCCCTGTGGTAAGGTACATATTCTTACTAATCCCAAAGGAGTTTTCATTGTGGTCAAGTCTCTGCTTTGTATATCCAGCTGGAACTGATCATATCCCAAATACAGATCACCCATAGAGTATATAGCTTTCCCTGCAAATGCTTTTGCAAACTCATCCACAACGGACCTACTCCCACATTCCTGATTGTGACTTTGTTTACAGGTTGCATGTCTTGAATGAAGCGCAATGTTCCATTTTTCTTTGGCACAGTAAACCATCTGTTGGAATATGGAGCACATGATGGCTCCAAAATTCCCATCCTGATCTTTTCTTTTAGTAATTCCATCAGCTTTGGTAAGAGAGCCTTTGGTACTGGAATCGGTCGCAGGTTCCAGGGCACATGTGGTACAGTGAAGATCACCATTGGTGCTGTTACACTTGGATCAACACAGCCTATCTCATGCGGCTGAAAAGCAAAGGCTTTCCCATGTTTTACAAGCATCTCCTCAAAGCATTCCCTTTTAACTGGCAACAAAAAATCCTTTTCACCAATCTTCAGCTCTTTTAGGGTTTCCTGTGTAAACTTATGCCCAATTTTCTTCGGATCTCTGAGATTCGGTTGCATAGAGGCTTCATCTAATTTTTCCTTGCTTCCTGGTGGCAAAGGCAAGGCAACTGGTTTCACCTTCTTTGCAACTGTTTTGTACTTTGTATCAACATGAGCATCCATCTCACAATTCATGTTTTTACATTCCATCCCCTCAAATTTCCGGATTATATCATACATCCCCACAGATGACACCTCTATCATCTCATTTCCACCCTGTAAGCATGCTCTTCCCATATCAAAAAGCGCATCCATAGTATCCACAAATGACACCTCATCAAGCACCCCTGAAATAAACTCATTCTTCTCCAAAAGACCACACTGCTCAAGACTTTTTTGTTCATTTTTACATGTCTACGCATGCCACGCTTCAAATCCTTGCTTTTTACAAAGACCAGTGACCCATAGCTAGAAAATCCCTGAAATTTGCTGAGAAGTTATTTACATTGATTGAGTCCTGCGAGAACTCATTTTCCCTTGTACCATTGGAATCCCGCTTTACAATGGCACCTGGCCAAAATCCCTTATCTCCCTGTAGTTCATGAATTCTCTATTTATCTTTGGGAGTGACTGTGCTCGAAGAGACTCACGGTTCCTTTCATGGTTAATGCAAACTATCAAGAACTGAACAGCTTTCTTGCCATCTTTACTCCTTATTCTTGCATATGCCGAGCCATCATCCAAAACTTTTGTTTCCATCCTCACAGCTGTAATGTAGGGTTGCCCAAGGATGAGGGGATACGATGACATCTCCTGAACAAAGAAGTTCTGATCATCTTTCACATCCCCTATAGTTACCCTTACATTTGGACATGCTGCATAGAGCTCTCCAGATGAGTTATTAGCTGCTTTAATCATCCACCCATGATCTACATCCATTGGCCACTTACATTTGTTGTAGAGATTTTTAGCCATAAGATTTATTTCAGACGCATGGTCGATTATAGCGACATACGGCTCTTCCAAGTCACCTATCTTGACAAGGGTTTCAGTGGTGGCCCTTGCCCAATGGCTCCTGGAGTAATGACTCTTTGTAAGAACTTCTTTTTCATCATCCTCATCCACAAAGCGCACTTGTCATGCCCCTTCAGCAGAGTGATTACATTCCACCACATTTTCTCTCTCTTCCTTTTGCTGTACCTGTACTCCATGAGTCTTGGAAGTGCTTGCCTCCCCTTGTGATGGAATAGATTCAATTATGGACTGCCTCTTCCTTCGTAAAATATCAATTATCTCATCATGGAATTCTTTCTTTGCAATTCCCAAGACTTCTCCTAGTGTAAATTCCACCCTGCTGTTTAGAATCCTCTCTTCAAGCACCTTTTTGAGATCTGTTGTGGCTTCAATATCAGATTGAAGTTTGTAGAGTGGACTTTTCCCTTTACCCTTCTCCTTCTCATGCTTCATTTTTGCTGGCACTTCTTCCATTGATACTTCCTGTGGAGGTCTGCTATGCGGTGTGGAGGCATATGTGATGGCCCAGGATCCTTCTTTTCACTTCCACGGGTAACTCTTTTTGATGACCCTCCTTCCTCATTTTCCCTTTTACGCTTCTCCTCTACCTGTGCCTCATTATTCTGGCATTTAGCAATGTAGGCATGAACAGATAAAGAATCCATAGGCTCCTCCCAGAGCCAGTCTCAAGATGTATACAGTCACCTGCCTCATGCAAAGCTTGCTTAGACACCTTCTTTGATGCAATTAATTCCATTGTTGATGGCCCAAAATCTTCATTCTCATAATCTTCATCATTCTCAGATCCCTGCTTTGATTGACCAGCCTTTAACCCATAGGTTGCTGCCTCAACCATAGAGATAGCATGTCTAGCAACCATATCCTCAACCAGCTTTTTCATCCCTCCTTTCCCAAAGTTCGTGCTTAATGGAAGACCAGTCTCTGTAAGGTGGATTTTCCCATCTTTGAAAAACACAAGTTGATTTCTGAGGGCTTCTTTATAGCTAGCACAATCTTTCTTTGCATGTTCTGGGTCATCACACCATATACATCTGAATGTAAACCCTTCTTTGCTTTGAGGCCTTTGCATAGAAGCCTGCCCTAATGGTAGCCCTTTTTCTTCAATCCTAGACATCTTCAGTTTTAGGTCTCGCATACCCTTAATAAGCTCATCCATCGGCCCTTCTACCTTTGGGATTGCAGCAGCTGGTTTTGGTAGATTCTCAGGGATAACAACAGTTATAGGGGTTGCCGAGCTCATCACCATTTTATCCCACCTTTGCTTCCGCTTTGCTAGCATGGTGACCGCATCCTCGACATCATTCCAATCATTCTTTAGCCCTTGCTCTGTATCCTTATCCTCAAGGAGGATTTCCAGTTTCTCTTGGAGATCTTTCCCAGCTGCTTGTAAGAAGAGCTCTGTTTTTTCTCTGTCCAAAGTTGTGTGCTCTATCCTTGACAGCTGGGCATAGCGCTTCTCAAACTCTCTTAGCAACTCTGTGGCAGAAATTCCCATTTTGGGTTTTGTGACCCATTCCAAGAAAGTTTGTTTGGTCACTCACTCGGAATCCTCCATGAAATATTCATCCTTTAAAGCAAGCTTGAACTCCTCCCAATTTCTGCCACCATGTGCTGTCTGCAATCCTCTTATGCGCTCTCTTATTTCAGGAACACATACCAGCTCAAAGCTTCGAACCATATCCTCCTCAGTCACCCTGTTTAGCTCCATTTCCTTTGTGTAATTGCGTAAGTACTTTGTGATATCCTTACCATCAAATTGATCCACCTTTTTCATAATTGATTGCAGTGCTTTGGTTGGGGAAATTTGTCCCCTCTCAGCAGCTTGCTGTTGTTGCATATACATAGTAAACATCTGAAACATTTGCATAACTCCGGGGTCAAAATGAACCCCCTGACCCTCAGGATTCTCAGCCATAGCTTCCCTGTGTATTTCACCACACTCTCACCCCAGCAGTTTCACGTCGGGTTCACCAAAAAGCTATCGTGACGTGGACGGTATCGCTGGGAAAGTGCGAGACTTCTGGTTTTGTGAGAGTAGCTTTCAAATCCCAGCAAGGAAACACACACACATAACTCTCCAAGGAGCATAATACATCTCCATTTTTGATGACATATACATGTGCCAATTCACTTCAATACATCCCCAAATTCAACCTGATGATTGCACATAAATTGTGTATCCAGAGCATGTCCAGTTCCAAGCATAGATTACCTGTCTTCTTTTTCCAAATGCCTCAAACCAATCACATGTAGGCACAACATAATCTTCAAAAAATTCCCATATACATGTGACCATTCACATCACATACATCAAGTGACACCAATTCCATTATTTCAAGGTGTCTCTTTATCTCCTGAAAACCTGCTTTTAGATTCCAACAACTCACAAGCAAAAGATGACATATGGCATATCTATATCATACTCATGTGATTTTAGGAAACTCCATGTCTAGCATTCCAAAATCCAATCAAGTAGAAAATAAAACCCAAATTCCAGGAATCTTATTGTATTTTTGATGCTTTCTTATTCCAAGATTCTCCAAATCCAAAACCTTATCATTCTCCAAAACCTTAAAGGTTTCATAGGTTATACGATTTTTCAAATCATAAGTGGTAATAAACAAAAACAAAATTCACTTATCTGAAAGTTAAAAAAAAAGCAAATTTTTCTTTGATTTCGCTATTCCCCATACGGCTGCTTCACTGTCGGCTGCGCGAGGAACAGAGTACATATAATGTGAAGATCATCTCCTTTGAAAGTACTCCATTCACTCTTTAATTCTAACCCCAAAAAGCTCTAAACAGTAGTCGCCGTTTTGATTTTAAAATCCCTGGTTAGATGACGCTCTGCTTCACATTTTCTGCACACACCCTGTCGATATGCGCCCCCTTTCTGGTTTTTCTCTCTTTCCCACAAGGAATTCGGGCGCGCATCCCTTTTGCAGCTATATTATCGAAATTTCCCTAGTTCCCAATACACTGCGCCACCTTTTATGTAGCTTTAAATTCGGATATCTCCACGTAAGCTGCCACGTAATGATAGCATGTGGCAGAGCATAGCCCTCGTAGATAGGAACAGTATGCGTAACACCATCACCCGAATCCAGCACAATACCTGTTGTCCTTCCACTGGCATACAATGAAAGCACAGCTTGGATAGCAACATACGTAGCTGGTGCATTGAATGTATCGAACCTGATTTGAGTCATCTTCTCTCGATTAGCTTTTGGATTGAGAGAAGCTTCAGTGAGCAAGACTGGATGCTCTTCAGGAGCAACTCGAAGCTCATTAAAGAATGTATGGTGCCAAATCTTTTCTATGTCATCCCAGTTGGTTACGATACCATGCTCATTAGGATATTTCAAGGTCAATATTCCCCACTTAGATTGGACCTCATCACCAACATATGCATCTTTCTGTCTCATACCCACCATAACACCAGTGCGCCAAGAACGACCCACAATACTAGGAAACACTGCCCTAGGAGCATCATCTCCAGCAAACCCAGAGCCTCCTTGATCTGCACATTTCGAATAAGAACAGGAATCATGGTATCCCAAGACACGATATCTCAAAAGGGCATTCTTGAAAACCAAACCTTATTTCATACATGCTCTCACATTTCCATACATGTCGAGAAGGGTGTTCCCTACTACAAGGTCTACCATAAGCATAAAGCTCCATAATTCACACCACACTTATGTACAGAAGCTTCGAGACTTGACTCAGCCTCAGCTCGTCTTATTGAACCTCATTTACAATATGAACATATGTACTTAGGCATCATATAATGACTCAAGTCATGACACTTAATCCCATGCATCTGGACTTGCATTTATTGGCCTCATATGCATGGTTTCACACCATAGACGTGCCATGGCACGACAACGCATGGTTCTTCTTTTTGGTCCAGAAAGACTAAGAGAGGTTTTAGCATCACCTAATCCTGTCATACTTCCCATTGTAGATTACACCATTTCCTTTAATGTGCATATTTTCATCTTGTTTTAGCTTAGTTTTATGAATCAAGAAGACATACTATAGGCTAATTTCTTATGCTAGGCAAGAAATACACATAGTTGTTGGTAGTAAGTTGCAATTTCAGCGTGTCATTCGTCGTATGTTTGGACCTAGGCAAGTAGCAGCCATTAATGCCTCAGTTAATCTATTTATTTTGCCTCAATTAATCCATTTATTTTGCCTTTGATTTGTTATGACATAAGCTTTGACGTCTACATTTTCATTCTATTTTGAAAAAAAGAAAGAAAAAAGAGAGAGAGAGAAAGAGAGTGAAGGAAGACCTTTGTGCAATTATATTTGTGCTTATTTTTCTTAAGCATGGATACCACTAGGCAAATGAGTGGGGTACCTTATTCTTTGGAAAGCCCGGTGAGGATGCCGAGTTGTTCTTATCAAACTTTAGAATGGCACTCCACATAAAGAGAGTGGTAGGAGACCAAGAATGCTTAGACATGTTTAAGTTGGTCCTACGAAGAGATGCTTCCACTTGGTTTCAATCTCTACCTGCACCCGCACGAGTAGATTACAAGGGGGTCATACAACTTTTTAGAGACAATTACTTCACTCCTTTGAATACACAAAAGCTATGGCAAGAAATATTTGCTCATAAGCAAAAGGATCTAGAGGACTACTTGAGTTATAAGCAAGAATTCTTACGTCTTTGGACTCTTTGGTTGCATAGTCTTCCTAACCCTAGAGATGGTGCAGAATTCTTGAAGACGGAGAGATTTATTGCAGGGATGTACCCATCACTAAAATTGCAAGTAGAGTCAGGAGAGCCCACGACATTTGATGTTGCTGAGGCTAGGGCTACCAAGAAACTCCGAAAGATGAGGTGTATGCTAGGGGGGGCTTTATCTTTGATGATTCAAAGCCTAGGGAAGAGGTACAATCTTGCACTCATAGAGAATTACCTGAGGTCACAGTTGAGGTGATAGAAAAGTTCAATGAGTCTTTAAATAACTTGTCTATCCACTTTGCACAAGCTGTGGAACAGAAGGGCCAAGCCAAAAGGGTTGAAGAACGAGAGCCACGACCTAGGCGACTCTTGGAATGTTGGAATTGCGGAGAGTCAGGGCATGGGATGTATAATTTTCCTTGGCCTTGTGGGGAGCCAAGGAAGACTAACATGAATTATCCAGTGATGAATGCAGGTGAAGGCACTAGTCAACAACAACCGATGATTTTGCAGAAGCCCAATGCAACAAGACCACCTCCACGGGGAGTGGAGTGGAAGGAATGCCGCCCTTGCCGGACCCAAATGTACATGTGGTAGAGGTAACAAAGGCCAAGGAGGTAGACATTGAAGAAAATGGTGTCAAACGAAGGCGTGGAAAAGAGAAGAAAAAGGAGGGTGTGGCATCACAAAGTGAACATGGACGAGGAAAGAAAGTGAAGGAAAACAAGGAAGTCAAGAGGAGACGACGTCGTATAAATCTCCAAGATTTTCCTCTTGGACATGGTATGGTTCCATACAACCTTTTGGAAGACATGAGAGGTAAGGGTCCTGATTTCTCGTGGCGTCAATTTCTAGCCTTATGTCCACAAGTTAGGAGAGAATTAACAAAGTCAGTGAGCACTAGGAGAAAAACAAAAGAGAATGTGCCTGTTGTAAAAATTTCACAAGCCAAGATGGATGAGGACATTACACCTATATTAGATTGCTACATCAAGGGAAGGCTAGTTAATAAGGGTCTAGTAGATGGGGGTGCAGAGTCGATTAATTTCTCTCTTCTTAAAAGGACTCAAAAATTCAACACTGCACACACATCTCTATGCAAAGAAGCATACAAATTTCAATGAGTGTTGCCATGATGCTATGGATTTCACAGATAACTTCAAATTCCAAGATGGTACTAGCCCTGAGGTGCAACCTAGAGATCAGTGGGGCGATGACCAAAGTTCAGGGTCTAGCGCACGAGTAAATCCAGACTAGATAGCTAACCTAGTACTAAGGAGATTGGGACAAACCTATCACCCACCCATGTAGCCACAACAACAGCAAGCGAATGAGGAGTGTACTACCTACAGGTCCTCGTCTTTGTGGAGCATGTGGCAGTAACCATAAAACCGAAGAATGTAATACCTTTTCTCCTCTAGTCACAAACCAACCCACAAAGAAGTGGTGCCAGGCCTGTGCTTGGAATTGTGAGATCCCTGTTCCCACCGAGCAACGGATTCGGGGTACTAGCAGCGGAAGTAGCACTTCTCGCGCGGGACAGGGGTCCCACGCTCGGGGCCTCGCCCACGGATATCCGGACAAGAGACTAATCCGTCGGTTTGTCCCAAACCGAAACCGGAAAAACTTCCTTTACCCGGAAAGCACGAGCGATTCCACCAGGATAACTCTTTACTCTAACGTAGTCAAGATCATTACTGATCAAACTGATCTGACTGCACCTTTAACGGTACTTGGTCAAATCAAGAAAGAACTTGCACTTGGATCATTGGGATCAACGCTTTTTTCCCCATCAAGAGGCATAGCCGTTGATTCCTATCCATAGAACAATTTCTATCCGGGATTTACTTCATCTATCGTAATAATAGAAATTAAATCTCGATTTACGGATCCATCAGTCCAGCCTAACCCCATCCGATCCCATGGGTTAGCCAACCGCCCAACCACTCTAGTGATGGGATCCAATTTGGAATTTGGTTAGGTTTTGTCCCGGGTACCAAGGAAAAGAGTTCCAAGGTCCCCTAGCCGGAAGTTCATGCAAACATAAAACTAGTCATACCACTTACACACCCAATATGAAATTGCCTTTTTCTTAGCATCAACTAGCTTTAAAACAATCCTTTAATAAAACCATTATGTCACTGATGACAATCCTCAAAGTCTCTGGTTGAATCCTTATTTCCAGTCATTCTTTCATCGGTATACTTATGGCATCATTGGCAACCAAAACGCTCACCACCTGTTCTCTCAGGGGCCTTTTCCATGGTTCCTAGCTCATAGTAACCGGCAATATATTCATATAATAGAATGGAGTCTCCGTGGAAGATCAGCAAGATCAACCCACAGATCCATATAAAAGAGCCATGGACTCATCTGTTGAGGACCAGCAAGGTCAATCAACCAGATCCATGCCCGGTTTCAGAAAACAACTCTTACTCCTTATTCCAATATCTTCCACGACGCACGTGTGGGTATCTTCGGCGACCCAGAGCCCGAGCACCGTATGGTCAGCACCCTCTAGGATCCTTCGCAGGTGACCTAGCGCTTCACTCATAGGCCGCTTCCTTGGTCCCTCATCCACCGTACCGGAAGCTCACCATTTAAATCGAGCCGAGGCTGGTCAAGACCTCGATCGACCTTGCTACGCGAGACGTCCTCCATTGACTCTCCGTCAGCAGTTGCAACTTTATCAGTTCAGTCTTCATGACCTTAATCCTCAAGACGGTCAAAATGCTTCTCCAGCATTCTTGACATAAAACAGTCATTTACAAACAGTCACAAATACAATTTCTATAACGAACTCTTGTCTTTCCATATTATCCACTCTCGGACCACATTACTTATTCCACATTCTATTCATACATCCACATTCACATGCATACATCCATTTTCACATCCTCATTCATACATCCACATTCACATACATACATCCACATCCGTATCTACATCCATACATTCACATCCACCTCTTCATTCACAATCACATCCATACATCCACATCTACATACATACATCCACATTTGTATCTACATCCATACATTCACATCCACCTCTTCATTCACAATCACATCCATACATCCACATCTACATACATACATCCATACATCCACATTTATATACATACGTCCATTTTTACATCCTCATTCATACATACACATCCACATACATACATACACATCCGTATCTACATCCATACATCCACATCCACATCAACATTCACATTCATACATATACATCTACATGTATACATCCACATCACATTCATACAACCATATTACATCCATTCTCGTCCTAACACATCCCATATACATCTTAACACATCCTAACTCGTCTTAACACATTCTATCACATCTCATACACATCTTATCACATCTTTTTACATCTCATACACCTCTTATCACATCCTATCACTTTCCATATGCATTTTATCAAATCTTATCACATCTCATACACATCTTTTCACATCTTTTTACATCTCATACACCTCTTATCACATCCTATCACTTTCCATACGCATCTTATCAATTCTTATCACATCTCATACACCTCTTATCACATCCTATCACTTTCCATACGCATCTTATCAATTCTTATCACATCTCATACACCTCTTATCACATCCTATCACTTTCCATACGCATCTTATCAATTCTTTTCACATCTCATACACCTCTTATCACATCTTATCACATTTCATATCTTTTTTTTAAAAGAGAATTCTTATATTTGATATAAGATTTCTCTACACATTTATTTATACATAAATTCCATTTAAGGAGACTAACACTTTCGAAATTAAAATCAATCTTTTATGCATCTTCTTATGCATAATTTCAATTTGGTAGGGAATTATACTTTTAGAATAAAAGAATTTCTCTTATGCATCTAAGTTAAGCATAAAATCCATTTATGAGGAAAATCACACTTTTAGTATAAAAAGAATATCTTTTATGCATACCTATATGCATGAAATCCAATATAATAAAAGTAACACTTTTGATATAAAAATTTTTCCTTTATGCATGAAAATTAAAAATGATAAAAGTAACACTTTTGATATAAAAATTTTCTTTTATGCATGAAAATTAAAAATGATAAAAGTAACACTTTTGATATAAAAAAAATTTCTTTTATGCATACTTCTATGCATGAAAATTAAAAATGATAAAAGTAACACTTTTGATATAAAAAATTTTCTTTTATGCATACTTCTATGCATGAAAATTAAAAATGATAATAGAACACTTTTAATATAAAAATTTTCTTTTATGCATACTTCTATGCATGAAAATTAAAAATGATAAAAGTAACACTTTTGATATAAAAAATTTTCCTTTATGCATACTTCTATGCATGAAAATTAAAAATGATAAAAGTAACACTTTTGATATAAAAATTTTTCCTTTATGCATACTTCTATGCATGAAAATTAAAAATGATAAAAGTAACACTTTTGATATAAAAATTTTCTTTTATGCATACTTTTATGCATGAAAATTAAAAATGATAAAAGTAACACTTTTGATATAAAAAAAGTTTCTTTTATGCATACTTCTATGCATGAAAATTAAAAATGATAAAAGTAACACTTTTGATATAAAAAATTTTCTTTTATGCATACTTCTATGCATGAAAATTAAAAATGATAAAAGTAACACTTTTGATATAAAAATTTTCTTTTATGCATACTTCTATGCATGAAAATTAAAAATGATAAAAGTAACACTTTTGATATAAAAATTTTTCCTTTATGCATACTTCTATGCATGAAAAGTAAAAATGATAAAAGTAACACTTTTGATATAAAAATTTTTCCTTTATGCATACTTCTATGCATGAAAATTAAAAATGATAAAAGTAACACTTTTGATATAAAAAATTTTCCTTTATGCATACTTCTATGCATGAAAATTAAAAATGATAAAAATAACACTTTTGATATAAAAATTTATCCACTATGCATACTTCTATGCATGAAATAAAAATGGTAAAAATAACACTTTTGATATAAAAATTTATCCATTATGCATACTTCTATGCATGAAATAAAAATGGTAAAAATAACACTTTTGATATAAAAATTTATCCATTATGCATACTTCTATGCATGAAATAAAAATGGTAAAAATAACACTTTTGATATAAAAACTTATCCTTTATGCATGATATTAAAATTCAATTTCTCCATGATTGTAATGAAATTCTTTCAATTAATCTAGGATGTTAATTCCTAGAATATGGTAGGAAGTCCTCTTTTTATGCTTTGAATGAAATTATTTATGCATAATTTTTATAAAAATTTTGCCATAGCTCCGCTGCTATGACTGATAAATCTCAATTTTTCTAAGGGATAATGCTTATCATTAAGGAAATAATTAAAATGATCTCTAATTGGATTATTAATCCATAATGGATTGAATCATCAATATACATAAACTAAAAGCATAGAAAAAAGCCATTAATTTGACCTCAAGCATAGCTTAATCTTGGGTTAAGGAAAAGCTTTATGAAAAGCTTGATTTGGATTGAGAACGGGTCATGAGTATGACCATTTCTTGAGTGAGAGAGAGAATTTACATAAAAATCATTAGAATTTAAACATAAATAAAAATTAACTTCAATAGCATTTATTAAATTATGTAACTCTTCACTACTATTCAAACTTCAATAGCATTTAAAAAACCATACCAATTAAACTTCTCAAGCTTGAGAGGGGTTGAGAAGAGAGAAACATTGAGAAATTATAGAAAGATCAATATTCACTAATTACCTTACAACTTGCTTGATTCTTTGTTCACGGTAGAGGCCCCCAACCAATCAATTGGTTAAGTATGTTGATGGAGCCACTAATGGGGATTGAAGAAAGAGGGAAGCTCCAAAAACTAGTGAATTATTAAATGAATTCACAGTTCTTGGCTTAGGTGGAGTAGAGTAACGATGCATAAACACTATCTATTTTTCAACAAGGGGGAGGCTTCTATTTATAGGAAAAATTGAGTTCCTAACCAAACAAACTGATTCTAGAATTTTCTAAATCAGTTTGGTCAATATTTGACCATTTTTAGGTCAGTTAAGCTAACTTTTTGGAACTAGACTTGAATGAGGAGAGAGGAGAGATGAAATATCTCAATTTTTATGAGTTTAAAACTCATTCAAGCATGTGAAATATGCACCTCCTTTAAAGAACTCCCCTTCCTTACATATGTGTCATAATGGAATCATTTTAATATTGCTCATAGTTTTTTTTACTAATAAACCTTGTACATTTTCAACTCTTCATCTTATGTGAGCATTTACTCATTTTTGGATACCCAAAATATCTCATATTTTTAATATTGCTCATAGTTTTTCACTAATAAACCTTGTACATTTTCAACTCTTCACCTTATGTGAGCATTTACTCATTTTTGGGTATCTTCTTTTTACAAATTTGGATTTATCTCTTCCCTACACATGGATTGCTGCTATTGGCCCATAGGAACCTTAATTGGACCATAGTCTAAAGATTTCTGAAAATCTAGACCCTTAGACTAAGGTTCTTTATACCTATTTCCAATTAATTCCAATTGCACATTGGAAAATTCTTTTTGAATTTCTGTTTCAGGGGAACTCATCTGAATTATAAGAGATATTTTTCTATCCAAAAATATTCAAAATGTGAATATTCTCTCTCTAGAATAATTTTCCTCTCTCTAGGCTAAAATGGGTCTTTATATTTCTGAAGAGGGTTGATTACAGGGGAAGATACTAGACATCAAAAAGGGGTTGGGGGAGGAATCTTACAGGAATTATACCCACACCACACAAGAATCACATTGCGAGAATGAGACAAGAGCGTGAGCACCAAAGGGGTGCAGTGGCTCCACAAATGCATCAATAGTATACTAATTTTGAACGTAAGCCACCGATGGCACAAGAGCAGGCACGACCTGTACTTGGAGCTAAACCTCCTGCTCCTGGGACTGCCCCTGTGAGGTTTGTTGACTATGACAATTCAAATATGTGTAGAGACTTGGTAAACTCAAGCTATGTGGAGGAGGAATATGCATCATATTCATCCAAGGAAAATCTATTTGAAAGTCCCGCATATCCAAGCCAAGCACTAGAGCCTCAACTGAGGAAACAAAATTCTTTGATGTTGCTAGGTGGCTACCAACCTAGGACTTCAGGCCCCTCAGGTCAATGGCAGTAAAGGAAAGTAGAAGCCAAACTAATGGGCCCCTGTTATGAGTGCAAAGAACCCCATTGGACTCGTGATTGTCCACATCGCCCAAGGCAAGCAGCTCGATCAAATACAACAGTACCACAGTTTCCACCAATTGAAAGATATTGTCTAAGGTGTTGTGTAAAACACTTTCCAAAGGATTGTTTGCTGAAACCACATGAGGAAGGTACCCTCGGGGGGGTCACTCGTATAAATATGTAAGTATCACGTGGGTTCAACAGAAGGACATTTTAAATATTTAAAACTTACAGAAATATATTTATAGAGGGGATTTATTTATTGTATTTTAAAAAAAATTTACAGATTTGAATAGGAAAGGATACATTATATTCACTAAAAAATTCACAGATAAGGGACTTTTTAAATAGGCCTTGAACGCACGTGATATAGAGGATTTACATATAGTGACCCCCCCGAGAAGGTACCTCTCAACCAAAGGTCTCACTCAACTTTGTAGAGGCACTTCCATCGCCACCTTCATCAGAGAATGAGGATGTCGTGCCACTTAGAGTCATGACTAGATCATAGACACAAAACATCCCAAGAAGTGCATATGAGGAGCATCAACCTCAACCTGGGCCTAGTGCTAAACAAGATGAGGCTAGTACAACCGAGGATAGTTCTAGGGGTTCTTTTTTTGTGGATAAGGTGAACGAGACTCTAGATGCCATCCATTGATGGTTATAGAAGTCGCATTGCAGCTTTACCTGAGCTACCCAAGAAGCTTCAAGAATACCCAAACCCTCGTGAGGAGAAGATCAATCTAGCTGTACATCAGCAACTCATTAGGGAAGCTCAATCAATACTTGAGGGCCCACCTCCACCTATCCCTTGGGGCCCAACCTCTCTTAAGCCAACATTAGAAACCATACCAGAAGTGCCATCAAGTTGGGAAATGAAAAGTGAGCTGATCTTACAAGCTCATAGCGAGAAGTCTGCACCAATTGACACCCCATTGAAAGAAGGCATTCTGCCACCACCTAGTCTTGCCTTCCCATGCAATGATGAAGTTATTGATGCTAATGAGGACATGGCAAATGAGATGTGGGTAGCAGTTCATGAGAAAGTTAATGAGAATATGTCCTCTATTATTTCACCTCCATTCTTTGAAGTGGATTTTACTAGGGGCACAGAAAACAACTTTAGACGCCCAAGCATCCAATTGTTTCTCCTAGAAGTAAGCATACAATGAAAACCTTACCATCTTATTTGGGAGAATATGAGAACCGTTCTCAAACATTGAGGATACCCTCCATGCATAGAAGGTTGACAAAGGAGATGGATATGGGTATCGTGCAAGCTATTTTGTCCAGTTCTGCAGAACTCTGTTTTAAGAACTACAGGAAGACAGATTGACTGTGAAGACACTGTGGGTGCTGCAAAGAGGTCTACAGTTGCCATTGGGTGTATGTATGCATATTGAAGTCACTGGTTGTGACATTTGAGAGTACTACAGTACCGCTGTGCAGAAAATACAGCAGTTTGTGCAGAAAAACCAGAGTGCAGTTTCTGGTAAAATTGTGTGTATGGCAAGATGTCGAATGATGGCATAACACAGATTGTGGCTGAGAAGCTGGACAAGAATAACTTCCATGCTTGGAGGTTCAGGTTGACAAATTTCCTGATGGGAAAAGGCTATTGGGACTACATAGAAGGTGAGCATGAAGAGGCACCGGAGATACCGGATATAAATCCGACTGCTACAGATGTGAAAGAGTTTAAAGACTGGAACCAAGGAGCCACGAAGGTTATGTATTGGCTCTCCATTAGTATACAGGACACCATGATTGGGCACATTCAGGATGCCAAGTCCCCCAAGGAGGCGTGGGACACCTTGGTAAAGCTCTATGAAACAAATACCAAGGCACGTAAGATACAGTTGAAGAACGAACTTCATACTGTGGAGAAAAAGAGCATGTCTGTGAATGACTATGCGCTGAAGATAAAGGGTATTGTGGAATCCCTTGCATCTATTGGTGTGTCAGTAGATGATGATGACAAGGTGGAAGTTTGTCTACGTGGTCTCGGGCCACAATACAAGGCGTTCAAGACATCTATTCAGACTCGGAAAAACATTCCCAACTTTACAGATTTGGTGTCTATGCTGATTATCGAAGAGAAGAACTTGGGTGAAGACCAACAGTCTTCACAAAGCAAAAACAGTTCAGAGCAACATGCCTTTTACACGAGTTCAGGAAGAGGACGAGGTAGAGGAGGTCGTGGACGCGGTCAAGGAGGTGGCTGAATAGGTAATCAAAATTATGGTCAGCAGCAGCAACAACAACAACAGTCCCAGAATCAACAACAACAATAACACGCAGGTGGAAGAGGCAAATTCAGAGGCAGGGGGAGTCAAAGAGGCCGTGGAAATTGGCAAAGGCAATATAATGATGCACGTGAATGCTATTATTGTGGTAAGCCTGGACATGTGCAGTCAGAATGTTATAAGAAGCAGGCTGACATGCAAAATGGGAAAGTGCAGCAAAACAACTATGCATCCTCAAGCAGAAATAATGAGGATAATGAAAGGTTGTTTGTTATGCAGCATGTTGTGAATGCCATGTTGAAAATGTTGATGCAGCACAAAAGAATAATGTATGGTATGTGGATTCAGGCGCTTCAAACCACATGACGAGTCATGGGGAGTGGTTCAAGGAGATGAAAAACCCAGAAAGACCAGGTTTTGTGGAAACAGGGGATGACACTGCTCATCCAATTGCCCACGTTGGAGATGTGCCATTGTCTATGCAAGATGGCAAAGTGAAGTACCTTGCAGATGTACTTCATGTACCGAACATAACAAAGAATCTGGTTTCAGTTGGCCAGATGATTGAGCAGGGTTTACAGGTTCGGTTTAACCCTGATGGGTGTTATGTTGAAGATTTCAAAGACAAGTGCAGGTTGGTTGCAAAAGGCAACAGAGTGGGCAGAATGTTTACATTGAATGTAGACATGCCTGAAATGAGTGCTGTGATGTTTGCAAATGGTTCAGAAATAGTTGCAGACACAGACATTTGGCATAAAAGAATTGGACATGTAAATGTGCAGAGATTAAAGTCTATGCAGACAAAAGGAATTGTGACAGGGCTGCCAAAATTTAAAGTGGAAGGTATGCAGAAAATATGTGAAGCATGCCAATTTGGGAAGCAAACAAAGCATGTGTTTCCACGTAACAGATATGTGAGCAGAAATGCACTAGATGTTGTGCATTCAGATGTATGGGGTCCTACGAAGACCATATCTATGGGAGGCTGCAGGTATTATGTGACTTTCATTGATGACCACACAAGGAAAGTGTGGGTATATTTCATGAAAGAGAAGAGTGAGGTGTTCACTCACTTTCAGAATTTTAGAGTTTTGGTTGAAAAGCAAACAGGGAAATATGTAAAGTGCCTAAGGTCAGATGGAGGGGGAGAGTACTTCTCCAATGAGTTCTCTGAATTTTTGAAGAATAATGGTATTCGGAGACAGTTTACATGCAGATACACTCCGCAGCAAAATGGAGTTGCTGAACGGAAAAACAGGCACATTGCTGAGATTGCGCGAGCATTGATGGAAGAGAAGAATATGCCGCATTGCTATTGGGCTGAGGCTGTTTCTACAGTAGTATACATCATGAACAGGACTGCAACTGCAGCCATACATGATGTAACTCCAGAGGAGAGGTTTACTGGCAGAAAACCAGATTTGTCTCATCTGAAAGTTTTTGGATGCATTGCATATGTGCATGTGCCAGATGAGCTGAGAACTAAGCTCGATCCGAAAGCTGAAAAATATGTGTTTATTGGATATTCCCTTGAGCAAAAGGGATACAGGTGTTATAACCCTGCTACACGTGAGTTGAGGGTAAGCAGGGATGTTGTCTTTGATGAGATGAGCAGCTGGTATGCTGCTGAAAAAGAAGCTATTGGGGCTGATGTGAGTGGAAGTAAGGTTGCACAAAATGCACGTCAGCAATCACAGTCTTTGAGTGGACCAGGAGAGTCCTCATCTAGTGGGTCTATTGATAGACCATGGAGTGGCACGCTGCATCATAATACCAGCCCTGCAAATGTGATTAGTACATCACGTAAAGAAAAAGAGAATCTTTCTATAATTTCTCAATGATTCTCTCTTCTCAACCCCTCTCAAGCTTGAGAAGTTTAATTGGTATGGTTTTTTTAAATGCTATTGAAGTTAATTGGTGAATAGTAGGGAAGAGTTACATAATTTAATAAATGCTATAGAAGTTAATTTCCATTTATGTTTAAATTCTAATGGTTTTTATGTAATTTCTCTCTCTCACTCAAGAAATGGTCATACTCATGAACCATTCTCAATTCAAATGAAGCTTTTCATAAAGCCTTTCCTTAATCCAAGATTAAGCTATGCTTGAGGCCAAATTAATGGCTTTTTGCTATGCTTTTAGTTTATGCACATTGATGATTCAATCCATTATGGATTGATGACCCAATTAGAGACCATTCTAATTGTTTTCTTAATGATCCAATTAGAGACCATTATGGATTGATGATCCAATTAGAGACCATTCTAATTATTTCTTTAATAATGAGCTTTATCCCTCAGAAAAAAATTGAGATTTATCAGTCATAGTAGCGGAGCTATGGCAAAATTTTATAGAAATTACGCATAAAATAAATTCATTCAAAGCATAAAAAGAGGAATTCCTACCATATTCTAGGAACTATCATCCTAGATTAATTAAAAGAACTTTATTATGCATGGAGATGTGGATGTTGCATGTAGATGTAGATGTATGGATGTGAGTGTGAATGTGGAGGTGGATGTATGCATGGGATGTGGATGTATGCATGTAGAAATAGATGTGTAGATGAGGATGTAAATGGAGATGTGGAAGGATGCATGTAGATGTAGAGGTATAGATGTAGATGTGAATGGAGATGTGGATGTATACATGTAGATGTAGATGTATAGATATAGTTGTGGATGTGGAGGTGGATGGATGCATGTAGATGTAGATGTATAGATGTAGATGGGAATGGAGATATGGATGTATGCATGTAGATGTAGTTGTGAATGGAGATGTATATGTATACATGTAGATGTAGATGTATAGATGTAGATGTGGATGTAGATGGGGAAGTATGCATGTAGATGTAGGTGTATAGACGTAGATGTGGATGTAGAGGTGGATGTATGCATGTAGATGTAGGTGTATAGACGTAGATGTGGATGTAGAGGTGGATGTATGCATGTAGATGTAGATGTATAGATGTGGATGTGAATGTGGAGTGGATGTATGCATGTAGATGTAGATGTATGGAGGTGAATGTGAATATAGTTGTGGATGTATGCATAGGGATGTAGATGTATGCATGTAGATGTGAATGTACGCATATAGTTGTGGATGTATGGATGTGAATATACGATTGTGATGTGAGGGAATCTGAAGTGATGAGATGGAAATGATGTGATGGGATGAGTATACATATAAATGGAATATGGAATAAGTAATGTAGATTGAGGAGGGATAATGTGGAAAAATGAAAGTTAAAATAGAAATTGTATTGTAAACTGTTTGTAAATGCTGTTTGTAAATGCTGTCTGTAAATGATTGTTTTATGTCAAGAATGCTGGGGGGGAGCATTTTGACCGTCTTGTGATTAAGGTCGTGATGAGAAAGTTGCAACTGCTGACGGGGAGTCAATGAAGGACGTCTCGCGTAGCAAGGTCGGCCGAGGTCTTGACCAGCCTCGGTGCGATTAAAATGGTGAGCTTCCGGTACGGTGGATGAGGGGCCAAGGAAGCGGCCTATGCGTGAAGCGCTAGGTTACCTGCGAAGGATCCTAGAGGGTGCTGACCATACGGTGCTCGGGCTCTGGGTCGCCTAGGATACCCACGCGTGCGTCGAGGAAGATATTGGAACAGAGTTGGAGTTGTTTTCTGAAATCGAGCATGGATCTGGTTGATTGACCTTGCTGGTCTTCAATGGATGAGTCCATGGCTCCTTATATGGATCTGTTGGTTGATCTTGCTGATCTTCAACGAGAGTCCATCATGTTAAGTGATTATATTGCCAAGTATTATGGGCTGGGAACTATCGAAACGGCTCCTGAGCGTTCTAGTTGCCAATGATGCCATAGATACTCTGATGAAGGAATGATGGGAAATTAAGAATCAATTGGATAAATTGGAAGATGGTGATCAATGATACTATGGTTTTATTAAAGGATTGTTTTAAACTGGTTGAATCTGGTTGAAAAACGCAATTTCATATTGGGTGTGTGAGTGGTGTGACTAGTTTTATTTTGCATGAACATCCGGCTAGGGGGCCTTGGAACTCTTTTCCTTGGTACCCGGGACAAAACCTAACCAAATTTTTAATTGGATCCCATCACTACAGTGGTTGGGCAGTTGGCTAACCCATGGGACTGGATGGGGTTAGGCTGGACTGATGGATCCGTAAATCGAGACTCAAACTTTTGTTTTTACGATAGAAAAAAAAAATCCCAGACAGAAACTGTTCTATGAATAGGAATCAACGGCTGTGCCTCTTGAATGGGGAAAAAAGCGTTGATCCCAATGATCCAAGTGCAAGTTTCTTCCTTGAACTGACTAAGTATCTTATAGATGTAATCGGATCATCTCGATCAGAAATGATCTTGACTACGTTAGAGTAAAAGGTTATCCTGGTGGAATCGCCCGTGCTTTCCGGTAGAGGAAGTTTTTTCGGATTCAGTTTTGGAACAACCCATGGATTAGTCTCTTATCCGGATATCCGTGGGCGAGGCCCCGAGTGTGGGACCCCTGTCCCGCGCGAGAAGCGCTACTTCCACTGCCAGTACCCTGAATCCGTTGCTCGGTGGGAACAGGGATCTTACACACTTTCCATACGCATCTTATCAATTCTTATCACATCTCATACACCTCTTATCACATCTTATCACATTTCATATCTTTTTTTTTAAAAGAGAATTCTTATATTTGATATAAGATTTCCCTACACATTTATTTATACATAAATTCCATTTAAGGAGACTAACACTTTCGAAATTAAAATCAATCTTTTATGCATCTTCTTATGCATAATTTCAATTTGGTAGGGAATTACACTTTTAGAATAAAAGAATTCCTCTTATGCATCTAAGTTAAGCAAAAAATCCATTTATGAGGAAAATCACACTTTTAGTATAAAAAGAATATCTTTTATGCATACCTATATGCATGAAATCCAATATGATAACAGTAACACTTTTGATATAAAAATTTTTCCTTTATGCATACTTCTATGCATGAAAATTAAAAATGATAAAAGTAACACTTTTGATATAAAAAATTTTCCTTTATGCATACTTCTATGCATGAAAATTAAAAATGATAAAAGTAACACTTTTGATATAAAAATTTTCTTTTATGCATACTTTTATGCATGAAAATTAAAAATGATAAAAGTAACACTTTTGATATAAAAAATTTTTCTTTTATGCATACTTCTATGCATGAAAATTCAAAATGATAAAAGTAACACTTTTGATATAAAAAATTTTCCTTTATGCATACTTCTATGCATGAAAATTAAAAATGATAAAAGTAACACTTTTGATTTAAAAATTTATCCACTATGCATACTTCTATGCATGAAATAAAAATGGTAAAAATAACACTTTTGATATAAAAATTTATCCATTATGCATACTTCTATGCATGAAATAAAAATGGTAAAAATAACACTTTTGATATAAAAATTTATCCATTATGCATACTTCTATGCATGAAATAAAAATGGTAAAAATAACACTTTTGATATAAAAATTTATCCATTATGCATACTTCTATGCATGAAATAAAAATGATAAAAATAACACTTTTGATATAAAAACTTATCCTTTATGCATGATATTAAAATTCAATTTCTCCATGATTGTAATGAAATTCTTTCAATTAATCTAGGATGATAATTCCTAGAATATGGTAGGAAGTCCTCTTTTTATTCTTTGAATGAAATTATTTTATGCATAATTTTTATAAAAATTTTGCCATAGCTCCGCTGCTATGACTGATAAATCTCAATTTTTCCAAGGGATAATGCTTATCATTAATGAAATAATTAAAATGATCTCTAATTGGATTATTAATCCATAATGGATTGAATCATCAATATACATAAACTAAAAGCATAGAAAAAAGCCATTAATTTGACCTCAAGCATAGCTTAATCTTGGGTTAAGGAAAAGCTTTATGAAAAGCTTGATTTGGATTGAGAACGGGTCATGAGTATGACCATTTCTTGAGTGAGAGAGAGAATTTACATAAAAATCATTAGAATTTAAACATAAATGAAAATTAACTTCAATAGCATTTATTAAATTATGTAACTCTTCACTACTATTCAAACTTCAATAGCATTTAAAAAACCATACCAATTAAACTTCTCAAGCTTGAGAGGGGTTGAGAAGAGAGAAACATTGAGAAATTATAGAAAGATCAATATTCACTAATTACCTTACAACTTGCTTTATTCTTTGTTCACGGTAGAGGCCCCCAACCAATCAATTGGTTAAGTATGTTGATGGAGCCACTAATGGGGATTGAAGAAAGAGGGAAGCTCCAAAAACTAGTGAATTATTAAATGAATTCATAGTTCTTGGCTTAGGTGAAGTAGAGTAACGATGCATAAACACTATATATTTTTCAACAAGGGGGAGGCTTCTATTTATAGGAAAAATTGAGCTCCTAACCAAACAAACTGATTCTAGAATTTTCTACATCAGTTTGGTCAATATTTGACCATTTTTAGGTCAGTTAAGCTAACTTTTTGGAACTAGACTTGAATGAGGAGAGAGGAGAGATGAAATATCTCAATTTTTATGAGTTTAAAACTCATTCAAGCATGTGAAATATGCACCTCCTTTAAAGAAATCCCCTTCCTTACATATGTGTCATAATGGAATCATTTTAATATTGCTCATAGTTTTTTACTAATAAACCTTGTACATTTTCAACTCTTCATCTTATGTGAAATATGCATCTCCTTTAAAGAATTCGCCTTCCTTAAATATGTGTCATAATGGAATCATTTTAATATTGCTCATAGTTTTTTACTAATAAACCTTGTATATTTTCAACTCTTCACCTTATGTGAGCATTTACTCATTTTTGGGTATCTTCTTTTTACAAATTTGGATTTATCTCTTCCCTACACATGGATTGATGCTATTGGCCCATAGGAACCTTAATTGGACCATAGTTTAAAGATTTCTGAAAATCTAGACCCTTAGACTAAGGTTCTTTATACCTATTTAAATGCGAGATGTCCTCATCTCGCAATTTGTGATAATTTCGCAAGATTCACGAATATGAGACTTAGAGAAAAATTTTAATCAAGATTAACCACCAAGATAAGTCTTAAAGAGAGCAAGATTCAAAATACGAACAAGATTTAAACTTTATTCATTCTCGGAACTTATACAGTAAAGATAGAGGAACTCTTTACACTTCCATAAGCCCGTCCATCATATGGTCACAAAAGCAGTCCTCACAAGCTGCACAAGTATAAGGTAACTCATCTATGGGAATGATTCTGTGGGTAATTGCTGCGCCTATCTCAGTGGTATGAGGTGTTCTAACAAAAGGACCTCTGAGAGGCAAGCCAAAAACGGGGTAAAGGCATATCTTCTCATGAGGAAGAAAACACGCCAGTAAGAAGACCTGCTCAGAAAACCCAAGATGTCTTGATCTCATGACGCAGTAGTATCGAGGACCCAAACCCAAGGCTTCGATAACCATGGCCAAGCGGACATTGTTACGAGAGTGCTGCTGACCCCAGGGTGTTACCCTAGTTATGTCTTGATAGGTCCGCCATTTGGTCTGCGCTACAGAAGTTCCTAGGTGAGGAAAAAGTGAGCGCTCATACTGTTCTATAAAATCCTTCTTCACAGACTCACTTGCGTCTTGAAGGTGAGGAATCATTATGGATAAAACTAATTCTTGTTGCCAAGCCATGAAGGAGATTAAGAAAGAAAGGAGATGGATGGGAGTAAGATTACTGCACATGAACGACAAGTAAAAGTTACGACTTATATAAAGGAAGAAGCTAGCGTAACTTAGAAGCCAACGGTAACTTGCCACTGAAGTTTTACCATCTTTCCATGATTTGGGTTTGGCATATTTTTCTATAGAAGGCATTTAGAACTTTGAGATGAGGAGATAAAGGAAGTTCATAAGCTAAATCACCTACTTTCTTTGGTCCACAATATCTGGGAGATAACTTCTTATACTTCCCAAGAGATAAAGAACTTCTTTTGGGCCGTACTCGAATGAAGACCAAAACCTTGATATCCAAAACATCGATTCTCACTTCTGAACTCATTGTTCTGAATCTTAAAACAGGTGGGACTCTTGAGAAGTATTCAGGGAAAAGGTTCTTCCTTTTTTAAACAGAATCTTTCTTTTATTTTAGAGAGAGAATAATTATAAGATCAGAAAGGGAGATTCTTACTCATGTATACCTCGAAGGCTGGGGGAGAATCTTACATTCTACCCCACTTGAAAAGTGCGAGATGTCCTCATCTCGCAAGGTAGAGGACAACTCTTTTTCTTAAGATCCAATTTATTCTGGGGTTCCTTATATTCTGGTCAACCCAACAGAATACGGGGATAATTATCCCTTATATAGAACTCATCATTAAATAACAATTCATTCAGATCATATCATTCATATCTTTAACACGATAATGGTCCATTAGACTGAAAATTTTCCTTCTGAACATTCCTCCACAGGAATTTTAGTTAAGCAAGTTCTCAATTTGTCATCCCTTAACTTAATCTACCGTCTCAAGTGTTAACAGTAGCAATCTGACAGCACAATCCACTAATCTCATAGTGATTTGCTGAAATCATTATCATCATTCCAGTTATGAATATCATCACTGGGACTCGTCCCATTCATCCTCATTGTGGTTTTGCTCAGCTTATTACATTTCAACTAAATTTCGAAAATCGTCATTTTTCAATCAGAATCCAATTCAATTCATCAATTCTCAAACAGAATTAAAAATCATATCAACCACATTCAAAATCATCATCTGGATAGCATTAACGCTTATAATTTCAAGTCTTAGATTTACTCGTATATACTGTCAGTAAAGAGCTGTAGTTATACTCTCGGTATATACGGGTAGTCATGATACTTGGAACTATAAGATAGATACCATCATGTCTAGGCCTCAAGCAAGTCAGGGTTCCATACAATTGCGGCATCTGAAAACCCAATTACTAAATTACAAATTTTTCAGTTTGAATATCAAATTGTATGAATTATATCACACAATTACAACCTTTTTGTGTTTCTTGATAAATTTTTGACATATTTGGCTTCTCAGTTGATCTTTATTAGCCAATTGCTTTGATGATTGTATCCTGTGACATCAAAATACTCTTCCAAGGCTTCCACCCATTTCTCCACAGCCTCACCCAAGTTCTCCCCTTCTCCTTTGAAGGGTCCTGGCTGAGACCTATGAAGAGCCTTGCGAACATTAAGGTCAAGCTCGTCATCTTCAGAGACAGGGTCTGGCTGACGACCACGGTTTCCTCGTCTCATGATTTTGCCAAAATTTATATATTATTAAATTTTTATTTTGATATTATTCACGAGATCCTAAGACTTAAGAGTTCGGAAAACAATTTCTTATACAAGACAAGATCTTAATGGAGATCTATGGCATAAGTCCGATAACAGATTTTTTTTTTCTTTATCAGCAGTAGATCGTTCGCCATAAACAATCATTTATTCAACAGGAATTTTTTAACAGGAAAACGTTTCTTTATTTATATAAAAGTTGCAATATATACATAGAGCAACTCGGCTCTGAGTTCAAAATCTCCTCGAAAGACATATAAGAGGACCGTACTGGGCCATAGTCATGCCCTGTTACATAAGTTCTCTAACTGCGAAGGGAGCTATTATTTTCTCCTTAGGGATAAATCGACTAAGGAGTCTATAAACTCGGCAAGCACGTCTGAAATTTTGAGGCATTGAAAGATATAGAATGACACCACGCGTCATTTTCAGCTTTATCAAAATCATGGCCAATGAGAGGTTCTGCCTCAGCATTGCACGCCGGTTATAAGAGGCGTGGATATATAGCCCTGCAACCCACTTATGCTGTTGTCTCTCCACTGGGTTAGGAAAATATAATTCCTCGAAATGGCGTGCGAGTCTTGCTTGGCTTGTTCGTGTTGAAGCGAAAGAGATGAGATGCTCGAAGGCAAATGCAATCATATCTTGAGACTGGGTGAGGTCGGGAATACCAGATAAATGGAAAACTTCCATCTATAAAAACAATTTCTTTGATTAAAATTTCTTCATTAAAGCAGCTTACGGAATGAAAATACATTATGAAAATGCTGTTTCTGAATTCTTATTACCAATTTCAGATAAGAATTTTATTATCTTTATTAGCTTTCAAAACCTGCTCTGATACCAACTGTGAGATCCCTGTTCCCACCGAGCAACTGATTCGGGGTACTAGCAGCGGAAGTAGCACTTCTTGCGCGGGACAGGGGTCCCACACTCGGGGCCTCGCCCACGGATATCCGGACAGAGACTAATCCGACGGTTTGTCCAAAACCGAAACCGGAAAAACTTCCTTTACCCGGAAAGCACGAGCGATTCCACCAGGATAACTCTTTACTCTAACGTAGTCAAGATCATTACTGATCAAACTGATCTGACTGCACCTTTAACGGTACTTGGTCAAATCAAGGAAGAACTTGCACTTGGATCATTGGGATCAACGCTTTTTTCCCCATCAAGAGGCACAGCCGTTGATTCCTATCCATAGAACAATTTCTATCCGGGATTTACTTCATCTATCGTAATAATAGAAATTAAATCTCGATTTACGGATCCATCAGTCCAGCCTAACCCCATCCGATCCCATGGGTTAGCCAACCGCCCAACCACTGTAGTGATGGGATCCAATTTGGAATTTGGTTAGGTTTTGTCCCGGGTACCAAGGAAAAGAGTTCCAAGGCCCCCTAGCCGGAAGTTCATGCAAACATAAAACTAGTCATACCACTTACACACCCAATATGAAATTGCCTTTTTCTTAGCATCAACTAGCTTTAAAACAATCCTTTAATAAAACCATTATGTCACTGATGACAATCCTCAAAGTCTCTGGTTGAATCCTTATTTCCAGTCATTCTTTCATCGGTATACTTATGGCATCATTGGCAACTAAAACGCTCACCACCTGTTCTCTCAGGGGCCTTTTCCATGGTTCCTAGCTCATAGTAACCGGCAATATATTCATATAATAGAATGGAGTCTCCATGGAAGATCAGCAAGATCAACCCACAGATCCATATAAAAGAGCCATGGACTCATCTGTTGAGGACCAGCAAGGTCAATCAACCAGATCCATGCCTGGTTTCAGAAAACAACTCTTACTCCTTATTCCAATATCTTTCACGACGCACGTGTGGGTATCTTCGGCGACCCAAAGCCCGAGCACCGTATGGTCAGCACCCTCTAGGATCCTTCGCAGGTGACCTAGCGCTTCACTCATAGGCCGCTTCCTTGGTCCCTCACATCCACCGTACCGGAAGCTCACCATTTAAATCGAGCCGAGGCTGGTCAAGACCTCGATCGACCTTGCTACGCGAGACGTCCTCCATTGACTCTCCGTCAGCAGTTGCAACTTTATCAGTTCAGTCTTCATGACCTTAATCCTCAAGACGGTCAAAATGCTTCTCCAGCATTCTTGACATAAAATAGTCATTTACAAACAGTTACAAATACAGTTTCTATAACGAACTCTTGTCTTTCCATATTATCCACTCTCGGACCACATTACTTATTCCACATTCCATTCAGTGTGTACTCGTTCTCATCCATTCACTCATATAGACTACATTATCTCACATACATCTTCATATTCATTATTCCATTCAGTGTGTACTCGTTCTCATCCATTCACTCATATAGACTACATTATCTCACATACATCTTCATATTCATTATTCTACATACATATCCATGTTC
Organism: Cibotium barometz; assembly: GCF_041138505.1. NCBI lineage: Eukaryota > Viridiplantae > Streptophyta > Polypodiopsida > Cyatheales > Cibotiaceae > Cibotium > Cibotium barometz. The sequence continues at coordinate 16,441,724 of NC_141068.1, read as the reverse complement.
GTACGTCCACGTCATACATCCAATTTCACATTCATACATACGCATCTACATGCATACATCCACATCTACATTCATACATCCATACCTCCATTTCCACATCCACACATCCACATTCATATTCATACATCCACATTCACATGCATACATCCATTTTCACATCCTCATTCATACATCCACATTCACATACATACATCCACATCCGTATCTACATCCATACATTCACATCCACCTCTTCATTCACAATCACATCCATACATCCACATCTACATACATACATCCACATCTGTATCTACATCCATACATTCACATCCACCTCTTCATTCACAATCACATCCATACATCCACATCTACATACATACATCCACATCTACATACATACATCCCTACATCCACATCTATATACATACGTCCATTTTTACATCCTCATTCATACATACATATCCACATACATACATACACATCCGTATCTACATCCATACATCCACATCCACATCAACATTCACATTCATACATATACATCTACATGTATACATCCACATCACATTCATACAACCATATTACATCCATTCTCGTCCTAACACATCCCATATACATCTTAACACATCCTAACTCATCTTAACACATTCTATCACATCTCATACACATCTTATCACATCTTTTTACATCTCATACACCTCTTATCACATCCTATCACTTTCCATACGCATCTTATCAAATCTTATCACATCTCATACACATCTTATCACATCTTTTTACATCTCATATACCTCTTATCACATCCTATCACTTTCCATACGCATCTTATCAATTCTTATCACATCTCATACACCTCTTATCACATCCTATCACTTTCCATACGCATCTTATCAATTCTTATCACATCTCATACACCTCTTATCACATCTTATCACATTTCATATCTTTTTTTTTTAAAAGAGAATTCTTATATTTGATATAAGATTTCTCTACACATTTATTTATACATAAATTTCATTTAAGGAGACTAATACTTTCGAAATTAAAATCAATCTTTTATGCATCTTCTTATGCATAATTTCAATTTGGTAGGGAATTACACTTTTAGAATAAAAGAATTCCTCTTATGCATCTAAGTTAAGCAAAAAATCCATTTATGAGGAAAATCACACTTTTAGTATAAAAAGAATATCTTTTATGCATACCTATATGCATGAAATCCAATATGATAACAGTAACACTTTTGATATAAAATTTTTTTCTTTATGCATACTTCTATGCATGAAAATTAAAAATGATAAAAGTAACACTTTTGATATAAAAAATTTTCCTTTATGCATACTTCTATGCATGAAAATTAAAAATGATAAAAGTAACACTTTTGATATAAAAATTTTCTTTTATGCATACTTTTATGCATGAAAATTAAAAATGATAAAAGTAACACTTTTGATATTAAAAAATTTTCTTTTATGCATACTTCTATGCATGAAAATTCAAAATGATAAAAGTAACACTTTTGATATAAAAAATTTTCCTTTATGCATACTTCTATGCATGAAAATTAAAAATGATAAAAGTAACACTTTTGATTTAAAAATTTTCCTTTATGCATACTTCTATGCATGAAATAAAAATGGTAAAAATAACACTTGATTTAAAAATTTATCCATTATGCATACTTCTATGCATGAAATAAAAATGGTAAAAATAACACTTTTGATATAAAAATTTATCCATTATGCATACTTCTATGCATGAAATAAAAATGATAAAAATAACACTTTTGATATAAAAACTTATCCTTTATGCATGATATTAAAATTCAATTTCTCCATGATTGTAATGAAATTCTTTCAATTAATCTAGGATGATAATTCCTAGAATATGGTAGGAAGTCCTCTTTTTATGCTTTGAATGAAATTATTTTATGCATAATTTTTATAAAAATTTTGCCATAGCTCCGCTGCTATGACTGATAAATCTCAATTTTTCTAAGGGATAATGCTTATCATTAAGGAAATAATTAAAATGATCTTTAATTGGATTATTAATCCATAATGGATTGAATCATCAATATACATAAACTAAAAGCATAGAAAAAAGCCATTAATTTGACCTCAAGCATAGCTTAATCTTGGGTTAAGGAAAAGCTTTATGAAAAGCTTGATTTGGATTGAGAAGGGGTCATGAGTATGACCATTTCTTGAGTGAGAGAGAGAATTTACATAAAAATCATTAGAATTTAAACATAAATGAAAATTAACTTCAATAGCATTTATTAAATTATGTAACTCTTCACTACTATTCAAACTTCAATAGCATTTAAAAAACCATACCAATTAAACTTCTCAAGCTTGAGAGGGGTTGAGAAGAGAGAAACATTGAGAAATTATAGAAAGATCAATATTCACTAATTACCTTACAACTTGCTTGATTCTTTGTTCACGGTAGAGGCCCCCAACCAATCAATTGGTTAAGTATGTTGATGGAGCCACTAATGGGGATTGAAGAAAGAGGGAAGCTCCAAAAACTAGTGAATTATTAAATGAATTCACAGTTCTTGGCTTAGGTGGAGTAGAGTAACGATGCATAAACACTATATATTTTTCAACAAGGGGGAGGCTTCTATTTATAGGAAAAATTGAGCTCCTAACCAAACAAACTGATTCTAGAATTTTCTACATCAGCTTGGTCAATATTTGACCATTTTTAGGTCAGTTAAGCTAACTTTTTGGAACTAGACTTGAATGAGGAGAGAGGAGAGATGAAATATCTCAATTTTTATGAGTTTAAAACTCATTCAAGCATGTGAAATATGCACCTCCTTTAAAGAAATCCCCTTCCTTACATATGTGTCATAATGGAATCATTTTAATATTGCTCATAGTTTTTTACTAATAAACCTTGTACATTTTCAACTCTTCATCTTATGTGAAATATGCACCTCCTTTAAAGAATTCCCCTTCCTTACATATGTGTCATAATGGAATCATTTTAATATTGCTCATAGTTTTTTACTAATAAACCTTGTACATTTTCAACTCTTCACCTCATGTGAGCATTTACTCATTTTTGGGTATCTTCTTTTTACAAATTTGGATTTATCTCTTCCCTACACATGGATTGATGCTATTGGCCCATAGGAACCTTAATTGGACCATAGTCTAAAGATTTCTGAAAATCTAGACCCTTAGACTAAGGTTCTTTATACCTATTTCCAATTAATTCCAATTGCACATTGGGAAATTCTTTTTGAATTTCTGTTTCAGGGGAACTCATCTGAATTATAAGAGATATTTTTCTATCCAAAAATATTCAAAATCTGAATATTCTCTCTCTAGAATAATTTTCCTCTCTCTAGGCTAAAATAGTTAGCAACAGGGTCTTTATATTTCTGAAGAGGGTTGATTACAGGGGAAGATACTAGACATCAAAAAGGGGGTTGGGGGAGGAATCTTACATTCTACCCCACTTAAAAAACGCGAGATGTCCTCATCTCACAATTTGTGATAATTTCGCAAGATTCACGAATATGAGATTTAGAGAAAAATTTTAATCAAGATTAACCACCAAGATAAGTCTTAAAGAGAGCAAGATTCAAAATACGAACAAGATTTAAACTTTATTCATTCTCGGAACTTATACAGTAAAGATAGAGGAACTCTTTACACTTCCATAAGCCCGTCCATCATATGGTCACAAAAGCAGTCCTCACAAGCTGCACAAGTATAAGGTAACTCATCTATGGGAATGATTCTGTGGGTTATTGCTGCGCCTATCTCAGTGGTATGAGGTGTTCTAACAAAAGGACCTCTGAGAGGCAAGCCAAAAACGGGGTAAAGGCATATCTTCTCATAAGGAAGAAAACACGCCAGTAAGAAGACCCGCTCAGAAAACCCAGATGTCTTGATCTCATGACGCAGTAGTATCGAGGACCCAAACCCAAGGCTTTGATAACCATGGCCAAGCGAACATTGTTACGAAAGTGCTGCTGACCCCAGGGTGTTACCCTAGTTATGTCTTGATAGGTCCGCCATTTGGTCTGCGCTACAGAAGTTCCTAGGTGAGGAAAAAGTGAGCGCTCATACTGTTCTATAAAATCCTTCTTCACAGACTCACTTGCGTCTTGAAGGTGAGGAATCATTATGGATAAAACTAATTCTTGTTGCCAAGCCATGAAGGAGATTAAGAAAGAAAGGAGATCGATGGGAGTAAGATTACTATGAACAACAAGTAAAAGTTACGACTTATATAAAGGAAGGAGCTAGCGTAACTTAGAAGCCAACGGTAACTTGCCACTGAAGTTTTACCGTCTTTCCATGATTTGGGTTTGGCATATTTTTCTATAGAAGGCATTTAGAACTTTGAGATGAGGAGATAAAAGAAGTTCGTAAGCTAAATCACCTACTTTCTTTGGTCCACAATATCTGGGAGATAACTTCTTATACTTCCCAAGAGATAAAGAACTTCTTTTGGGCCGTACTCAAATGAAGACCAAAACCTTGATATCCAAAACATCGATTCTCACTTCTGAACTCATTGTTCTGAATCTTAAAACAGGTGGGACTCTTGAGAAGTATTCAGGGAAAAGGTTCTTTCTTTTTTAAACAGAATCTTTCTTTTATTTTAGAGAGAGAATAATTATAAGATCAGAAAGGGGATTCTTACTCATGTATACCTCGAAGGCTGGGGGAGAATCTTACATTGATACCAACTGTGAGATCCCTGTTCCCACCGAGCAACTGATTCGGGGTACTAGCAGCGGAAGTAGCACTTCTCGCGCGGGATAGGGGTCCCACACTCGGGGCCTCGCCCACGGATATCGGGACAAGAGACTAATCCGTCGGTTTGTCCAAAACCGAAACCGGAAAAACTTTCTTTACCCAGAAAGCACGGGCGATTCCACCAAGATAACTCTTTACTCTAACGTAGTCAAGATCATTACTGATCAAACTGATCTGACTACACCTTTAATGGTACTTGGTCAAATCAAGGAAGAACTTGCACTTGGATCATTGGGATCAACGCTTTTTTCCCCATCAAGAGGCACAGCCGTTGATTCCTATCCATAGAACAATTTCTATCCGGGATTTACTTCATCTATCGTAATAATAGAAATTAAATCTCGATTTACGGATCCATCAGTCCAGCCTAACCCCATCCGATCCCATGGGTTAGCCAACCGCCCAACCACTGTAGTGATGGGATCCAATTTGGAATTTGGTTAGGTTTTGTCCCGGGTACCAAGGAAAAGAGTTCCAAGGTCCCCTAGCCGGAAGTTCATGCAAACATAAAACTAGTCATACCACTTACACACCCAATATGAAATTGCCTTTTTCTTAGCATCAACTAGCTTTAAAACAATCCTTTAATAAAACCATTATGTCACTGATGACAATCCTCAAAGTCTCTGGTTGAATCCTTATTTCCAGTCATTCTTTCATCGGTATACTTATGGCATCATTGGCAACCAAAACGCTCACCACTTGTTCTCTCAGGGGCCTTTTCCATGGTTCCTAGCTCATAGTAACCGGCAATATATTCATATAATAGAATGGAGTCTCCGTGGAAGATCAGCAAGATCAACCCACAGATCCATATAAAAGAGCCATGGACTCATCTGTTGAGGACCAGCAAGGTCAATCAACCAGATCCATGCCCGGTTTCAGAAAACAACTCTTACTCCTTATTCCAATATCTTCCACGACGCACGTGTGGGTATCTTCGGCGACCCAGAGCCCGAGCACCGTATGGTCAGCACCCTCTAGGATCCTTCGCAGGTGACCTAGCGCTTCACTCATAGGCCGCTTCCTTGGTCCCTCATCCACCGTACCGGAAGCTCACCATTTAAATCGAGCCGAGGCTGGTCAAGACCTCGATCGACCTTGCTACGCGAGACGTCCTCCATTGACTCTCCGTCAGCAGTTGCAACTTTATCAGTTCAGTCTTCATGACCTTAATCCTCAAGACGGTCAAAATACTTCTCCAGCATTCTTGACATAAAAATAGTCATTTACAAACAGTTACAAATACAGTTTCTATAACTAACTCTTGTCTTTCCATATTATCCACTCTCGGACCACATTACTTATTCCACATTCCATTCAGTGTGTACTCGTTCTCATCCATTCACTCATATAGACTACATTATCTCACATACATCTTCATATTCATTATTCTACATACATATCCATGTTCGTACGTCCACGTCATACATCCAATTTCACATTCATACATACGCATCTACATGCATACATCCACATCTACATTCATACATCCATACCTCCATTTCCACATCCACACATCCACATTCATATTCATACATCCACATTCACATGCATACATCCATTTTCACATCCTCATTCATACATCCACATTCACATACATACATCCACATCCGTATCTACATCCATACATTCACATCCACCTCTTCATTCACAATCACATCCATACATCCACATCTACATACATACATCCACATCTGTATCTACATCCATACATTCACATCCACCTCTTCATTCACAATCACATCCATACATCCACATCTACATACATACATCCACATCTACATACATACATCCCTACATCCACATCTATATACATACGTCCATTATTACATCCTCATTCATACATACATATCCACATACATACATACACATCCGTATCTACATCCATACATCCACATCCACATCAACATTCACATTCATACATATACATCTACATGTATACATCCACATCACATTCATACAACCATATTACATCCATTCTCGTCCTAACACATCCCATATACATCTTAACACATCCTAACTCATCTTAACACATTCTATCACATCTCATACACATCTTATCACATCTTTTTACATCTCATACACCTCTTATCACATCTTATCACTTTCCATACGCATCTTATCAAATCTTATCACATCTCATACACATCTTATCACATCTTTTTACATCTCATACACCTCGTATCACATCCTATCACTTTCCATACGCATCTTATCAATTCTTATCACATCTCATACACCTCTTATCACATCCTATCACTTTCCATACGCATCTTATCAATTCTTATCACATCTCATACACCTCTTATCACATCCTATCACTTTTCATACGCATCTTATCAATTCTTATCACATCTCATACACCTCTTATCACATCTTATCACATTTCATATCTTTTTTTTTTAAAAGAGAATTCTTATATTTGATATAAGATTTCTCTACACATTTATTTATACATAAATTCCATTTAAGGAGACTAACACTTTCGAAATTAAAATCAATCTTTTATGCATCTTCTTATGCATAATTTCAATTTGGTAGGGAATTACACTTTTAGAATAAAAGAATTCCTCTTATGCATCTAAGTTAAGCAAAAAATCCATTTATGAGGAAAATCACACTTTTAGTATAAAAAGAATATCTTTTATGCATACCTATATGCATGAAATCCAATATGATAACAGTAACACTTTTGATATAAAAATTTTTCCTTTATGCATACTTCTATGCATGAAAATTAAAAATGATAAAAGTAACACTTTTGATATAAAAATTTTTCCTTTATGCATACTTCTATGCATGAAAATTAAAAATGATAAAAGTAACACTTTTGATATAAAAATTTTCTTTTATGCATACTTTTATGCATGAAAATTAAAAATGATAAAAGTAACACTTTTGATATTAAAAAATTTTCTTTTATGCATACTTCTATGCATGAAAATTCAAAATGATAAAAGTAACACTTTTGATATAAAAAATTTTCCTTTATGCATACTTCTATGCATGAAAATTAAAAATGATAAAAGTAACACTTTTGATTTAAAAATTTATCCACTATGCATACTTCTATGCATGAAATAAAAATGGTAAAAATAACACTTTTGATATAAAAATTTATCCATTATGCATACTTCTATGCATGAAATAAAAATGGTAAAAATAACACTTTTGATTTAAAAATTTATCCATTATGCATACTTCTATGCATGAAATAAAAATGGTAAAAATAACACTTTTGATATAAAAATTTATCCATTATGCATACTTCTATGCATGAAATAAAAATGATAAAAATAACACTTTTGATATAAAAACTTATCCTTTATGCATGATATTAAAATTCAATTTCTCCATGATTGTAATGAAATTCTTTCAATTAATCTAGGATGATAATTCCTAGAATATGGTAGGAAGTCCTCTTTTTATGCTTTGAATGAAATTATTTTATGCATAATTTTTATAAAAATTTTGCCATAGCTCCGCTGCTATGACTGATAAATCTCAATTTTTCCAAGGGATAATGCTTATCATTAAGGAAATAATTAAAATGATCTCTAATTGGATTATTAATCCATAATGGATTGAATCATCAATATACATAAACTAAAAGCATAGAAAAAAGCCATTAATTTGACCTCAAGCATAGCTTAATCTTGGGTTAAGGAAAAGCTTTATGAAAAGCTTGATTTGGATTGAGAAGGGGTCATGAGTATGACCATTTCCTTAGTGAGAGAGAGAATTTACATAAAAATCATTAGAATTTAAACATAAATGAAAATTAACTTCAATAGCATTTATTAAATTATGTAACTCTTCACTACTATTCAAACTTCAATAGCATTTAAAAAACCATACCAATTAAACTTCTCAAGCTTGAGAGGGGTTGAGAAGAGAGAAACATTGAGAAATTATAGAAAGATCAATATTCACTAATTACCTTACAACTTGCTTGATTCTTTGTTCACGGTAGAGGTCCCCAACCAATCAATTGGTTAAGTATGTTGATGGAGCCACTAATGGGGATTGAAGAAAGAGGGAAGCTCCAAAAACTAGTGAATTATTAAATGAATTCACAGTTCTTGGCTTAGGTGGAGTAGAGTAACGATGCATAAACACTATATATTTTTCAACAAGGGGGAGGCTTCTATTTATAGGAAAAATTGAGCTCCTAACCAAACAAACTGATTCTAGAATTTTCTACATCAGCTTGGTCAATATTTGACCATTTTTAGGTCAGTTAAGCTAACTTTTTGGAACTAGACTTGAATGAGGAGAGAGGAGAGATGAAATATCTCAATTTTTATGAGTTTAAAACTCATTCAAGCATGTGAAATATGCACCTCCTTTAAAGAAATCCCCTTCCTTACATATGTGTCATAATGGAATCATTTTAATATTGCTCATAGTTTTTTACTAATAAACCTTGTACATTTTCAACTCTTCATCTTATGTGAAATATGCACCTCCTTTAAAGAATTCCCCTTCCTTACATATGTGTCATAATGGAATCATTTTAATATTGCTCATAGTTTTTTACTAATAAACCTTGTACATTTTCAACTCTTCACCTCATGTGAGCATTTACTCATTTTTGGGTATCTTCTTTTTACAAATTTGGATTTATCTCTTCCCTACACATGGATTGATGCTATTGGCCCATAGGAACCTTAATTGGACCATAGTCTAAAGATTTCTGAAAATCTAGACCCTTAGACTAAGGTCCTTTATACCTATTTCCAATTAATTCCAATTGCACATTGGGAAATTCTTTTTGAATTTCTGTTTCAGGGGAACTCATCTGAATTATAAGAGATATTTTTCTATCCAAAAATATTCAAAATCTGAATATTCTCTCTCTAGAATAATTTTCCTCTCTCTAGGTTAAAATAGTTAGCAAGAGGGTCTTTATATTTCTGAAGAGGGTTGATTACAGGGGAAGATACTAGACATCAAAAAGGGGGTTGGGGGAGGAATCTTACAACAATTGAAGCTCTTTGGTAGATTAGTTTTTGAAAAGTCTCACTTTTACTAATGTGGTTCCTTCTACCATTACAGGATTGTGTTCTTTTTGAGATGATCTTATCTACATTCTTTTTTATAGGGATTGTAATGATGGATATGAGAGTGTATAAAGTTTTAAGTTTCTAAATTTCATTGTTCTATTCCCAGATACCTCCTGCTAATGGATACTTGGCAAGATACATGTCCCCCATGCATTGACCCTGATAGTACTCAACCTGAACATCGCGGGGGTTATAGTGTTCCTCCTTTTCAAACTCATTCTAGGTACTTTTATACTCCCTTAGGTGAAATTTGATGTGGGCATCACTTTGTCACTTTATTCTATCAACAACATCATCCATTTCCACATTGTCAAAAGAGTGTGCACGAAGCTTCACACATTTGTTGGCTATGCCGCTCTTACTTTTGACGATATGGCACGGGCTTAATGAAACAAATTGTGGGAATTACACCCCAATGCCATAACCTTCTTGATATGAGAGTACCAGACCGAGGACCAAATCAACGTAGATTACCTGAGGAGATTCAAGCACAAACAATGGAGGGATACATGCCTAAATGACTTGCAACTAGCTATCTTGCAAGCCCTTCTTCCCCCAGCCTCAACATGTCAATTTTGGATCACAATGAGCACCTATATTGAGCAATTCCAAAATTGGCATTGTCTGCTTAACCTTCCCATAGAACCAATGCCATATTTTAGCAAGGAAGCACTCCTTCCTCTAGCACCTTCTCCAGAGGCCGGCTTTTATACAGGGTTGTCCTTGCATCCTGAAGTGATTGATACAATCTTTCCAGTAGAAGTGGACATGGATCCACCGCTAGCGCAAGGATAAGCTCATCAACTCCACAATAAGATCAACAAGCGAGGGCACTTTTCTCCCACTGGGTTTTTTCCCTCGGCTATATTCAGTGATTGGCACCAATAACAAATTTTATTCTTTTCTTTTCTTGTTTGTTAATAAGACATTTTGCAGAGATCTCAGCTGCTAAATAAGAGCATACAAACACGCTCCAATAGTACACCTACCGTGCACACAAATTAGAAAGGGGGGAGACATGCAATGCCTACAAAGAGCAAAGAGAAGCAATCTGCACATCAGCAATGCATCAAGACAAATGCGCCACATCAACGAGCACTACAACAGGTGTATTCAAATCATAATCTTTTGTTCTTTATGTGCTTTTCACTTTTTCATATAATGTTTGCATGTTCACACATAGTTGGCTGGTTTAAGTTTTAAATTAGTTGTTACTATTGGCGAGTGATTTCTAGATTCTTAGAGGACTTAGTAGAAGGTATTTCTATTTGAAGATAGTGTAAGACATATACCAACAGAGTATGCCAAGTTCTTATGCTCTAGAAGTATATTAGCTATCCCTAGTGGTAGTTACCTCTTAGGTATGGGCTAGGTGCTACGATAAACAAAAATTTACGAAACACATGCCCTAAAAAATATATAGAAGTGACTTGAGACATGATGTGTCTACGGCCATGTGGAATGCTTGGTAGGACCTTGGGTTGTTTTAGCACCTTGGGGCCGATGCCTTGGTTTCCATGGGGTGAACACTGACGTCTAAAAGATTAAGAGGGAGACCTACAAGGACTCTATCGCCTTGATAGATGATGGTAGGACTCTTGGGTACATTATGGGCCCTCGAGACCGATGCCCTCATCTTCATGGGGTACTTCTTATGTCAAAAAGAAAGAAAAGGGTCTATTGCCCTTGAGATACTTAGCGGCCTTCAAATTCTCTTGGGCGGAGGTCTCTTGGCCATTGCTTGGGTCTCATTGGGATGGAACCTTCCTCTTTATCAAGCTAAAAATAATAATTATCTTTAATCTTTTGATCTTTACACCAAAAAAAAAAAAGAAAGAAAGAAAGAAAGAAAGAAAGGTCCAATCACCATGGCTTATATTTAGGAGTAGGGTTACCACTTAGGAATAACTTAAACACTTGTAGACATTGAGACTGCGATCATAACCTGCAGTGTACAAACACACTTGTCTTTGCATGGCACTATCTACCACTTAGTCTTACTTTGACTAGTGTTTACTCGCTTCTTTTAGCACTCTTTAAAACTCTAATCAGTCTTTCACTTGCATGCTCACGTGTAAGATTGTCATTGATGTTTTTTTTTTCAATAAAAGGCTTTACTTGTCTTCCATTGTTTTTTGCAGCTTTTGTTTCTACCGCGCCCGAGGACGTGCGCGATTTAGGAAGGGGGGGAATGTTCCACGGGAACACTCACAGGAACACGGATTATGGAAGGAGACCGGAAGTAATTAATGCGAGAGAGCGGGATTGTAGCCATGGAAACATAAAGATGCACATAATTTTTTCATATTTTTGTGCCGAAGTGCAATGTAAATCGTTTTAGGCCAATGTGGGTTCTGAATGAGAGTTTTAAAAGTATATTAAGAAAGGCTCCCTTATGGGGTTGTCCGCCTATGTATGACAGAGGCCTAGGGTTAGGGTTAGTGACATCTCTATATAAAAGAGATGTTAGCTAAAGAAAGAGGACGCGTTTGGCCATTCTCATAAGCTATTGAGTGACGCTCTTGAGCTCTCGAGCTATGACAACTCTCTAACTCTCTCTCTATTGTACTCTAATGAGCATCAAGCTCCATTGAGTATAGCTCTACTTCTTTCTCTTAATCTGTTTTAGCATCATTGAAGTAGATTAATCTATGATTAGTTGAATGCTTCTTTCTTTCTCTTGTGTATGCATGCTTGTAGTGTGTGTGTGTGTAGTCTCCATTGATGCAAGCTCTTGCCCACTTCATTGGCAATGAGTTATTCATGGATAGACTCTCTCTATGAGTTTGTGGGTTTGTGAATGTTACATTCTATGCTTGCTTAAGCTTGTGGGTTAGTAGATGCACACTTATGGGTTTGTTGGCATTAGGAAAAGCTAAGATTTAATCAATGTTTGAATGGGATTAAGAGATTGCCATGCATTGCTTGTTCTCTTAATTAGTGTAGTGGATTTAAGGGATTGAGAGATTGATTGAGGTGTTGAATGGTTGAATCGTCAAGTGGTGGTTCATGTATGTCAGCTCTCCCTCAAGGGATAAGCCTTCATGCACTAATCGGGTCAAGTCCTTGGATTGACATTGTGTTTCTTAACACATTTGTTGATTGGTAATACTCTATGAGCACTATATTGCATCGTAGAGAGAACCGCTCTACAGTGCACTTGTCCCATGATCCATCCATGTGAAATGAACAAAAATATGACAAGCTTCTCAATAGATCATGTGTAGGATCTTTGCTACTAAAACCTAGGACACACAATGTGTGGAACAACGAGACCCCTCTGGTAGTCTAGCATGCCCATGCATTTGTCTGATCAACATCACCACCCTTCACCTCCACAAAATGCCTTTGCTTCACATCATCGTCTCCCATTTTCTGATTCAACCACTCCATAACATCGTGTGCATTCTCTATAGCTTTATTGTAGTCAATGCACGTTTTATGATTGCACTGCACCATCAGGCTCCCCCTTTCCATGACCACTACCAAAGTAGTTCCACATCATCCAAAGGCCAGTCAAGAATAGTACCTAGCAATGTAAAAAAGAGAGAGATTGTTACAAATTAAAATATACCTCATACTTGGTAGTGGAATCACAATGTATTTCAATTATTAAAATATCATGTATTGGGGATGAATCAAAAGCCTTACCTTGAAATGAAGTAAAGCGGGTGTGCTACCTTGAATTGTGATGTTGCCCCATCCGACTAAAACCAGTGGTGTTTAAACATTAGGGCCAAAAATGAAAAAAAAAGAGCCATTTAAGGATTGGATTAACTTGCTTAATCAAAGTGATTTAACTAAAATAGTAGAGACAAATAGCTATATTAAATGCATCTCTTTTACCTATATTTAGAGGAGACTGTCTTTAATATGCCATCCACACATATCTATAGTCTTTAATTCACCTATCCTTTTGGCAGCCTTCTTACCTGCTGTAGTACATGTTTTCTAAACTAAGATAATTTTAAATATTTGAATACATGCCATACTTCTCTCTTCTATAGGGTATGATGCAAATTTTTCCCTCTCTTTTCTTTATACTATCTTTTTTCTCTCCTCGCCATCTCTTGCTGTCTGTTTGGATCATTTTTATTGCTATGGCGACTCCAATAGTTGATCCACACTTAAAGAAAAGAAACCATGTCATCTTAGTACTCGATAAAGAATATTACACCTGGAGAAGTATTTATCACAAATCTTTACATGATGAGGGTGAAGCTCAAGGCTATGTGCAGAAGGAAAGAAGCATGTAGATATGTGGGTTCAAGGAGGTCTATACCCACTTGACCCATCAATTGGTAAGCCTCCATCATTTATCAATTTACATGACCTTGTTCGATTCATTGGGGATGGTAGAGAATATTTATTTGGATATTACTCAAGATTTAATAATGAGGCTACTATTTTCGAGCAAACTATTCCTAGTGTGTGTACAAGCAATCTATTAAAGGACTAGAAGATATCATGATCTCACAAAACTGAACATGTAAATGAGTTGGAAAGGATACTTCAGTCATCTCAAAAAGAGGTAACAAGCTTAGACAGACTAACAAAAAATTGGAGGAACATGAACTCCAAAAATCCCAACTAAAAAGCACTCCTTTTTGGTTAAGAGTGAGATCTAGACAGTTTAAAAGTATTACATGCCTAGCCGCACATGGGGGTCCTAAGAAGAAATGGATGAAGCTTGCTCGAAGCTTTCTCAAAGCTACATGAAAAGTGTGGTAGGTTTCTGCTTGGATAATCATCTAGATAGAATTTACATGATCAAATCTTCTATAAAAAATAATGACATGATTGAAATGCTCAAGCTCTCTCAGTGTGTAGGGCTTTGAAGGAAGGTGGTCAAGGAAGTTTGCAATGACTTTCGTGACTTGGTCAAGCCTGATGAGGTGGTGGAGGCATGTGACAAGGTTTCAATAAGAAAAAAGAGATAAAACAATATCAAAGCCTCATCGTCTCGTGGTGTATTCAGCTTACCCCGATCACATACCATAGACATGGCACGACACCAACAAAATTTTGCTATTCCAGGGAATACAAACACATTGACGGTTTAATGATTGTAGAGAAGCCAAAAAAAGAAATTAATATTCAACTACGACATACATAATAATGTATTTAGATATGTTAGAAGGGTCCAATCAGCCATGATGAATTTCTATCAGTACAATAGAGGATTGTGAGGGTAATCTTATTTTTGTTATCAAGATTGATGAGACACAAATTCTAAAACATCAAAAAATGGAAAGAATCAGTATAAGGCTGATGAACGAAGCTTTAAATTATGCCCAAGGTAAGGAAGACTAGCCATTACATAGCGTACAGTCAGAGATGGAACTATGGTACATAGGGGCAGTTGCAGTACCACATGAGAGTCATGATACTCTCAAATGGTTGTTTTGGCACACAAAATTTCCAAGCATTATTGATGCTCAGAATATAGGAGAGATGCTTGTGTTTGATGCGGTAGGAAACTTTACAGTTGAGTAGCACATGAGTGCAGACTTTTTGAAATCATTGAAGTGCATGTATGGGGTCTATGGTGGTCCTAGCTAGATGTGCAAATCCATGCCTCTATTGCATAGCACGAATGAATAGTTCAGAGTGGTACAATCCTATAGTGGATTGTACAAAGCCTCCATCCAGAGACAAGACAAAGCAAGTAATTGGTGATAAAGACCAGACCAAGGCTAAAGGGAAATGAAAGACCAGGATCAACGAAAAGTCAACAAAAATAGTTGATTTCAAGGATGAACAATTGTAGCTGCTAGCGGAACAAGGACATAACCTTCTACCTAGTAAGAATTTTTTCTTCATGTAATTTGTACATTGACTAGTTAATATGATATAAAGTGATTACTAATATGTTTTTTTAATATTTGAAGCATATTTTGTTTGCACATGGCCCATAGTGAGAAACTAAGGGCCTCTTGCTACATGGAATACTTAAGGCATGGAAAATTATAGTATGCCGCACATATCAACACGTGAAATGATCTCAAATACCTTGTAACATAGCCAAATGAGAGATTAAGTTTTGTACATGCCAAGCCGCCAAGGCCTCGCTGGAGAGCCAAGGCATGCCCCCTTGGAGGAGGCGGCCCTGCTTCATGCACGCAAGCGGTACAACCCTCACTCAAGTATCCCTTCCTTGGAAAGAGAATATTACACTCTGTTAATTTGCAACCCAAATGTCCCAAACGACGGTCTACTGGAGTCGCATGTGATCGAAACCCCAATTGGCGCCCTGTGCAACCATTCCTCTAGAGGACCATGGCAACCTTCCCTAGTCCAAGATGGGGTTCTCATCCGGAGCCCTCACTATAGCCATCCTAGAGGCCCACATGTCCCAGATGTGATGTACCCATATTTTGTTCCATGTTCTAACACAAATTTTTCTCAAAACTTACAGAAAGATCACACATACTTGAGAAAACGAAGAGATTTTCAATAAAACCATATTTGTTTACAAATCCAAAGTAATAATAATATTTCTCAATACAAAAATCTCAAAATCAGAGAGAGAATCACCAACAAAAGATCTAACCAATAGGGCCTTTCTCCCACACTGAAAAGTGGTGTCGGATTTGTTTCGAATACCGGCCACCCCATGCGAAATCTCCCAATTATCTGAACACAGACTTTGTTCGTCCTATGAGGAACTAACTTTCTTTAATTCATCTATCTGACAAATAAAGTAATCTACACCCTCATGCGAGGCCGTTACTAAAATTTAAGGGTCAATTTGGTGTTCGGCCCCCTTTCGGCCTCTCGTTGCGGTTATATTTATTATGTAAACCCCCATATGAGCTTCCTTTAGGCTAAATGACTCACTATGACTCTCTTATTCATTCTCTAACATGATTAAGTATAGAATAGAAATCGCATACAAATGACACCACAAAACATGCATAAAAAATCCCAAAATTGACATATCTAAATTACTAAATTTGTGACCAAACTTAATCTTTTATGTCCTTTAAGTATTTCCTACTTTTCAACATTAAATATAGCTAAAAGTTACCGAATTAAATGGGCCCAAAAAATACGTACATATGAGTAAGTTACATTCTCCCCAGGTTAAAGAAAGAGTGTTGTCCTTGATGAAAAATAGATCAAGAGAGAGGGAGAACACACAGAAGAGCAAACCCTAACCATAGAGGGAATCCTTCTCCCTTCTCACACAATGCATAAAGCCCTCATCCATAATCTACAACACACACTATGTGTTATGTCCACACACTACTAACCGTAGCTAATGTCCACACCACTATGACCAGCTGGACGCGATCATTTATGTCTCACACATGTTACTACCCAACATGCTAGCACATAGTGTTATTGGCATAAGTTGACATCGAGCTTGAATCTCAAAACAACCCCTCTCAAGCTCATGATGTACTGCCATAGATGAAGATGTAGATGAGCTTGGGCTATCAAAGCTCTCAACACTCCCCCTCAAGCTCATCCCATGTACTCCCAACATAGTACAGAAGTACTCAAACTTCTCCCTACTAAGTGGCTTTGTAAAGATGTCGGCCACCTGCTCTTCAGTCTTCACATAATGCAAATCCACTCTAACACTTTCTCTCTAACAAAATGATAGTGGACCTCTATATGTTTGGTCCACGCATGAAAAACTGGATTCTTATGCTGCTCATGTTATCACAATGAATGACAACCTTGCCATCAATAGGCTCACCCAAATCAGCCAAGAGACTCTTTAACCATACTCCTTCACATGTAGTAGTGGCTGCACCCCCCTGTATTTAGCCTCTGTACTAGATAAAGCAATAGTAGGTTGCTTCTTACTGCTCCAACTCACCACTGCACTTCCAAATGTAAAGGCATAACCACTAGTAGACCTCATGTCATACGAGCTACCTGCCCAATCTGCGTCTGTGTAGCCATTTACATCCAACCCTTTACCATGCTCATAAAGAAGACCATAATGTGTAGTGGTCTTTACATATCGCATAATGCGTCTGACTACATCTAAATGAGGTTTTCTGGGGCTCTGTATAAATTGGCTTACTAGAAATCAAATTCCTTTATGTATCTTTCTATGCATAGAAATCAAATTTAATAATAATAACACTTTTATAATAATAAAAAATTCCTTTATGCATCTTTCTATTCATAGAAATCAAATTTAATAAGAATAACACTTTTATAATAAAAAAAATTTCTTTATGCCTCTTTCTATGCATAGAAATCAAATTTAATAAGAATAACACTTCTATAATAAAAGAATTTCCTTTATGCATCTTTCTATATGCATAGAAATCAAATTTAATAATTAATATCAGTGATATCCATGCATATTCATAGGTGAATATATACATGGAGTAATTAGAATATTTCTTTTAGACGCAAAAATGGTGGGAATTACTCTTTTGGAATAACATAAAAACAAACTTTCTTTTTCACAAAATTCTAAATTTTTTTGCCATAACCTCCTTTGTATGGCTGACCATTTCTAATTTTTATCTTTCTTCACTTAACTTAATTAACCCAATTTAGAATTACAGAACTCTAATCTACACGATTTTCTAAATTCAAGAGAGTAAACAATAAGAAGAGTTTAATTAATCACTTAGTTAATCTTTCTAGGATTAAGAAAGGTTGGAATGTAAAGAAGAGAAGGGGGTGGCCTTTTCATCAAAGGCATAGCATTTGAATTTAATTCAATCATTTGCAAAACATAAAAATCAAGAAAACCATAGATTTTTCATTAAAATTCGTAAACAAAGTAAGAAAATTAGGTTACATGGAGCTTGTAAGCTCTCCTTTAGCTTGAGGGATTGAGGGTTCTACTCTTGTTTGAAGCAATAGTGGGGCCACCAATTCATTTTGGAGAGGATTAGGCAAAAAACAATTGAATTATTAAAAAAATTCAATGTAGATGGCTCAGGACGACAAGAGTAGAGTAACAGTGCATAAACACCATTAAGCTTTTACAAAGGGGGAGGCTTCCATTTATAGGAAAAAGTGAGCCTCTAACCATACAAACTAATTCTAGAATTTTCCAGATCAGTTTGGTCAATTTTTGACCATTTTTGTGTCAGTTTAGCTTACTTTTTGGATCTGGATTTGAAACAGGAGAGAGGAGAGATGAAAATATCTCATTTTATTGATTAAAAATTGGGAGTAATGATGAGAAAAAGGCACCTACTTCATGAGGGGAGATCCCCACATTGAGGTGTCAAAATTCAATTTTTAAATTCTTTTCTTTGGTCCTTAGTCCACTCTTCATCTTATGCAAGCATTTACTCATTTTTGAGGGGGTTTTTCTTTTATTCTTCAATTTATCTCCTCCCTACATTTGGATTAATCTCATTGGCCTGTTAAACCTATGTTTGGACCTTAATCCAAAATTATCTAAAAACAGGGACCCTTAGGCTAAGGTCATTTGTGCACATTTTAATTTATTTCTAATGCACCTTAGGAATTTCTTTTTAAACTTCTATTTTGGGAAAATTTATTTTATTAAGAAGGGATATTTTTCCTTCCAAGGATATCTAAAAATTGAATTATCTCTCTCTAGAATATTTTCTCTCTCTAGACCAAAACAGGTAGAAACAAGATCTTTTATTATTCTGAAAAGGGGATTGATTACAGGGGAAGAAACTGGACATCTTCAGGGGGGACTGGGGAGGAGTCTTACAAGTACTATTGATTAAAAATTTAGCGTTGCGTCCTAATAATTTGGCAATAGTATTGTCTAGTACTATTGAGTACTCTTGAGTATAGCATTTAGTTGCTATAGCCTAACTAACGGTAGTAGTACTATCTGAGTACTATTAGTATTATTGATTAGCAGATTGGTGTTGCAACCTAACAATTTGGAAATAGTATCATGTGAATACTAAATAATAGTTTGGTGTTGTAGCCTAACAATTTGACACTAGTACTATGTGAGTACTACATAGAAGCCTAAAAATTTGTACTATGCAATCCTTGTGTTTTGTTTTCTTCTAATAGATATAAAGACGTTTTATGTTTGGGATTTATACTATTTAGTGATAAATTTTGTAGGTGCACCATCTATACACTCTAAGGAGAAGCTTAAATGTATCTCGGGGAAACGTGCATCATGTGATAGTTTAATTCTGATGACTCCATGTGGTTAAGTGGCGGTGGCTGATTTCAAGGAAGAATTTTATAATAAGGGAGCACTTGCATCATTTGGAAAGTCCAACAAAACCAAGGCTAATGAGAAAGAACTTAATAAGAAGGAGGTCAAGGAGAAGGATGCCAATCAAAAGGAGGAAAATAAGTACGATGAGGATGAGGTGCTGGAGAGGGTAAAGAGGCAATAAGAGAAGGAAACAAAGATATATCTTATTCGTAGGTCTCCTAGATTTGGGGGCCAACCTGTTGCTATTTAAGATACTAATTTCCTAAACCTATTCTTTCATTTAGAAGCACTATAATGAAGTGGTATATGGTTTGACCTATTTTTGTTTTCTTAAATAGAGAAAACTATAGATTCCAAGAAAAAGGAGTTGCTATTTATAAAGAAGAACGATGCCGATATGAAGGGTGCTTTAGATATGAATAAGGGTGCTTTAGATATGAATATTTCCATCAGCTACTATAACTTCAATATCCTTATTCATATCTAAAGCACCCTTATTCATCTCATGCCTCTATTGCATAGCACCAATGAATAGCCGAGAGTGGTACAATCCTATAGCGGATTGTATAAAGCCTCTATCGAGAGACAAGACAAATCATGCAACTCGTGATAAAGACCAGATCAAGGCTAAAGGGAAATGAAAGACCATGATCAAGGAAAACTCAACAAAAATATCTGATTTCAAGGATGAACAATTGTAGCTGCCTAGAGGAACAAGGACATAACCTTCTACCTAGTAAGAATTTTTTCTTCATGTAATTTGTACATTGACTAATTAATATGATATAAAGTGAGTATTAATATGTTTTTTTAATATTTGAAGCATATTTTGTTTGCACATGGCCCATAGTTTGTGAGAAACTAAGGGCCTCTTGCTACATGGAATACTTAAGGCATGGAAAAATCATAGTATGCTACACATATCAACACGTGAAATGATCTCAAATACCTTGTAAAATAGCCAAATGAGAGATTAAGTTTGTTACATGCCAAGCCGCCAAGGCCTCCCTGGAGAGCCAAGGCATGTCCGTGCCCCCTTGGAGGTGGCCCTAATTCATGCACGCCAAGCGGTACAACCCTCACTCAAGAATCCCTTCGTTAGAAAGAGAATATCACACTCTCTGTTAATTTGCAACCCAAATGTCCCAAACGACGGTTTATCCGAGTCGCGTGTGATCGAAACCCCAATTGGCGCCCTATGCAACCATTCCTCTAGAGGACCATGGCAACCTTCCCTAGTCCAAGATGGGGTTCTCATCCGGAGCCCTCACTATAGCCATCTTGGAGGCCCACATGTCCCAAGTGTGATGTACCCATATTTTGTTCCATGTTCTAACACAAACTTTTCTCAAAACATACAGAAAAATCACACATACTTCAGAAAACGAAGAGATTTTCAATAAAACCATATTTGTTTACAAATCCAAAGTAACAATAATATTCGTCAATACAAAAATCTTAAAATCAGAGAGAGAATCACCAACAAAAGATCTAACCAATAGGGCCTTTCTCCCACACTAAAAAGTGGTGTCGGATTTGTTTCATGAATATCGGCCACCCCATGCGAAATCTCCCAATTATCTGAACACGGACTTTGTTCTAACTTTCTTTAATTCATCTATCTGACAAATAAAGTAATCTACACCCTCATGCGAGGCCGTTACTAAAATTTAAGGATCAATTTGGTGTTCGGCCCCCTTTCGGCTGCTCGTTGCGGTTATATTTATTATGTAAACCCCATATGAGCTTCCTTTAGGCTAAATGACTCACCATGACTCTCTTATTCATTATCTAACATGATTAAGTATAGAATAGAAATCACATACAAATGACACCACAAAACATGCATAAAAAATCCCAAAATTGACATATCTAAATTACTAAATTTGTGACCAAACTTAATCTTTTATGTCCTTTAAGTATTTTCTACTTTTCAACATTAAATATAGCTAAAAATTGCCAAATCAAATGGGCCCAAAAATACGTACATATGAGTAAGTTACATTCTCCCCGGGTTAAAAAAAGAGTGTTGTCCTTGATGAAAAATAGATCAAGAGAGAGGGAGCACACACAAAAGAGCAAACCCTAACCATAGAGGGAAGCCTTCTCCCTTCTCACACAACGCGTAAAGCCCTCATCCATAATCTACAACACACACTATGTGTTGTGTCCACACACAGAAGAGCAAACCCTAACCATAGAGGGAAGCCTTCTCCCTTCTCACACAATGCGTAAAGCCCTCATCCATAATCTACAACACACACTATGTGTTGTGTCCACACACTACTAACTGTAGCTAATGTCCACACCACTATGACCGGCTGGACACGGTCAGAGCTTGAATCTCAACAGCCCCTCTCAAGCTCATGATGTATTGCCATAGATGAAGATGTAGATGAGCTTGGGCTATCAAAGCTCTCAACACTCACCCTCAAGCTCATCCCATGTACTCCCAACATAGTACGGAAGTACTCAAACTTCTCCCTGCTAAGTGGCTTTGTAAAGATGTGGGCCACATGCTCTTCAGTCTTCACATAATGCAAATCCACTATACCATCTGTCAGGCTAAAATCTGAGAGGTGTTTTTGGTCAGTGTACATATGGTGCGTGTGGTGTGTGAATAAAATTTGCCCTGAATGCCCTGGCAAGTGTACAGGCTGGGTGGTTTTGTTGAACGCTGGATTATGCACGTGTTATACTTCCGGAGAAAATGCCGGTGATCCGGAGTTTTATGGCAATAATGCAGTGTGCCGGTGGTTGCTAAATGCAGAGCATCGAGATTAGAAATTGATGGGCTTGATGATAATGCAGCTGATGAAGACTGCGAGCAGCTCTGGTTTTGGAAGGTTCGGCGCGGTGTGATGATCTGGAAAAGTATAAGGAAAAGGGGCTCTTTTATTACTAGAGGGTGGCCATCAATTTGTGTTTGGGGGCTTTTAAAAAAATAATATAAAATATTGCATATGGCAAAATTAGAAGGTCACATGGAAGGGAAAGGTGGCGGCCAGCAACAGATCTTCGAGAAGCTGGCGGAGGTACTGCAGAGAGAAGAGAGGGGGATCGTCGTCTTGCGGGGAGCTAGAAAGGAAGTCGTCGCCTTTGGAACGCTGCTGCAGCTAGTAGCCAGGCGCAGGACGGAGCCAGTTGAGGTCGACTAGAGGGTTCACAGGTGTGTGCTGCTGACGGCTGGGAGGCTACGATGATGGTCAGGAGCACAGTTGTGTGACCGCCGTGTGAAGAGGAGTGCAGCTGGTCGAGGCTCTGATGCGTACTGGTGATGCGTACTGGGCAACGCTGCTGCAGCTGTTAAGAGAAGGCCAGAAAGGTGACCACTTCGAAGGAGAGCCGAGTGTAGGGGCTGGCGAAGCTGCAATACAAAGTCGTGTGGGCTGAGAAGTCGCCTGAGAGGTGCTGTTGCTGGGGCGCCTGGAAACACACGGGCTGGAAAGCAGCCGCCTTGTGATTTGAGTATTAGGAAGGGCTAGTTGCTGGTGTGGGCGACTGGTTGTTAACGAAAGAGAAGGTGTCCAGTTTAGACTGCAAAGAAAGGTGTGAAGGCCACTTGGTTGATGGATGCAGAAGTGAAGGCTGGTGTGGGCCTTGTGTGTTGGTTATAAGTGGGCTGGAGTACAGCCGGGTGAACAGAGAAAGAGGCTGCAGGTCTCTTGGGTGATGTCTAGTGTGGGCATCTGATTGGAGCAGCAGGGAGGGCTGCTGTGAGGAAGGGTACATGAGATGTGGCTTGGGCTAGGTATCTGGGATGCTGCGGTGAGCAGTGGGTTGTGGTGTTGAGGATTGTGCGAGGCTCTGGGGTTGGTGAGACTGCTGGTCACGACATACAGAGTGTGGGCGCCTTCTGGTGAGAGTAGCTGGTCTTGTGTGGGCGGTGATTGCAGGCAGTGCGTGGATGCTGACCTGAGAGGGAGCCTTGGATTTTTGTGTGTGTTGGATGCAGAAGTGGTGCTGATGTGTGGGCTGGAGACAGTGGGGCTCGCCTACGACAATTGGCAGGTAGCAGCAGACAGAGAGTAGCCAGGCTACAGAGGAAGAGAAGAAGGGTTGCTGGTGTGGGCGCCCTTTGGAGATTACAAGGACTGGGAAACAGAGGCTTGGTCGTCAGACGCAAGGGTGTAATTCCCTTGGCAGTAAATCCTGGCCGGAGTCCTGGTCTTTGGTGTATTTGCTGTGTTTATACAGTGTGTATGGTGTTGTGTGTTTGCTGAATATATCATCTGTCCTTCGTGGTTCTGAGCTGTATTATGGTGTGGGTGGGTGGTGAATGTTGAGAGAGTGTTCCAGCCGGTGGCTGGTGGTGCCCCGTTTGTGGTAGTTTTTCCAAGTTTGGGAGGTGGAAGAGCTATAGAGGCAGGTTCTTTCTTCTTTTTTTCACCTCACACCATCCAACACTTTCTCTCTCACAAAATGATAGTGAACCTCTATACGTTTGGTCCACGCATGAAAAACTAGATTGTTGGCCAACTGTATGCTGCTTATGTTGTCACAATGAATGACAACCTTGCCATCAATAGCCTCACCCAAATGAGCCAAGAGACTCTTTAACCATACTCCTTCACGTGTAGCAATGGTTGCACCCCTGTATTTAGCCTCTATACTAAATAAAGCAATAGTAGGTTGCTTTGATGCTCCAACTCACCACTGCACTTCTAAATGTAAAGGCATAACCACTAGTAGACCTCCTATCATACGAGCTACCTTCCCAATTTGTGTCTGTGTAGCCATGTACATCCAAGCCTTTACCATGCTCATAAAGAAGACCATAATGTGCAGTGGTCTTTACATATCGCATAATGCGTCTCACTACATCCAAATGAGGTGTTTTGGGGCTCTGTATAAATTGGCTTACTAGCCCCACAACATAACTGAGAGCCGGGCGTGTGATAGTCATGTAAATAAGACTGCCAACAACCATCTTTCTATACATAGCTGGATCATCCAACTCTTCACCAAAATCAGCTTACAGCTTCACATTTTGCTCCAAAGGTGTACTCAGGCCCTGGTGCATATCCAAAAATATGTATAGCTTCCTCCTTCCCTATTAGCATTATCTTTTCTACATTGTGCTATATTCTTCCCTATCCTAAGTATGCTGACAAAACTTTAAGGCCATCAATGGAATGCATGGATCATTTGAATATTTTGCATGCTAAATGATCTCAGCATGCCTAGAGATATCCTTGAAATATAGTGGCTGAGGGTTTTTGTGTATTTATTCTTATAAATACCTTTTTGCTCTCATCGTCAACAAGTCACCTATCCTCCCACAAGTCAACAAGTCTCCTATTCTTATAAATACCTATTTGTTATCATTGTCAACAAGTCACCTATCTTCCCACAAGTCAAGTGAACCTTGTGGAGGTATCTTTTCTTCTGAGCATGAAATCCTTGGTTGCTCCCTTCCCATTTAGAGATTTCCATGCTGTCTTGAATAGCTTCAAATTCTTCCTCTCTGGGAAGAGTGTCTTCTTGTTCTTTAATATTTTTTATGCACATTTCTATAGCCTTAAGTGCACTGATGAAATTGTTGCCTCTGCTTTTGTATCAAAAGCACTGAAAATTCATTAATGGCATCTGGATCTAAAACATCTGAAGCAACTTAACATCCATCTACAATTAAACCAATACAATAGTCCTTCCTTATATTCAACAGCTTTTGGATATTTGTTTAGTAATACAAAACTCTTATTGTCCTTTATTAAGAAGGATGGTAGGCATGGGAGAAGTATCTCCCTCTCCGAATCCTCTATAGAAGCATGCTTTTCCTTTGGAAGAATTAAACTTGCCCTAAAATCTGCAGCATCAAAATCCCTACTCATTATTGCTTCTTTCCATGACCGTTTCTACATCCTCAATTTCTTCTTGATTTTCAATATCTCCTAGAAATTCTAGAGACTAGACACTCGAACTCTCCAGACCATTCCTTTCAACATGTTCAATTCCTGATTGTACATGAAGATAAAAAAGAAAAGCGACATGATGTTGAAGAAGCTTACATTTCCTACTATGTGACGTGCATTGCTCCATAGTGACCTTCGCATGGTCAGGAAGTATATCATACTTTTTCCATAATCTCGTTTTTTTTGAAGTTGCCTGTGACAACATGCTGAGAGGATCAAAACTTACACCCTCAATAAGAATTCTACTATCATATGTCATGCACATAAAGCTTGCATGTTTTCTTCATAATAGTTCTTGAAGTGATCAATCACCGAACTCACTTCAAATATGACATTGAAAGATTCCCTATAGCAATCAAATAAGCTTTTTGCACTTGCAAACTGTAAGAAGTCAAAGAGTTTCTCTGTTGGTGTTTCTTCTCACACAGGATCACCTTTATCACCTTAAGCTATCTCTTTCGAGTTAAAAGCCATAAGTAGTTAAGGGTTGTACAAAAAAGAAATTGTGAGTCTTGGGGGCAGCTAGAGGAAGCTATGTTATCCAACAAAAAGAAATTATGAGGGAGTTGGGTTATATAACTAGAAATTCAAGGGTCTATAAAAACAATGCAATATGGGAAAACTACTTTGGTCGGATTGATCTAATCGCATTGTGTTTCCATTGGGCTATATCAAGGAGAGTAGGGGCACCATAACGTGCTAGGGTAGCTCAGAGGCAGAGAGAAGAGACAAACATGTGTGTGCCGCCCTGATTGCTTGTGATGCGAGGAGCAAAGGAGAGCTAGTCTTTGCACCTTGTTGACACAAAGAGAGCATAAAGTATGGCCTTGCTCGTGGGGCCACCCTGTAGATAAGGCTATAGATATGGGTTAAGAGAAGGGAGGAAGGGCCTTGGGGTTTTCGTGCCAACAATGAGTAGAGGAAGCAAGGGAAGGAGGACTGTGCACCCCGACAACAGCGAGAAATGTCAGGGATTCCAACAAAGCATGGGGAAATCTCACAAAAATGAGACAGCATAAGGGGTTGAGGGGCAAGCATGGTGGGGGGGTAGCTCAGGGGGCCAAGCAAAGGGATAGGGCAGCTCAGTAGTGGGACAAGGTAGGAGAGACTAGCAAGAGGCAACTCGGAGGTGTAGGGTGCTCGGGCAGCTTATGGGCAAAGAATAATTATTATTTAACAAGCTATTTATAAGCGTGTGATGCCACGTGGGAATATTACAAACATCATGTGGCCATACCACCCATTCACGCGCTATATGGGGTTTTACATGGTGAACCCCACAAGGGTAGAAGTTGGTACATCAGGCATGCATAGTCCTCCATCTCATCATTCCACTCATTATTAGGGCTTCGTTTTTTTTTGCATGCATCCTATGAGGATCAAGGGGGGTTGGTATGTGTTATGTTGATATTCTTTGAATGCTCGTGTATGGAATCTCACTCTTTAAAAAATAATAATTGGGGTTGGGTTGGGAATCAGCGGCCCTCCCATGATGATGTTAGGTTTGCCACCATAGCCCAACAACCACCTACCCAAACCAAAAACATGTAAACTATTCAAGGCATCTATTTGAGAACAAGGGGCCAACCTATTTCCCCACTTGAATAAACCCCACCTATACAAAATTCATATAAAGTGGTACTTAAGAGCTAGCATCATTGCCAAGGAGATTGACATACTTCTACAAGCTAAACCCCACCTACAAAATTCATATAAAGTCATACTTAAGAGCTAGCATCATTGCCAAGGAGATTGACATACTTCTACAAGCTAAACCCCCACCTACAAAATTCATATAAAGTGGTACTTAA
The DNA here is from genome assembly GCF_041138505.1 of Cibotium barometz. NCBI lineage: Eukaryota > Viridiplantae > Streptophyta > Polypodiopsida > Cyatheales > Cibotiaceae > Cibotium > Cibotium barometz. The sequence continues at coordinate 16,414,019 of NC_141068.1, read as the reverse complement.
GAGCTAGCATCATTGCCAAGGAGATTGACATACTTCTACAAGCTAAACTAATACATCAAAAAAGGATCATGAATATTTATAGTGTGTGCAAAGTAGGAAGTCGTATCTATTACATACAAGGACTTGAGAAAATGATACCAGCAGTATCATTAAAAATGAGTCCTTATTCTCAAAACCCATTGACAACTTGCTCGAAGTGATGATGTTTGTTTTGCAACTCGAACCTAGGAAAAAAAAGTTCCATAGGCTTGAGATAATACACTTAGCCATAAAAGGGGGACACATTTGTGCATGGCCTTATTGAGGGCACCCCCACCAATGCAACCTCCAATGCAACATTATTACACAAGTAAGTAAAAATCAATTCTCTATGTCTTCATTTGTTGTAATTTGGTCCTCGACTTGTCCATCCCCTCCATGAGGAGTAACCACTTTTGACTAGTCTACCACATGACATCTTGTTCTAAGCATTAAACAAGGTCATGTGACTAGGATAGTAGTGTGACAACTTTGTATAGGTCTAGTTAGCCATCATATAGATCATTGTTAGAATGGTGTTTTATATCCCACATATGTCTAGGATGACAGAGGTACAACTCTCAATACTTGCTTGAAAATTATCTGGCTTATTTGGAGGCATAAAAAGTCTTGGATAGGGCCAAAAGACATCTTTGGAAAAATTAGGTAGTCATATGGATTAACTACCCCATTTGGAGGTTGATCGATATACATGGTTTTACACTCAAGTAGATCTCTACAAGAGAATGAAGGCCACAATAGCAAAGGTAGTCACAAAATAATGAGAGAAAGTAGAGAGAGAGTGATGCAAGTAGTGTATTGATGGCACTAACCATGATGTGGCTATTTCCAACTATACATGCGGTTACCCACGTAGATGTGCCACATGTATAGCTAGTACATTTATGGCCACATAAATGGCGCATATATATCCACATTAATTGGGAAAATTTTAGATTCTCCCATCCAAGCTGGGATGCATTATAGTACCCTTATTGCACAACCTACCTACCTTTTGTTCATTTATCTCATTCATGTTCTTCCTTCCTTACTCATCCACAAGCATAGTGCTCTCAATCACAAGGTATGTGTCTCCTCCCCTCTATGTTTTGTCTATGTTCTTCTCCAATCCCTCTCTCTCTATTGATTTAATTTTTTTCTTGTGTGTTTCGTTTTGTGTTAAGGTAAAGACTCTTTAATAGGATGTGCTCTCTTTGCCTAGCTCTTGAGATAAACTCCAACCCTAAATCCAATGCTCTTATTTTATGATTTTATGTTTTCTTTGTTCTATGTTTAGGGTTTAGTTATGATCTTTATACTTTATGCTCTATGCATAGAGTATATTTCTCTATTCCTTTGGTTGGGCATGCATAGGGTATAATGCTCTATTCCTTTGGTTGGGCATACCTAGAGTATAAAGAGAGATCCTTTATGCATGAGCTATGAATAAACATGATCTCTCATTCCTTTGGCTAGGCATGCATGGAGTATAACGAGATCTCTTTTATGCATGAGCTATGTATAAAAGCAATCTCGCATCAGCTCTTACATGCATAATGAGAGATATGCATGAGCTATGCATAAAGAGAGCTCTCTATGTGCATAGCTTCTCAAGGGATATGCATGAGCTCTCATAAGATATGCATAAAGAGAGCTCTCTATGTTCATAACTTCTCAAGATTTATCTATGAGCTTCCATGATCTCTCTTATGCATTTTTTTTTGTATAACTCATGTTTCTTTGATGTGTAGGTCCTCCATCTAGATTGCCCAGTCTCTATTATCCGTCTCCATTCTCTTGCAGTTTTGATAAGCTCTAAACCCATTGCTCTTTTGTTGAATGCTACAACCGCCCAAGTGCTATGGAAGTACTTTTTTCTCACATGCATGGGAGTTATGAGACTTATACATACATAGAGTGCTCCCTATGCATGCATAGAGAGTTTTTTATGAGCTCATATGGTAAATAGGGTTCTCTATATGCATAGGGCTCTCTATGTGTATATAGAATAGTGCCCTCTATGCCAATGCATAGGCTGTCTAGGAGCTTTTTGTATACATAGCAAGGGATCTAGATACCTTACACTACAACAAACGAAGAGCACAGCCATATCAAGAGGCATGAAAATTTTAAAGAATCTATGTACATACATATATATATATATATATATATATATATATATATATATATATATATATATATATATATGGAAAGAAACATTCACGCAAGAATCAACACAACTATCCATGTGACTACATACACATGGATAGCCATGCGCATAACCTCCTACATAGCAACATGTATGGCCGCACAAATAATCACATATATAGCCACCACGTATATAGCCGCACTTAACTATAATCAGGAACTGTCTTCTAAAAAAACAGAGACAGAATGGGTGAGATATGTGGAGACATATGTCCCCACATCTCTCCCCTATTCTGTCCCTATTTTTTTAAATCACATTTTTTTAACACACTTAAATACTTAAAACACAAAAAAAAATTGTAATACAATAATGTCATGGATTATATTGTAAATTACATACATACTTACAAATTACATAAGGTATTCATGTCCAAAAAAAATGAAGAAAAAGCCATCGAAAACTAATTAAATTAATACATCATCTTTGTCTTCATCTTCGCCCACATCTTCACCATGTGCACCACCACTTTCATCATCACCAACACTTTCAACATTGTCTTCCTGTGTTAAATAGTGATACAATAATGTAAAAGAGTTAGCGACAAGCAAAACAACTTGGGTGATAATTAAAATTTAAGTTTAGGGTCTCACCAAGTTTCCCTACCGATATCTGCATCAATGACCACTCCCTCGTATTTGAGCCACTCCCAAGTCTTGGTTTTGTTTTGATGCTTGTGGTACCTATTCTACTCAGACATTGGGGGGTGACCCTTTCCTATAACAAACTACAAGATGCATAAGATATGAAAATCACAACAACAAATGAAATAAACTTAGTGAAAAATGGCAAAGACAAAACGTATGAATCATGTGAGCCAACCTGCCTTTCCTCCAGATCTATACTTTATCGCACCGTACTTTAGTAGTTGACTTGCATATGCTCCCTTTTGTTGAGGGTGCTGAGAAGCCCTCGAGCTATCACCACCTCAGTGGCATTGTGAGGATGAGGAGTAAGGAAAGTGAAAGAGTGAGGGGTAAGCAAAGTAGAAGTGAGAGCGGTAAGGAAGGTGGTGAGATGCATGAAAATGGGCAATTGTGGGATAGCTGACGTGTCAACCACATAAAAGGAGGGGGGGACAAGCCCAAGAGACTCAATTGCTCAGCCTTATATGTAGAGTCTAACCGCTTGTGCCTCTAAAACACGTTGCAAATCTGGGTCATCTACAAGTATGGGAGGTGTACCAGAGAATGCCCCTCCATATATCGAATCTTGGTCTGTTAGTGATGATTCTCATGATGGGCACGTCTATATGCATAGAAACATTACATAAAAACATACCTCACATAGATCATATATTACATAAAATGCTAAAGTGGCAAAGTAAACCATAGCTTTTTCACTTAGAGAGTTTATCTCAAAATAGAGATCCAATTTGTTCACCCACTCCTCAAAGACATCATTATTAGTGCCTTCCCCACTAAACTTTGAGAGGACAATCTTATCCTTCACACCCTTGAATTCATCTCCATTCCCATGATGGTCACCACACCTACACATAGGCCCATCTAAGCCTTGAGAGGACAATCTAACCCTTCACACCCTTGAATTCATCTCCATTGCCATGATGGTCACCACACCTACACATAGGCCCATCCACGTAATGATGAAAATCCTCAAACTCACCAAAGAAAGCTTCCTCAACATGAGGTCTTGAAGCACCACCTCGATGAGTATTCCCTTTGAATGAAATATGACCATCACTCCTCGGGACTCTTGAACCTTCATTTGGAGATGCATGACCTTTGCCTTTGGCATCATTGGATAAGTTTGTAAACATTGGGTTGCGCATAGCACCATGAGTAGAATGAAAACTTGGGTGATAATTCTCTTTGTCTTCAACATGAGCTTGTCAAACCTTGTGAGATGGTCCACCCTTGTCTTCATCCTTGGTCTTCATGTCTCCATGCATGCCCCTAATCTCTTCACAAGTATTTGCATTATGGTGCCGTAATCTCTTGCAATTGTGGTTGCATCATGCTTTCCATCATACTTCTCATCATCATCATTTGTGACATATCATTTGTCATAGTAGCAGGCGTTGCTTGCACATTTGCTCCCCCCATATGATTTGATGTATTGGCCACATTTGCAAAAGTTGACCCAATTTAAACATGATTGGTCCTATGTGCCGCATTTGCAATGTTATCTTGTAAATTCATACCCTCATCACCAATCTCCTCTACACGATCTGCATTCACCATTTCCTTATCTTCCCTTATCTCATAAAGTTCTATTGCTTGCTTAGACGGACGCCCCCTTGGCATAATGGGCTAAAAATGGGAAATGGCTTGTAGAAGGCTCAAATGGTGTCAAAATTTGATAATCTAGAGCTCTATTGAAAGATCTTGTGGCGTAGAATGCAAGTATGCAAAAATAGAAGATTTTAGAATAGCCCTTATATTCTCTATTTTAGGGTTTATGCGACACTACTAAAAATAGGAATTAGGCCATAAAGTACTAAAAAGTCATTGGATTTAGATGAAATTTGGTGTGTGATCTTGTGATAACAAGTACTAACTATGCCTAAGAGGGTTGACCAAAGTCAAAGTATAGATATTCTTTATTTTAACGTTTTGGTCAAAGTCAACCATATAGGTTTGACCCCACAAATGACATCGGATCTAGGTTTACTATGGATTGTTGGGAAGCCCTAATGATGTACATCCATCCTATGATGTCATTTGTCCCAAATAGCTCACTGTTTGTAAGTGGGCACAAGTTTGACCTCCAATGGAAAATGGTAAGTTGGAGATCCAAATGATGTCAAAACGGAGAGGTTTAATGCTTGTTCTGGGAAAGTATAAGGGAGTAATAAGAGCCTATATAATCACTCAAACTCCAGACCTAATGTAATCTTACTGAATAAGGGATTTGTGAATCTGTAGATTTTGCTCATAAGCTCTTGTGGTACCCATTTTCCCTCCACATGTTCCACATGTACCATCCCTTGCTTCCAATCATCATTCGCATCTAAAAACACCTTATATGTGTCCACAATTTTCCTCAAACCCAACCATGCATGTAAATTTTAAAATTTTTGGCATGGTCTCCTTTGATTTTGTGACCGAATCTCAATATAGATGTGTCCACAATCTAATATCCACCATTCAAATCAACTCTTCATAGCAATCCATCAACAAATTTACATCGCTTTTCATCCCAACAAAGGCATCATTTTCCCAATCATGCAATGTAGCATAGGCTCATGCAATGCCATTACAATTGTCCATCCTTTCTTTACCATTTGACATAATTGCATTTTTCCATGCAATTTCTTGAATAAAATGCCGAATGTAGGACGTTGTTTGATACCAAAATCAATCCCAATTGTTGTTGATGTAGAGCATTGACGCTTTCCCATCTCCCGGCCAAGCACTTCCCACCCTCGTACCTAAGTCAAAACTAAACACAAGTTGGGGGTATTTCTTCACATCCAATGTACCTAATCCTCTTCCTTACCGCTTTACCACGTCACTCATGGTGGTAAGGAAGATTCAAACCATGCTCCCCTTGGCCTCTCCAACCAAATGCCAAGGTACCCTCACACGCATCAAGATTCTAGGAATACAATGTGGGGTACAAAGTGATATGATAGGTGTGATTTAAACTTCAAAGATGTAGGTATGATGAATTACAATGCTTTGCATGAACTCATGTACAATCCATTATCTTCCCAAGCTCCATTGTACAAAAAACATCAACAGCAATGCAACAATCAAGGTGAAGCAAATAGCATGTGGATTGGCATGTATCTTGACACTCCCAAGCATAGAGATGGCTTGAATGTCACACCAATGATTGAAGAAGCATCAAATGGTTCCAATAGCATCCAATGGTGTATGGATTTGATCAAGAACTCCCAAACTTGAGACACATGTCTTGGTCATTAGTCTATTTGAAGCATTAGCTTGTTTAATGGCATCATTAGCATAATTAATGATGATTAGACAAGGATAATGGCAAGTTGGAATAGCCAATGACAAGAAATTAGAGTTTCTTAGAAGAAAGCCTTGAATCGCAAGGGAAGATTCAACAAATCCAAGAAATAAACCAAGAATTTCAAGGGAGTGCTTAGTAATTGTTCAAATATCATTAAGAAGCCATAGTCTTGAGTGTAGGTTGAAAATTACCCTTGCCTTGAAGAAAAATGTGGAACTCTATTTTGAAGCTTTTGGAGAGTCCATGGGATTCATAGCTCAAGAAACAGGCCTTCAAAAGAGTAGAAATTGTTAGAATAGTCCATTGCTATGCTTTTTGAAGCATTTTAACATGAGATCAACTAGCTTTTGGCTCTCTAATCACAAAATTGCTACCCTATTGTCCAAATTTTTGCCGCCTAGTTGTCCTCTATCTAAGGCTCAAATAAAATGGCCATGATGATAAATATCTCTCCCACAATGTTTCCTAAATGATGGTTAACAATTTTGGGGTGACTAGAACAAGAAAGATGATGAAATCAAGTTTTTTTTGAAGCACCTAATGGCTAGAAATTTCTAGAGTAAACCAATGTGATGAAATTTGGGAAAAATGGGATCAATGAGAAGCTCTAATACCACTACAATGAACTATCTATGATCACTCAAGGCATGGAGTGATGACATGGGTGTAGGAGAACCATCTATGAGCAGCAAAACGAGAAGGGCAAGGTTGCCATGGAAGCTTATTACCTTGTAATTTTGATTAGTATAAGTTTATTTTGATTAACTATTCAAATTGGAAGTTTCTTGAGGAGGTCATATGCCCCGTGCATTAGGGCATACCTTTCCTCCGCATCACTCGCGCAGTACGACTGACCAATTGCAGCTGAAAGCATGAAGCATGAGTACTTATTAAAAAAATGGAATGCCCCTTATGATAAAAAAAGTGAGCGATATGTATTAACAGTTACAAAGTAGGTGTGGAAAGCATCCGAGCCACTGCTTTCAAGATAGGAGATCCCTATTCTCTCCATTTGCTTTGCTGCAACCTCCTCCTGCTACTTATACCTATGAGGATTTTCATGGTGCTTTCCACACTCTCTTCCCAAATCTCTTGTGAGCAATTCCAAGGATTTTTCCCCCTGACTTTATCTTCCGTGTGATGCCAATGCACTAGTGCTTCATCACATTCACCATGTGATCTTTTATCCATCTAGGATGGACCTCTTCACTACTTGGTGCTGGCATAAACTCACTTTTTATTAGATTCATGACTCGTTTCTTCTTGGCACTATCAAGTTTATGCCATGTAGTCATGCCGTCGTGAGTGAAGGCTACATGGCATAACTCATGAATTCAAGACTTCATCTCCGTCATTCAAGACCACATTTCCATCCACTACTTGAAAGCCGGAACGAGCTGAATAGGGGGTAGAGGGATTTGTGTCGAAGCGGCAGGATGAGTGCAAGTGTGGGGTCCCCTCACAAAACTGGCAATGGGTGGGCACTCATAGCACTAAGGGGAAGAAGCGTCTATGGAGTCACCACCACGGCAATAACCTGCCGAACGATCTCATCTTCTATGAATGGAAGTAGTCAAGCGAGCCATGGGCAGGGTTTGTGTGACATGCCATGGAGTGTCTGAGGGCGTGGCCTGTCTAGTGGTGAGCTAGGATGATTATGCAAAAGTGCTAGTGCCTCCCCCAAAGTAGGCTTACTCCATAGCCCTTTTCTCAAGGATCATCTACAACATGAAATGGTAAAATTAGCTCGAGGACATTTCCTATGGTGTAGGCAAGGGCGTGTCTTCGGGTGTACAATGCATGGTCTACACAAAAAAAACAAAGCATATTAGCTACTTTGGAAGCTCTATGAATCAAAATATTTAAGATCTATACATAAGGGGTTATGCATGACAGAAGAATGTATAAAGCTTAAACAAAAAAGGTGACATGTTGTATTAGAACATTGTTGAGACTTCTATAATACTCCTTAGTCTAGCAGAGTGGACGATGCCCCTTTTGGGGATGATACATTCTTAGGACTTTCCACATGCTCCCCACTATTAAATCCAAAGGAAAATTCTCTTTTACAAGAGAAGGATAGTGAGAAGATCGAGGACTCCTCCTCCATTATAACCACCTAATTAAGAATAACCACTCCTACCTTGACTTAAACAACATTCTAGATGACCTACAATCATGCCCCATATCTCTATGCATAAGTCCAAACCCTAAACCCGGCACCCAAGATTGGATGAATAAGAGAGCTTTCCTCAACAATGTTAAGCCAAAGGAGAGGGCAACAATACAAGAATGCTCTAATAGATGAATGCTTAAAGCTTAAACAAACGAGGGAACACATGATGTAAGAACATTGTTGAGACCTTCTCTACAATACTGCTTAGACAAGTAGGGTGGATAATGCGCCTTTTGGATGATATCTTATGAGGACTTTCCACACACTCCCCACTATTAAAGACAAAGGAAACTTCTCTTTTACAAGATAAAGATAGGGAAAAGATCGAGGGCTTCCCCTCCACTATAACCACCTACTCACAAATAACCACCCCCCAACTTGACTTAAACAGCATTCTAGATGTTCTACAATAATGCCCCATATCTCTATTCATAAGCCTAAACCCTAGACCCGGCATGAGGTTGCAATAAACATGAGGTTGCATGAATAAGAGAGCTTACCTCGATAATGTCAAAAACTAAAGGAGAGGAAAACAATGAAATACCTACAAAACATAAAATGAGAAAAAGTGATTAGTTACACGTTTAAACTTCATACATGCATAGCATATGTAGAAGGCTATTGCATAAGCCTATGCATAAGGTCTTATGCATAAACCCTAAACCCTAAGACTATTTCATAAGGGCTTATCCATAAGCCTATGTATAAAGCTTATACATAAGCCATTGCATAAGGGCTTATGCATAAACCCTAAACCCTAGGCCTATGCATAAACCCTAAACCCTATGCCTATTGCATAAGGGCTTATCCATAATCCTATGCATAAGGCTTATGCATAAACCCTAAAACCTAAGCCTATTACAATAAGGGCTTATCCATAAGCCTATTACAATAAGGGCTTATCCATAAGCCTATGCATAAGCCTATTGCATAAGGGCTTATGCATAAACCCTAAACTTAGGACTATGTATAAAACCTAAACCGTAAGCCTATGCATAAATGCTAAACCCTAAGCTTATTGCATAAGGGATTATGCATAAGCCTTTATGCATAAAGGCTATGAATAAGCCTACATGCATTAAGCATGTATGCAAGAGCAGCATGCATAGAGCTTGCATAGACGTAAAAACCTAAGCAATAGCTTGCAGGGCAATGCATAAATCTTGAATAGAGGTAAACCTAATCAAGAATCCTATGCATAGATCTTTCAAGAATTTTATGCATAGATCTTTCAAGAATCCTATGCAAGCTTTATGCATGCTCTATGCATAAGCTTCATGCAAGCTTGCAAGTAGCCTATGCATAGAGCTTTCAAGAAGCCTATGTAAACTTGTAAGACCCATGCCCTCTCCGCACTTCCTTCTCTGGGGCGCTGGCACCAGAAGTAGCAGCCTCTCATGCGTAGGGCAGGGATTCCCACTCGGGGACTCGACCACGAATGTCTGGAGGACAAGAGACTAATCTGGCGGTTCCTCCAAAACTGAGACCGAAAAAACTTCCCTCACCCAAAAAGCATGGGCAATTCCTCCAAGAAAATTTTCTAACGAGAATCTTAACTAACGGGTCAAGGTCTTAACTATCCTTTCTATTCTGACCAAACCCGTAGGTCAGGTGGCCAGATCAAGGAAGGGACTTACACTTGGTTCATAGAAATCATCGCTTTTTTCCCTATAAGCGAGGCACAACCATTGATTCTTTTACATATAACAAGAATGTTCCTGGGACTTATTCTAACTAATGTAACTAACTGTATCGTAGGAATCCACCGATCCAGCCTAACCCCAATGAATTAGCCAACCTCTCAACCACTGTATTGGTGGGATCCCTTTTTATAAAAATTTGGTTATGTTTTGTCCAGCGAGTAACAAGGAAAAGAGTTCCTAGGTCCCCTGAGCCGACACTCAAGCAAATTACAAAATAGACACACCACTTTTAATATTTAAATTATATGTATCTAGAATATCGTGGGAATTCCTCTTTTGCATCTTTTTTTTTGCATGAAAAAAGAAATATAACACAAATTCCTCTTTTCTCTATTTAAACAATTATGCATAAATACTATAAAAGTATTTTCCTTAAATATAAAAAAACATTCTTTTAGAATAAAAATATATATGCCTAGAATATGATGGAAATTCCTCTTTTCTCTATTTAAATAAATATGTATAAATACTATAAAAGTATTTTTCATAAATGTAACAGAAATCATTCTTTTAGCATAAAAATGTTTATGCCTAGAATATGATGGGAATTCCTTTTTTTGTATTAACAAAATTATGCATAAAATTATTTTATTTTTAAAAAAATTTTACCATAATTTTGTTGCATTTTCAAAGACTTCTTAAACTTCTACTTTTAAATAAATACCCATAATTATGAAATGTGATAGGAACTCCTCTTTTAAACTAAAATTTTATTATGCATACGTAGCATAATTATAAACATAATTATATTTAAACCTTTTGATTATTCTTAAAGTATCCACTCATCATTACTAAATGAAAATACTTACAAAAATATTAGCATAACTCTCTTTCAATCTTAAAATGAATTATTATGATTTTTATTAATCATAAACAAGCTTAAATTATTAATCATAATTTTTAACTAGATTAAAATCATAAAAATATTTAATCTTCTTCTCTAGTTTATCAAGCCTAGAGTTTTGATTAAGATAATGAGATTATCATTAAGCTCCATTCTTCTAACAAGGATCTAACCATAAAGATAATTAATCTTTCAAAAGGAGAGATTACTAATAAAAAAATATTATAATTAAGCATAAAAATTAACATTAAATCATTTAAACATTAAGAATCATCAAAAAACTTGATTTCAAGAAAAAACCATTGATTAAAAAGCTTCCCAAGCATTAGAGGGGTTGGGAAGAAGATTATCATTGAGAAAGATAGAGAAACACCATGGATTAAGGCTTACCCTTGATTTTTGGCTTGATTCTTTCAAAAAGAAGTGAAGTCCACAAAGCAAGCTTGGCCACCAGGATGGGTAGGTCAATCTCCAAGAGAGGATGGAGATTTGTGAAGCTCCAAAAAGCTTCCCAAAAAAGTAGAGGAAAAATAGAGGGATAATAGAATTACACTAAAATGAAGATAATACTGGCATGTAAATACACAAAGATGAAAATACAAAGGAAGGAGGGTCTATTTATAGGTGAGGGAGACCACTAACCAACTTCTAGAGGCTTCTAGCTTCAGTTTGACCCAATTCGGACAAGATTTAGACCACTTTAGCTCACTTTTTGATCCAATTTGCATGAGGAGAGAGGAGAGATAAAAATATCTCATTTTTTAAATTAAAAATGCAAGGTAATGATGAAAAAAAAATTGCCTCCTTCATGAGCCCTCTCCTTGCTTACTAAGGTGTCAAAAGTTTATTTTTTTACTAATAAACCTTAATGTTTAACTAATAAACCCAGTACTTGGTCAACTCTTCATCTTATGTGAGCATTTACTCATTTTTAGGGTATTTTCTTTTATTCTTTGTATTTTTGTCATCCCAACACTTGGATTAATCCTATTGGCCCTTTAGAGCCTTATTTGGACCTTAGCAAAAAAATTCTGAAAATGTGGACCCTTTGGCTAAGGTCTTTAATACACATATTCAATTAATTTCTAATGCATATTGGAAAATCCTTTTTGACATTCTATTTTAGGGTAATTCATCTTAGATATTAGGAGAAACTTTGTATCCAAAAATATCTCAAAATTGAATTATCTCTTTCTAGGCCAAAAACAAGGGAAAACAATGTTTTCTTGCATTTTGAAATAGGGGATGATTATAGGTGTGAGATCCCTGTTCCCCACCGATCAACGGATTCGGGGTACTAGCAGCGGAAGTAGCACATCATGCGTGGGTAGGGGTCTCACACTCGGGGCCTCGCCCACGGATATCCGGACAAGAGACTAATCCGTCGGTTTGTCCAAAACCGAAACTGGAAAAACTTCCTTTACTCGGAAAGCATGGGCGATTCCACCAGGATAACTCTTTACTCTAACGTAGTCAAGATCATTACGGATCAACTGATCTGACTGCACCTTTAACGGTACTTGGGCAAATCAAGGTAGAAACTTGCACTTAGATCATTGGGATCAACGCTTTTTTCCCCATCAAGAGGCACAGCCGTTGATTCCTATCCATAGAACAATTTCTATCCGGGATTTACTTTATCTATCGTAAAAACAAAGTTGAGTCTCGATTTATGGATCCATCAGTCCAGCCTAACCCCATCCGATCCCATGGGTTAGCCAACCGCCCAACCACTGTAGTGATGGGATCCAATTTGGAATTTGGTTAGGTTTTGTCCCGGGTACCAAGGAAAAGAGTTCCAAGGCCCCCTAGCCGGAATTTCATGCAAACATAAAACTAGCCACACCACTTACACACCCAATATGAAAATTACCTTTTTCTTAGCATCAGCTAACTTTAAAACAATCCTTTAATGAAACCATAGTACCACTAATCACAATCTCCCAATTTATCCAGTTGATTCATAATTTCCCATCATTCCTTCATCAGAGTATCTATGGCATCATTGGCAACTAGAACGCTCACCACCTGTCCACACAGAGGCCGTTTCCATAGTTCCTAGCCCATAATACTCGGCAATATAATCACTTATCAAGATGGACTCTCGTTGAAGATCAGCAAGATCAACCAACAGATCCATATAAAAGAGCCATGGACTCATCCGTTGAGGACCAGCAAGGTCAGTCAACCAGATCCATGCCCGGTTTCACAAAACAACTCTTACTCCTTGTTCCAATATCTTCCTCGACGCACGCGTGGGTATCCTAGGCGACCCAGAGCCCGAGCACCGTATGGTCAGCACCCTCTAGGATCCTTCGCAGGTGACCTAGCGCTTCACTCATAGGCCGCTTCCTTGGTCCCTCATCCACCGTACCGGAAGCTCACCATTTTAATCGAACCGAGGCTGGTCAAGACCTCGGTCGACCTTGCTACGCGAGACGTCCTCCATTGACTCTCCGTCAGCAGTTGTAACTTTATCAGTTAGGTCTCCACGACCTTAATCACAAGACGGTCAAAATGCTTCCCCAGCATTCTTGACATAAAACAGCCATTTACAAACAGCATTTACAAACAGTTTACAAATACAGTTTCTATATTAACTCTCATTTTTCCACATTATCCCTCATTAATCCACATTACTTATTCCACATTCCATGTATATGTGTACTCATCCAATCACCTCCTTTTCCATCTCTTCACTCCAGATTCCTTCACATCACATATCATATATTCACATCCATATCCATATCCATACATCCACATCCACATCCACATTCACATCCATACATCCACATCTACATGCTTATCTCCATTTTCACATCCTCATTTATACATCCACATCCCATATCCACATTCATACATACACATCCATATATCCACATCTACATCCACATACATACATACATCCACATCCACATTCCACATTCACATCTATACATCCACATCTGCATTCACATTCACATACATCCACATCCACATTCCCATACATCCACATCTATACATCCACATTCCACATTCACATCTACATTCACATTCACATACATGCATCCACATCTACATGCTTACCTCCATTTTCACATCCTCATTTATACATCCACATCCCATATCCACATTCATACATACACATCCATACATCCACATCTACATCCACATACATACATACATCCACATCCACATTCCACATTCACATCTATACATCCACATCTACATTCACATTCACATACATCCACATCCACATTCCCATACATCCACATCTATACATCCACATTCCACATTCACATCTACATCCACACCTACATCCACATTTACATCTATGCATATACATCTTCATGCATATATCCATTTTCATGTTCATACATCCACACTCCCATCTCCATATCCACACATCCACATACATACATCCATTTTCACATTCCCATTTATATACCCCATATACTTTCACATCTAATCTTTTACATCACATCCATTCTCGCCCTATCACAACCCATATACATCTTATCCTATCACATACACTTCTTACCTCATCCCCCCATACACATCTTAATTCATCTTATCACCTCTTATCACACCTCTTATCACATCCTATCACTTTCCATACGCATCTTATCAATTCTTATCACATCTCATACACCTCTTATCACATCTTATCACATTTCATATCTTCTTTTTTTTTTTAAAAGAGAATTCTTTTATTTGATATAAGATTTCTCTACACATTTATTTATATATAAATTCCATTTAAGGAGACTAACACTTTCGAAATTAAAATCAATCTTTTATGCATCTTCTTATGCATGATTTCAATTTGGTAGGGAATTATACTTTTAGAATAAAAGAATTTCTCTTATGCATCTAAGTTAAGCATAAAATCCATTTATGAGGAAAATCATACTTTTAGTATAAAAAGAATATCTTTTATGCATACCTATATGCATGAAATCCAATATGATAAAAGTAACACTTTTGATATAAAAATTTTTCCTTTATGCATACTTCTATGCATGAAAATTAAAAATGATAAAAGTAACACTTTTGATATAAAAATTTTCCTTTATGCATACTTCTATGCATGAAAATTAAAAATGATAAAAGTAACACTTTTGATATAAAAATTTTCTTTTATGCATACTTTTATGTATGAAATAAAAATGATAAAAGTAACACTTTTGATATAAAAATTTATCCATTATGCATACTTCTATGCATGAAAATAAAAATGGTAAAAATAACACTTTTGATATAAAAATTTATCATTTATGCATAATATTAAAATTCAATTTCTCCATGATTATAATGAAATTCTTTCAATTAATCTAGGATGATGATTCCTAGAATATGGTAGGAAGTCTTCTTTTTATGCTTTGAATGAAAATTTTTTTATGCATAATTTTTATAAAAATTTTGCCATAGCTCCGCTGCTATGACTGATAAATCTCAATTTTTCTAAGGGATAAAGCTTATCATTAAGGAAATAATTAAAATGATTCTCTAATTGGATCCTTAATCCATAATGGATTGAATCATCAATATACATAAACTAAAAGCATAAGAAAAAGCCATTAATTTGGCCTCAAGCATAGCTTTATCTTGGGTTAAGGAAAAGCTTTATGAAAAGCTTGATTTGGATTGAGAATGGGTCATGAGTATGACCATTTCTTGAGTGAGAGAGAGAATTTACATAAGAATCATTAGAATTTAAACATAAATGAAAATTAACTTCAATAGCATTTATTAAATTATGTAACTCTTCACTACTATTCAAACTTCAATAGCATTTAAAAAAACCATACCAATTAAACTTCTCAAGCTTGAGAGGGGTTGAGAAGAGAGAAACATTGAGAAATTATAGAAAGATGAATATTCACTAATTACCTTACAACTTGCTTGATTCTTTGTTCACGGTAGAGGCCCCCAACCAATCAATTGGTTAAGTATGTTGATGGAGCCACTAATGGGGATTGAAGAAAGAGGGAAGCTCCAAAAACTAGTGAATTATTAAATGAATTCACAGTTCTTGGCTTAGGTGGAGTAGAGTAACGATGCATAAACACTATATATTTTTCAACAAGGGTGAGGCTTCTATTTATAGGAAAAATTGAGCTCCTAACCAAACAAACTGATTCTAGAATTTTCTAAATCAGTTTGGTCAATATTTGACCATTTTTAGGTCAGTTAAGCTAACTTTTTGGAACTAGACTTGAATGAGGAGAGAGGAGAGATGAAATATCTCAATTTTTATGAGTTTAAAACTCATTCAAGCATGTGAAATATGCACCTCCTTTAAAGAACTCCCCTTCCTTACATATGTCATATTTTTAATATTGCTCATAGTTTTTTACTAATAAACCTTGTACATTTTCAACTCTTCATCTTATGTGAAATATGCACCTCCTTTAAAGAACTCCTCTTCCTTACATATGTCATACTTTTAATATTGCTCATACTTTTTTACTAATAAACCTTGTACATTTTCAACTCTTCATCTTATGTGAAATATGCACCTCCTTTAAAGAACTCCTCTTCCTTACATATGTCATACTTTTAATATTGCTCATAGTTTTTTTACTAATAAACCTTGTACATTTTCAACTCTTCACCTCATGTGAGCATTTACTCATTTTTGGGTATTTTCTTTTTACAAGTTGGATTTATCTCCTCCCTACACATGGATTGATGCTATTGGTCCATAGGAACCTTAATTGGACCATAGTCTAAAGATTTCTGAAAATCTAGACCCTTAGGCTAAGGTTCTTTATAGCTATTTTCAATTAATTCCAATTGCACATTGGAAAATTCTTTTTGAATTTCTGTTTCAGGGGAACTCATCTGAATTAGAAGAGATATTTTTCTATCCAAAAATATTCAAAATCTGAATATTCTCTCTCTAGAATATTTTTCTCTCTCTAGGCTAAAACAGATAGAAACAAGGTCTTTATATTTCTGAAGAGGGATTGATTACAGGGAAAGATACTAGACATCAAAAAGGGGGTGGGGGAGGAATCTTACAATCTACCCCACTTAAAAAAATGCGAGATGTCCTCATCTCGCAAACTGGGATAATTTCGCAAGATGCACGAATACGAGACTTAGAGAAAAATTTTAATCAAGATTAACCACCAAGATAAGTCTTAAAGAGAGCAAGATTCAAAATACGAACAAGATTTAAACTTTATTCATTCTCGGAACTTATACAGTAAAGATAGAGGAACTCATTACACTTCCATAAGCCCGTCCATCATATGGTCACAAAAGCAGTCCTCACAAGCTGCACAAGTATAAGGTAACTCATCTATGGGAATGATTCTGTGGGTTATTGCTGCGCCTATCTCAGTGGTATGAGGTGTTCTAAGAAAAGGACCTCTGAGAGGCAAGCCAAAAACGGGGTAAAGGCATATCTTCTCATGAGGAAGAAAACACGCCAGTAAGAAGACCCGCTCAGAAAACCCAGGATGCCTTCATCTCATGACGCAGTAGTATCGGGGACCCAAACCCAAAGCTTCAATAACCATGGCCAAGCGGACATTGTTACGAAAGTGCTGCTGACCCCAGGGTGTTACCCTAGTTATGTCTTGATAGGTCCGCCATTTTGTCTGCGCTACAGAAGTTCCCAAGTGAGGGAAAAGTGAGCGCTCATACTGCTCTATAAAATCTTTCTTCACAGACTCCCTTGCGTCTTGAAGGTGAGAAATCATCATGGATAAAACTAATTCTTGTTGCCAAGCCATGAAGGAGATTAAGAAAGAAAGGAGATCGATGGAAGTAAGATTACTGTGAACGACAAGTAAAAGTTACGACTTATATAAAGGAAGGAGCTAGCGTAACTTAGAAGCCAACGGTAACTTGCCACTGAAGTTTTACCGTCTTTCCATGATTTGGGTTTGGCACATTTTTCTATAGAAGGCATTCAAACTTTGAGATGAGGAGATAAAAGAAGCTCGTAAGCTAAATCACCTACTTTCTTTGGTCCACAATATCTGAGAGATAACTTCGTCCCAAGAGATAAAGAACTTCTTTTGGGCCGTACTCGAATGAAGACCAAAACCTTGATATCCAAAACATCGATTCTCCTTCTGAACTCATTGTTCTGAATCTTAAAACAGGTGGGACTCTTGAGAAGTATTCAGGAAAAAGGTTCTTCCTTTTTTTAAACAGAATCTTTCTTTTATTTTAGAGAGAGAATAATTATAAGATCAGAAAGGGAGATTCTTACTCCTGTATACCTCTAAGGCTGGGGGAGAATCTTACATTCTACCCCACTTGAAAAGTGCGAGATGTCCTCATCTCGCAAGGTAGAGGACAACTCTTTTTCTTAAGATCCAATTTATTCTGGGGTTCCTTATATTCTGGTCAACCCAACAGAATACGGGGATAATTATCCCTTATATAGAACTCATCATTAAATAACAATTCATTCAGATCATATCATTCATATCTTTAACACGATAATGGTCCATTAGTCTGAAAATTTTCCTTCTGAACATTCCTCCACAGGAATTTTAGTTAAGCAAGTTCTCAATTTGTCATCCCTTAACTTAATCTACCGTCTCAAGTGTTAACAGTAGCAATCTGACAGCACAATCCACTAATCTCATAGTGATTTGCTGAAATCATTATCATCATTCCAGTTATGAATATCATCAACTAAATTTCGAAAATCGTCATTTTTCAATCAGAATCCAATTCAATTCATCAATTCTCAAACAGAATTAAAAATCATATCAACCACATTCGAAATCATCATCTGGATAGCATTAACGCTTATAATTTCAAGTCTTAGATGGGTTGTTGCAAGATCGGGGTGTCCAGTTTTATCCAGTTTATGCTCAACTGGGACAATGCTCGGAGAGCAAGTTTTGGGGGGCAAGGTACTTGAAATGAGATCAAGAAAATAATAGAAAATACGCTTGTCCTTAAATTAACCCAATATAGCTTAAATTAATCAAAATTAGTCTAATTTATCAAAATTAATCAAAAATATGATGAAATGATTAAAAAATGATCTTTTCATACTTAGAGTGATCCAATTTATTTTTCCATAGATGCACCATTACGAGCACACTAGTCCCTATAGGTTTTATATGATTCACATCAAAAATGTAATTTTACTAATTAGATTATTAATATTTACAGGCCTTCTGACAGTCTAGAAGAATTTTAAAAAAGAGATCATTAAAAATCCAACCATTGGATTTGTAATTTTTACTAACCACCACATTCTACTAATGTCTCAGTATCTACCCACTCTTTTGATCTACAAGATTGAGGATTTTAAGTGGTAGCTATTGTGGGTACAAAAAGTGGCGTATATTATAACACTTTAAAGACCTTGAAATATTTATAAAAAAAAGACAAATATCTTAAAATTTTCTCAAAAAATCAAGTTAAGCTCCATATTATGTGAAGATCTAAAGTACAAAGTGGGAATCTCATATGAGTTTATATGTAAAAGATATTAGCATTTTATGGAATCAGTTCAAATTTGGGACAGGGTGTATACATTGACTTTGTACCTAAGAAAATGAGGACTTTTGACTATCTAATGCTTAATCAAATTATGCAACTATATTTCCAACTTTGAATATGATGTTCCAACAAAAGAACTTGAAACAAAATTCCTTCATTTACTAGGAGAGATTAGCCACTAAAGGTAAACAAATGCCTGTTTTTTTACTGTTTACAGGGTGCCTGAGTGGACAAAACTGGGCACCCTGATCTTGCAACCACCCAGATTTACTCGTATATACTATCGGTAAAGAGCTGCAGTTATACCCTCGGTATATACGGATAGTCATGATACTCGAAACTATAAGGTAAATACCATCATGTCTAGGTCTCAAGCAAGCAGGGTTCCATACAATTGCGGTACTTCCAATTGAAGACCCAATTACTAATTTACGAATTTCAATTTGAATTAACAATTTGTATGAATTATATCAAACAATTACAACCTTTTTGTGCGTCTTGATAAACTTTTGACATAATTTGCTCCTCAGTTGATCTTATTGGAGATCTATGACTTAAGTCTGATAAATAGATTTTTCTTTATCCGATCGTCCGTAAAAAAAACATTTGTATATTTATATACAAGTTGCAATAATTACATAGAGTGGTTCGGCTCCAAAATTCAAAATCTCTTCGAGAGACGTATAAGACGACGGTACTGGGCCATAGTCATGCCCTGTTACATAAGTTCTCTAACTGCGAAGGAAATTATTATTTTCTCCTTAGGGATAAATCGACTAAGGAGTCTATAAATTTGACATGAAAGTCTGAAATTTCGAGGTGTCGAATGATATAGAATGACACCACGCACCATTTTCAGCTTTAACAGGATCATAGTCAATGAGAGATTCTGCCACAGCATTGTATGGCGGTTGCAATGAGCGTGGACATATTGCCCTGCAACCCACTTATGTTGTATTCTCTCCACTGGGGTAGGAAAATATAAATCCTTGAAATGGCGTGCAAGTCTTACTCGGCTTGTTTGAGTTGAAGCGGAAGAGATGAGATGCTCGAAGGCAAATGCAATCATATCTTGAGACTGGGTGAGGTCGGGAATACCAGATAAATGTGGAACTTCCATCTATAAAAACAATTTCTTTGATTAAAATTTCTTCATTAAAGAAGCTTACGGGATGAAAATACATTATGAAAATGCTGTTTCTGAATTCTTATTACCAATTTCAGATAAGAATTTAATTATCTTTATTAGCTTTCAAAAGCGGCTCTGATACCAACTGTGAGATCCCTGTTCCCCACCGATCAACGGATTCGGGGTACTAGCAGCGGAAGTAGCACATCATGCGTGGGTAGGGGTCTCACACTCGGGGCCTCGCCCACGGATATCCGGACAAGAGACTAATCCGTCGGTTTGTCCAAAACCGAAACTGGAAAAACTTCCTTTACTCGGAAAGCATGGGCGATTCCACCAGGATAACTCTTTACTCTAACGTAGTCAAGATCATTACGGATCAACTGATCTGACTGCACCTTTAACGGTACTTGGGCAAATCAAGGTAGAAACTTGCACTTGGATCATTGGGATCAACGCTTTTTTCCCCATCAAGAGGCACAGCCGTTGATTCCTATCCATAGAACAATTTCTATCCGGGATTTACTTTATCTATCGTAAAAACAAAGTTGAGTCTCGATTTATGGATCCATCAGTCCAACCTAACCCCATCCGATCCCATGGGTTAGCCAACCGCCCAACCACTGTAGTGATGGGATCCAATTTGGAATTTGGTTAGGTTTTGTCCCGGGTACCAAGGAAAAGAGTTCCAAGGCCCCTAGCCGGAATTTCATGCAAACATAAAACTAGCCACACCACTTACACACCCAATATGAAAATTACCTTTTTCTTAGCATCAGCTAACTTTAAAACAATCCTTTAATGAAACCATAGTACCACTGATCACAATCTCCCAATTTATCCAGTTGATTCATAATTTCCCATCATTCCTTCATCAGAGTATCTATGGCATCATTGGCAACTAGAACGCTCACCACCTGTCCACACAGAGGCCGTTTCCATAGTTCCTAGCCCATAATACTTGGCAATATAATCACTTATCAAGATGAACTCTCGTTGAAGATCAGCAAGATCAACCAACAGATCCATATAAAAGAGCCATGGACTCATCCGTTGAGGACCAGCAAGGTCAGTCAACCAGATCCATGCCCGGTTTCACAAAACAACTCTTACTCCTTGTTCCAATATCTTCCTCGACGCACGCGTGGGTATCCTAGGCGACCCAGAGCCCGAGCACCGTATGGTCAGCACCCTCTAGGATCCTTCGCAGGTGACCTAGCGCTTCACTCATAGGCCGCTTCCTTGGTCCCTCATCCACCGTACCGGAAGCTCACCATTTTAATCGAACCGAGGCTGGTCAAGACCTCGGTCGACCTTGCTACGCGAGACGTCCTCCATTGACTCTCCGTCAGCAGTTGTAACTTTATCAGTTAGGTCTCCACGACCTTAATCACAAGACGGTCAAAATGCTTCCCCAGCATTCTTGACATAAAACAGCCATTTACAAACAGCATTTACAAACAGTTTACAAATACAGTTTCTATATTAACTCTCATTTTTCCACATTATCCCTCATTAATCCACATTACTTATTCCACATTCCATGTATATGTGTACTCATCCAATCACCTCCTTTTCCATCTCTTCACTCCAGATTCCTTCACATCACATATCATATATTCACATCCATATCCATATCCATACATCCACATCCACATCCACATTCACATCCATACATCCACATCTACATGCTTATCTCCATTTTCACATCCTCATTTATACATCCACATCCCATATCCACATTCATACATACACATCCATATATCCACATCTACATCCACATACATACATACATCCACATCCACATTCCACATTCACATCTATACATCCACATCTGCATTCACATTCACATACATCCACATCCACATTCCCATACATCCACATCTATACATCCACATTCCACATTCACATCTACATTCACATTCACATACATGCATCCACATCTACATGCTTACCTCCATTTTCACATCCTCATTTATACATCCACATCCCATATCCACATTCATACATACACATCCATACATCCACATCTACATCCACATACATACATACATCCACATCCACATTCCACATTCACATCTATACATCCACATCTACATTCACATTCACATACATCCACATCCACATTCCCATACATCCACATCTATACATCCACATTCCACATTCACATCTACATCCACACCTACATCCACATTTACATCTATGCATATACATCTTCATGCATATATCCATTTTCATGTTCATACATCCACACTCCCATCTCCATATCCACACATCCACATACATACATCCATTTTCACATTCCCATTTATATACCCCATATACTTTCACATCTAATCTTTTACATCACATCCATTCTCGCCCTATCACAACCCATATACATCTTATCCTATCACATACACTTCTTACCTCATCCCCCCATACACATCTTAATTCATCTTATCACCTCTTATCACACCTCTTATCACATCCTATCACTTTCCATACGCATCTTATCAATTCTTATCACATCTCATACACCTCTTATCACATCTTATCACATTTCATATCTTCTTTTTTTTTTAAAAGAGAATTCTTTTATTTGATATAAGATTTCTCTACACATTTATTTATACATAAATTCCATTTAAGGAGACTAACACTTTCGAAATTAAAATCAATCTTTTATGCATCTTCTTATGCATGATTTCAATTTGGTAGGGAATTATACTTTTAGAATAAAAGAATTTCTCTTATGCATCTAAGTTAAGCATAAAATCCATTTATGAGGAAAATCATACTTTTAGTATAAAAAGAATATCTTTTATGCATACCTATATGCATGAAATCCAATATGATAAAAGTAACACTTTTGATATAAAAATTTTTCCTTTATGCATACTTCTATGCATGAAAATTAAAAATGATAAAAGTAACACTTTTGATATAAAAATTTTCCTTTATGCATACTTCTATGCATGAAAATTAAAAATGATAAAAGTAACACTTTTGATATAAAAATTTTCTTTTATGCATACTTTTATGTATGAAATAAAAATGATAAAAGTAACACTTTTGATATAAAAATTTATCCATTATGCATACTTCTATGCATGAAAATAAAAATGGTAAAAATAACACTTTTGATATAAAAATTTATCCTTTATGCATAATATTAAAATTCAATTTCTCCATGATTATAATGAAATTCTTTCAATTAATCTAGGATGATGATTCCTAGAATATGGTAGGAAGTCCTCTTTTTATGCTTTGAATGAAAAATTTTTTATGCATAATTTTTATAAAAATTTTGCCATAGCTCCGCTGCTATGACTGATAAATCTCAATTTTTCTAAGGGATAAAGCTTATCATTAAGGAAATAATTAAAATGATTCTCTAATTGGATCCTTAATCCATAATGGATTGAATCATCAATATACATAAACTAAAAGCATAAGAAAAAGCCATTAATTTGGCCTCAAGCATAGCTTTATCTTGGGTTAAGGAAAAGCTTTATGAAAAGCTTGATTTGGATTGAGAATGGGTCATGAGTATGACCATTTCTTGAGTGAGAGAGAGAATTTACATAAGAATCATTAGAATTTAAACATAAATGAAAATTAACTTCAATAGCATTTATTAAATTATGTAACTCTTCACTACTATTCAAACTTCAATAGCATTTAAAAAAACCATACCAATTAAACTTCTCAAGCTTGAGAGGGGTTGAGAAGAGAGAAACATTGAGAAATTATAGAAAGATCAATATTCACTAATTACCTTACAACTTGCTTGATTCTTTGTTCACGGTAGAGGCCCCCAACCAATCAATTGGTTAAGTATGTTGATGGAGCCACTAATGGGGATTGAAGAAAGAGGGAAGCTCCAAAAACTAGTGAATTATTAAATGAATTCACAGTTCTTGGCTTAGGTGGAGTAGAGTAACGATGCATAAACACTATATATTTTTCAACAAGGGTGAGGCTTCTATTTATAGGAAAAATTGAGCTCCTAACCAAACAAACTGATTCTAGAATTTTCTAAATCAGTTTGGTCAATATTTGACCATTTTTAGGTCAGTTAAGCTAACTTTTTGGAACTAGACTTGAATGAGGAGAGAGGAGAGATGAAATATCTCAATTTTTATGAGTTTAAAACTCATTCAAGCATGTGAAATATGCACCTCCTTTAAAGAACTCCCCTTCCTTACATATGTCATATTTTTAATATTGCTCGTAGTTTTTTACTAATAAACCTTGTACATTTTCAACTCTTCATCTTATGTGAAATATGCACCTCCTTTAAAGAACTCCTCTTCCTTACATATGTCATACTTTTAATATTGCTCATACTTTTTTACTAATAAACCTTGTACATTTTCAACTCTTCATCTTATGTGAAATATGCACCTCCTTTAAAGAACTCCTCTTCCTTACATATGTCATACTTTTAATATTGCTCATAGTTTTTTTACTAATAAACCTTGTACATTTTCAACTCTTCACCTCATGTGAGCATTTACTCATTTTTGGGTATTTTCTTTTTACAAGTTGGATTTATCTCCTCCCTACACATGGATTGATGCTATTGGTCCATAGGAACCTTAATTGGACCATAGTCTAAAGATTTCTGAAAATCTAGACCCTTAGGCTAAGGTTCTTTATAGCTATTTTCAATTAATTCCAATTGCACATTGGAAAATTCTTTTTGAATTTCTGTTTCAGGGGAACTCATCTGAATTAGAAGAGATATTTTTCTATCCAAAAATATTCAAAATCTGAATATTCTCTCTCTAGAATATTTTTCTCTCTCTAGGCTAAAACAGATAGAAACAAGGTCTTTATATTTCTGAAGAGGGATTGATTACAGGGAAAGATACTAGACATCAAAAAGGGGGTGGGGGAGGAATCTTACAATAGGGGACTGAGAGGAGAGCTTATACATCTTTTAGGGCGGAGGAGGAACCTTACATCCTCTCCCACTTGAAAAACACGAGATGTCCTCATCTTAAAAAGTGGGGCTAATCCTTTACCATCTCTTCTTCTTTCTCCCAAGTGGCGTCCTCTAAAGGGTAGAACTTCCACTTGACCAAAAATTCTCTAAGAACTCTATTCCTCAGAACCTTCTCCCAAACGTCAAGGATTTTTTCAGATTGGAGTACCATCTATCCTTGAGTCACCTAAAGAGATATTCTTCCTCAGCATCAGGCAGTGCTGGTTGCAAGAGGCATGGACATATTGTGCTACAAACCACTTATGCTATCGTCTCCTAGGCTGGGTCTGGAAAATATAGCTCCTCAAAATGATTAGCGAGCCTTGCCCTTCTTATTCGAGTTGTAGCAGAAGACAGGATATGCTTAAAAGCAAAAGCAGTCATATCGTGAGTTTGAGTAAGATTAGGGATACCAGATAAACACGCGGCGTCCATCTATAAAATCCAATTCATCAATTAAAAGTCTTTAATAAAATGAACTTAATCTAAATGAAAACACAATATATGAATGCCCTTTTCCAAGATTTTATTATAAATTTCTATCATATTTGGTCTTTTATTCTTAACCTTTCTGATACTATCTTTGAGACCCCTGCCCTCTCCATGCTGTCATGCCATGGCACGTCTATGGTGTGAAACCATGCATGTGAGGCCATTAAATGCAAATCCAGATGCATGGGATTAAGTGCCACAGTGTACATGATGTATATATGCCTTTACGCGTAACAGGGCTTTTTTTTGTTCATGTTTGTGTACATGGTTTCATGTGAGCTTGGTGTTTTGAAGCAGATTCCGAGGGCTAGCAGAAGTCCCTATGCCTTTGTACATAGGTTTGGATTATGCTTGTGGGTTTGACTGCTTTTACTGGTCTTTGAGACGGTGAAATGCTCATAAGCTGTGCCTATCATGATTGAGTTGATATTAACACTTAGTTGTGGCAGAAAACTTTTATGGTATATAATGGTCGTGGTCATGATCACATGCTTTTGCCAAAGATGGCAAGGTCGTGAATAAAGGATGCCAAATTGGGTTTATTTGATAAGTGCATGGGAACAACCCCTTGAGAGGGATTTGGTTTAAATGAGCCTTAAGTAATGTTGATACTTATCAATCCAAATAAATGGGAGGAAATCAGGCGGCGCAGCCAATTTTCAAAATGGGAAATGCATGAATTCAGCTGAAAAAGGTGAAAGTTGGCCGCATCACCCGCGGGATTGGCAAAAAGACCAGAGAGCGCTACATTTTCGGGTTTTTGGGGGAGGAGAGAATTGAAATTTGGAGAGAACCAGAGCTCGTTTTTTTTGCAGATTATCTTGCTTTGGAATTATAGCTTCTGTTCGAGCCTTGTAGGGGTTAGAATTGGAGAGTAATAGAAGCTTCATTTAGTGATATGCATTCCAAAAATTTTCAAATATGAAGCGAACTGCTGCCCGATTTTATGCAAGGAGAGAATTCGGCGTAGAAGTTCATGGAGATGACATGAAATTCGTCTTTTATGAAACAAAGATAAGCTTTTTATGAATTCGATTTCAAAAATCGTAATTCCTTAGAGTGGTAAAGGTTTTAGTTTTAAGGCTTTAATTACCTCAAAAACAAAAACTCTTGGTAAAAGCCTTAATGCTTATGGCCTTAGAGAGTGGAGAGTTTTTCTTGAATTTGAGAGTTTTTGGAGTTTGAATGTTCCAAAGTTCAAGGTGATTTTGATTCTAGAACCTTGTAAGAGAATGCTTGATTGGATTTTAGTTTTGAGAACATGAAGCTTTTGGAAATTACATGATGATGTATATATGCCATATGTTATTTTTGCTTTTGTGAGTTGTTGGAATCTGAAAGCAGGTTTTCATGAGATCAAGAGTCATCTTGAAATGGTGATGTTGGCAATATATGAAATATGTGATGTGAATGGTCACATGTATGTGGAAATCTTTTGAAGAATGTGTTGTGCCTACATGTGTTATGTATAAGGCACTTGGATAAAGGGTCAGGAGATCTATGCTTGGAGCTAGTCATGCTCTTGACACATAGCTTATGTGCAATCATCAAGTTGAATTTGGGGATGTTTTGAAGTGAATTGGCACATGTACATGTCAACCAAAATGGAGATGTCATATGCCCCTTGAAGAGATATATATTCTGTTTCCTTGTTGCGATTTGAAACTACTCTCACAGCCAGAAGTCTCGCACTTGCCCAGCAATACCGCCCACGTCACGACAGCATTGGTGAACCCGACGTGAAACTACTGGGGTGAGAGTTAGTGGTGAAATACACAGTGCAAGCTATGGCTGAGAATCCTGAGGGATAGGGGGTTCGTTTTGACCCCGGGGTTATGCAAATGTGTTAGATGTTTACTGTGTATATGCAACAGGAGCAAGCGACTGAGAGAGGGCAAATTTCCACGAGTAAAGCACTGCAATCAATCATGAAAAAGGTGGATCAATTTGATGGTAAAGACATCACAAAGTACCTGCACAATTACACAAAGGAAATGGAGCTAAACAGGGTGACTGAGGAGGATATGGTTCGAAGCTTTGAGCTGGTATGTGTTCCCTAAATAAGAGAGCGCATAAGAGGATTATAGGTAGCACATGGTGGCAGAAATTGGGAGGAGTTCAAGCTTGCTTTGAAGGATGATTATTTCATGGAGGATTCCGAGTGGGTGACCAAGCGAACTTTCTTGGAGTGGGTTACAAAACCCAAAATTGGAATTTCTGCCATAGAGTTGCTAAGAGAGTTTGAGAAGCGCTATGCCGAGCTGTCAAGGATAGAGCGCACAACCTTAGACAGGGAAAAAACAGAGCTCTTCTTACAAGCAGCTAGGAAAGATCTCCAAGAAAAACTAGAAATTATCCTTGAGGATAAGGATACGGAGCAGGGGTTAAAGAATGATTGGAATGATTTCGAGGATGCGGTCACCATGCTAGCAAAGTGGAGCGAAGGAGGGATAAAATGGTGATGAGCTTGGCAACTCCTATAACTGTTACCCCTGAGAATCTACCAAAACCTATTGCTACTGCAATCCCAAAGGTAGAAGGGCCGATGGATGAGCTTATTAAGGGCATATGAGACCTAAAGTAGAAGATGTCCAGGATTGAGGAAAAAGGGCTACCGTTAGGGCAGGCTTCTATGCAAAAGCCTCAAAGCAAGGAAGGGTTTACATTCAGATGTATATGGTGTGATGACCCAGAACATGTGAAAAAAGACTGTGCCAGCAGCTATAAGGAAGCCCTCAGAAACCAACTTGTATTTTTCAAAGATGGAAAAATCCACCTTACAGAGACTGGTCTTCCATTAAACACAAACTTTGGAAAAGGAGGGATGAAAAAACTGGTTGAAGATATGGCTGCCAGCCATGCCATCTCTATGGTTGAAGCAGCAACCTATGGGTTAAAGGCCAGTCAATCAAAGCAGGAATCTGAGAAGGATGAAGACTATGAGAATGAAGATTTTTGGCCATCAACAATGGAGCTAATTGCGTCAAAGAAGGTGTCTAAGCAGGCTTTGCATGAGACAGGAGACTGTATATGTCTTGAGACTGGCTGGGAAGAACCTGTGGATTCTCTATCTGTTCATGCCTATATTGCAAAATGCTAGAATAATGAGGCACAGGTTGAGGAAAAGCGTAAGAGGGAAAATGAGGAAGGGGGGCCATTAAAAAGGGTCACCCATGGTAGTGGAAAGAAGGACCCTGGGCCATCACATGTGCCTCCGCAAAACCAACCTCCACAGGAAGTATCAATGGAAGAAGCGCCAGCAAAGATGAAGCATGAGAAGGAGAAGGGTAAAGGGAAAAGTCTGCTCTACAAGCTCCAATCCGATATTGAAGCCGCAACGGACCTCAAAAAGGTGCTAGAAGAGAGGATTCTAAATAGTAGGGTGGAATTTACACTAGGGGAAGTCTTGGGGATTGCAAAGAAAGAATTCCATGATGAGATAATTGATATTATACGAAGGAAAAGGCAGTCCATAATTGAATCTATTCCATCACAGGGGGAGACAAGCACTTCCAAGACTCATGGAGTACAGGTACAGTCCATAATTGAATCTATTCCATCAGACAAGCACTTCCAAGACTCATGGAGTACAGGTACAGTAAAAGGAAGAGAGAGAGAATGTGGTGGAATGCAGTCACTCTACTGGAGGGGCACGACAAGTGCGCTTTGTGGATGAGGGTGATGAAAAAGAAGTTCTTGCAAAAAGTCATTACTCCAGGAACCATTGGGCAAGGGCCACCACTGAAACCCTTGTCAAGATAGGAGACTTGGAAGAGCCATATGTCGCTCTAATCGACCATGGGTCTGAAATAAATCTTAATTAGGGAAAGAGAAACATTCTTGGAAATACGTGATGGAGAATTGGAGTCGAGAACTTAAAGAGAATATCCACCTAGAACTCAAAGAGAAGATCCAATTTGTATACATGAAGCCATGAAGCATACACAAGAGATAATCCATGCATCAATTGGTCACATCAATAAAGCGTTCTTCTATGTGATTAAAGCTGTTGTATTGCTACATAAATTTTTATGTGCATAATTTGATAAATCTCACGAGCAGTCTCAGAACACCTTAAAGCCCTAAAAATGACTCTTAGATCATCGAATTCTGATATCATTATGAGGAAGTTATGATCAATTTAAGTTTTTGAAGAGTGTAGAATTTTCTATGCGCGCAACGGGCACGACTGCGCTCTGATACCATATTGATGGAAGGAGAAAGAGAGAGACACGATACACTAAAGATATCTCCCAAAAGTGTGAAAAGCACACCGAGGTTAGGTATATATAGGTGAGACTTAGGGTTAGGTTGGGCAAGCTATATATAGCTCCAACAACAAGTAGTCAAATCTAGGCTTCCATACCCATGTCCATAGACATATCCAAACCAAAACCAAACCACTGATAATGTAGAATTTGGTCTTCGAGCCTAAACCAGTTGGGCATACCTCACAGACCATAGTCTCTCATTGTCGACTAGTCGGCGAGGGCCAAGTCCTATTACCTCCTTAGGTTGTGCCACTTGTACCAAACCCTCATGCACCTCAACAGGGACATCTACACATGGGGTGGGCTAATTCACCGCACTAGCTTGAGCTCGCAAAACTAGACAGCATGCATAATCACATGTCCACTGGAAATCTGATTCCCAGTGGCATAGGAGGTGACTCCTTTGGGCCGCGACTCCACGGCTTGCCCACCATTTCCTCTGCCTATCGACTACGTAAGCAAGAGTGGGGTTATCTAAGTAGGGGAGAAGATGTACCTGCAGATTAGAAATGAAACTAGTAAACATATCCATTGAATCCAACAAACATATCCATTGAAATCAAGAAAACATTCTTTTCTTTTCAAATAATTCATTGAAGCATAAGAAAACAACCTCGGACACAACGATGATATTCTTAGCTATTGTCCTTGTCAACAAGAAAAAAGAACCACAAAGTATTCCAGAGTAAGATTACTTACAATTTTGCTTATTAATCTTTACTTAAGGGCATATACATGGACAAAAGTGGAAATTCTTTACTTAAATCCTTTTGGCTACTTAACTTAAAATAGAGGTGTGATGCTTCTACTACAATGCTGGTCATAGTCGTTATAGATTCAACCAACTTTGGTTACTCGTTTCAGTCCCCAAAAAGCCTTGTTGTCATGCTTAAGATTTGAAATTTGAATTAAAATTTCTCATTTAATAGCAAGTCATGAAAAACGACAACAAAATCGTGCAAATGACAACTTAAGTCCATTTTGCCAAAAAACATTAAAAAGGACTACTTTTTGGAGATTGTTTAAAATAAATCTTTCTCTTTGTAAGTGCGCTTTAAAAAATTAATAAATATTGCTATATTTTCAGACATTTTAGAATGTATTTGGTCACTTAAATCAAGAGAACTCTTTAAAAAAGACTTGTTTTGGACCAAACCGAAACCTTCACATTCCATGAAAATTTGAGTACAATAGACATTACAATAATTTTAGAAAACTAATTCCTCCTTACAACTAAGAGAGATCTTTGATCTTTTGCATCAATATCTATACGGTTGTCTTGTGTAAGTGACCATGTTTTTTTAAAATCAAACCCATATGTAAGGATTTCTGCACCCTCTAGATTGATTGAGCGTGTCCACACGGCAATAACTTCCTGATTTCTTTCCCTTTCTGCTTTGTTTTAGCATCTCAGAATTGTACCTACCTTTCAATGAATCTTTTCGAGCTGTCGGATACCA
This sequence comes from Cibotium barometz, assembly GCF_041138505.1. Lineage (NCBI taxonomy): Eukaryota > Viridiplantae > Streptophyta > Polypodiopsida > Cyatheales > Cibotiaceae > Cibotium > Cibotium barometz. The sequence continues at coordinate 16,382,343 of NC_141068.1, read as the reverse complement.
ATGCACTTCCACAACATTCAATACATCCTTCTCTTTGAAAACTTTTATGAATTTTGCAAGCCAAAATGGATTATCATTTTCATCATTTGGTAGCAAGAACCACGATCATTGTTCCCTCACTTACCTAATTTACATTTCCATCCCACATTTCTTTGTCTTATTGTCGACTCTTTGTGCTTTTCTTGGGACCAGTATACATTTCCCTTATTTCTCCATGAATAAGAGATAATAACTCCATTGAAATTGGCGCATCGCTGACACCACTAGTTACAACATTGTGACTCCTTTCACTAAGTCCACTCTTGTGCCACACAAATGCATGTTGTAGCTGAAATGTGTCAGCCCTGAACTCTTCAACCAGTTCTCCTGCTTTGCAAAAAAACTCTCCTATCATGCTAGAGAGCTCGCTGGAAAATACACATGTGTAGCATGTATTGTCTCCTTGATCTCATTCAAGCATTGCAAAAAATCAATAGAGTGATTTTTATTTCTCAGCTTTTTGTGTCTCTCTCATTGTAGAGAGCAGCATATGTACTTTGCTAATTTAATTTCACGATAAGGAGAAATAGTAAGAGATTCAAACCCTTCTCTTGGAACCAATCTTTAGAGTTTGAGTATTTTTTGGACCACATGAGAGTATGTTTCTCTCCTTGCTTGATTCTAAATTTATGCTAAAAACTATGATTATTGAGTTGTGCAAATGATGGCATGTTAGTGGCCTCGTTCGATGAAAAATATCTACAATCATATGTTTCTTCTATGATTTTGATGGAGGGATTGGGAACATATGTATCCTATAACAAGGTGCAGCTCTGTGGAGGTCAAATGGACTTTTCTTTGCCAATTTTATCGAGTACCTACTAAACATTTCGTCAATGTAGTTATGTGTGTGTCCCACCAACAAAAACCCAAGCTTAACTTTCTTGAATATCTTCTTCTGTGTACCAACATATTCAAGTGTGCAAGGAGAACTTTGTTTTTGTTTTCTCTGCTAGAGTTATCCAGTTGTAAGTAGAGAAAGGCTCGTAGTTCTCCTTTCCATTCTCAGATGATGTTTTTAATGATGGTGATTGTCAAATTAAGATCTTTATGAATGTAAGGAAAATTAACAAAGATCCTTGACACCATTGAAAACTAATGCTCCTACAACATGAAGTTGGATACAATTTTCCTCCTTGAGATTCTTAGGATTATGCATAAAAAGAGGAAACATGGTTGTCATTTAATCCATGCCATCAACTACTAGGCCTAAATATTTATCCTTCTTCTCTAAACACCTTTTCTTGTGCTTTGCTAATAGTTGGTGCTCCATGCTCTGTTGCTCCCTACTGTGAATCGGCAGGCCTATAGAATGGGCACTACAAAAGAGATTCAAGAGTGTCAATATTTTTCCAATATAAAAAAATAATTCAAAATGACCAACACAATAACTTTAAAATAGATAGAACTTCAATTTTAACTTACAGATTTCTTATGTAGTCTTTGTTCTGTCTCGCTTGCTTTCAACTTCGTACACATTTGGCAAACACTCATCCTAATCTTCTTGGGAATTTTTACGTGAGAGAAATCTTGTCTCCATATTCTCAAGAAAGAGGGAAGTGAGAGAGTGGGGTTGAGACTTTCTTTTTCTGACTCCACATAAATTGTGCACCTCTCTTTTAGTAAAATTGTTAGCAGATGTGTGAAGTTTGAGTTAGGTAGTACTTTTCCATTGAAGGTGATAAGTTCAAACCATTGCTTTAGGAAACAATATTGGGGGTTTTAATGTGTGCTAAATGTTAAAGAAAAACTTTCTTGGGCCAGATTTGCTAATATTTTTTTAATTCTCAGATTGCTTATACCAAATAACTTTAAGAAACTTGCTCTGTGAATTGCAACATTTGAGACCGCATATTTAGTTGACAAGGTGGAGCGTTGCACCACAAGACATAAGAACATATTTTGTGGACCTCTCCCTAAACTAAAAAAATTGCTACGCTCTAGTCAGATTTTATGAAATCCTAAGCTCCTGAGACAATTTCTAGCACAATGAAAATCTCTACATGTCTCGAATTGCTATCCTTGTGAAAGAAGTCGTTGCTTTCTCTCACTGCTCCATTCAAGGTCGTTGTTGCTTGTGATCTCTCTCATAGACTGTTACCACTACTACAAGATGATCTATTTTCGATGCTTAGTTTGACGGTGGCCGCACCATCGAAACTCATTGATATAAACGTTGAAATAACTGGCAAAGATAAACATCAAAATAAGCATCAAAAAGCACGTCAAAATAAAAGTCGATATAAGCATTGAAAAGCGCGTCAAAAACTAATTTTTTTTGGTGTTGGGCCACCAAAAAATTTAAATTGAAATGTGAATTAGAATAAAAAAATGAACTTAAGCGGCCATCCAAATAACCACATCGCAAATTCCATCAAAACAAGCATCGAAAACATTATCTATTGACATGTATTTTGACGACTACTTTGTTGGTGGTTATTTCGACGTCAATATCGACACCTATTTCAATGACTATTTCAACGCTAGGAATTATTAATAGAATTGTGGCACCTCACTATTAACATTTTTGAAATGTGGTTTTTCTTGTCCTCTCCAAAAATTAGCACGTTCTCTCCTCTCCATTCCCCCATCCCTTTCTTGTTTTAGTTTTTTTTAAAATGTGTGTGTCTCTAATATGCATCTTCTAATTATGTATTTGTTTCGTAGCTTCTAATTTTTTGAGATTCCAGGTAGCCCTTCACCTTTCTCTTGTTTTTGTTTGTTTATTTGCTTTGCTTTTGATAATCGCACCCTTGGGTGCTGGGGTTTAGGATTAACTTAGGTTTAAACATGCATGCATCTAGCTTAAGGCTTATACATAAGCTTAAGAATTATGCATAAGCTTAAGCATTATGCTCAAGCTCTATGCATAAGGCTTAAGCTTAGGCATAGAGATTGAAGCGTATTCATAGAGCTTTAAGCTTATGCAAAGAGATTGAATCTTCAAGCTTATACAAGGACCTTTGTTTCCTTTGCCTTCCTAAGCTCTATTAATGGTATGATTTGCTTGTGTTGTGTGTATTCTGCAGGTTTGCCTATCTTTACCCAGTCTCTTCACTTCCAGGTGCAGTGTAGTTTTCTTTTATTGGAATTAGATGGGCAACCTTGGTTAATCTGTCAGCTACCACAAAATGGAATTGTAACCTGATTGCACTGACGGTAATCCGGTAACAAAATCCATACTGATACATTCCCACTTCATTTGTGGAATTTCTAAGGGATGCATCTTTCCTGGCATCTTAACCCTTTCCGCCTTGACTCTTTGACATGTTAAGCACTGATGTACATGATTGAGTACATACTTTTTCAGTCCTAGTGGTGAGAAGAAGCTCTTATTTACAGACATGTAGGTCTTTACAAAGCTATCGGGCTATCATGGGCTTCCCTCAGAAAGTTTTCCTTTGTTTCCTCCTCATTAGGAATGCATAGCTGATTATTGTAATATAATTTTCTACTAAGGTCTAAATAAGGTTTTAAAGGGCCAATAGGATTAATCCAAGTGTTAGGATGACAAAAATACAAAGAATAAAAGAAAATACCCCAAAAATGAGTAAATGCTCACATAAGATGAAGAGTTGACCAAGTACTGGGTTTATTAGCTAAAAATTAAGGTTTATAGTAAAAAAATCTATTTTTGACACCTCAATAAGGAGGGAGAGGGCTTATAAAGGAGGCACCTTTTTTTCATCATGACCTTACATTTTTAATTTAAAAAATGAGATATTTTTATCTCTTCTCTCTCCTTCTACGCAAACTGGATCAAAAAGTGTGCTAAACTGGTCCAAATCTTGTCCAAATTGGATCAAACTAAAGTTGGAAGCCTCTAGAACCCAATTGGACTTGGTTAGTGGCCACCCTCACCTATAAATAGACCCTCCTTCCTTTGTATTTTCATCTTTGTTTATTTACATGCTAGTATTATCTTTATTTTAGTGTAATTTTATTATCCCTCTACTTTGCCTCTACTTTGGGAAGCTTTAGGGCTTCACAAATCTCCATCCTCTCTTGGAGATTACCCTCCCCATCTTGGTGGCCAAGCTTGCTTTGTGGGTTTCACTTCTTTTTGAAAGAATCAAGCCAAAAATCAAGGGTAAGCCTTAATCCATGGTGTTTTTCTATCTTTCTCAATGATAATCTTCTTCCCAACCCCTCTAATGCTTGGGAAACTTTTTAATCAATGGTTTTTTCTTGAAATCAAGCTTTTTAATGATTCATAATGTTTAAATGATTTAATTATAATCTTTATGCTTAATTCTAATATTTTTTTTATTAGTCAATCTCTCCTTTTGAAAGATTAATCATCTTTATGGTAGGTAAAGACACTTTGATCTAAGTTGCAAGCATGTAAAGAAATTTTGATTTTAGTTACATGAGAGGAAAAGAATCTTTGATCTACGTTACATGTAGAAAAAGAAACTTTGATCTAAGTTGCATGCGAGTAAGGAAGAAAGAGTTACATTATGAGAGGAAAAGAATCTTTGATCTAAGTTACATGTAGAAAAAGAAACTTTGATCTAAGTTGCATGCGGGTAAGGAAGCTTTGATCTAAGTTGCATGTGGATAAAGAAGCTTTAATCTTTTTGGCATTTTACCACTTTCTTAAGATTTAAAGCTAACAATTGTGTGTTTTTATATGCGATAACAATTATGTATCATATGGACACTTAAGCACTATGAAACACTATATTAGATAATTTGGGAAAAATCCCATTCCCATTTGAAAAATGGGAACATGGTGAACTTGTCCAAAATTTTATCAAAACCCCCTCATGTGACATATCATTGGAAATATCTTGAAGAGTAGAATCTAGATCTTCAATCTCCAAAAATTTTGGAGTTGGTATGTTTAAGATACATACAAAATTAAATAGAGTGATTGATTCCCAAAATATGAGATTTTTCCCAAATTATCTAATATTGACTTATGATTGGATATAGGCTTGCTACGCAGCTTTTTCATATGCTATGGTTTTGATCCATTTTTTGCACAATTGAAGCTTGTTCACATGCGATGGGTTTCGATTATCACATCATGCTTTATACTTCTAGAACTAGTTTTGGCATGTATACAGTGCCTTACAATGTTTATAGGGTATGGATTTTGATGCCAAATACGAATCTCTTGAGCCTTTTGTAGATAACAGTTTATAATTTTGGCATGTATACATTATCTTATACACTTTATAATTTTGGCATGTATACATTATCTTATAATGTATAATAGCTTTTCCTTTTTTTTGCATGAATGGCGCAAGTATTTGTGATTGATGTAAATATTTTATAACCTTACATAGACTTTAAGATAAGTTCACTTTTGTGTCGTTTGGCCTTAAGATTTTGATGAGCCATTTGGCCATATAGTTTAAGCCATTTGGACTTATGCTTAATATTTTGATGAGAGTTTTGTAAGATTCCTCCCCCAACCCCCCTTTTTGATGTCTAGTATCTTCCCCTGTAATCAATCCCTCTTCAAAAATATACAGACTTTGTTTCTAACTGTTTTAACCTAGAGAGAGAAAATATTCTAGAGAGAGAACATTCAAATTTTGAATATTTTTGGATAGAAAAATATCTCACCTTATTAAAATGAATTCCCTTGAAATAGAAATTCAGAAAGAATTTTCCAATGTGCAATTGGAATTAATTGGAAATAGGTATAAAGAACCTTAGCCTAAGGGTCTAGATTTTCAGAAATTTTTGGATTATGGTCCAATTAAGTTTCCTATGGGCCAATAGCATCAATCCATGTGTAGGGAGGAGATAAATCCAATTTGTAAAAGAAGATACCCAAAAATGAGTAAATGCTCACATAAGATGAAGAGTTGAAAATGTACAAGGTTTATTAGTAAAAAACTATGAGCAATATTAAAAATATGAGATATTTTGGGTATCCAAAAATGAGTAAATGCTCACATAAGATGAAGAGTTGAAAATGTACAAGGTTTATTAGTAAAAAACTATGAGCAATATTAAAAATATGAGATATTTTAGGTATCCAAAAAGGAGTAAATGCTCACACAAGATGAAGAGTTGAAAATGTACAAGGTTTATTAGTAAAAAACTATGAGCAATATTAAAAATATGAGATATTTTGGGTATAATAATTCCATTTTGACACATATGTAAGGAAGGGGAGTTCTTTAAAGGAGGTGCATATTTCACATGCTTGAATGAGTTTTAAACTCAAAAATAATGTGATATTTTTATCTCTCCTCTCTCTTGAACTAAACCAAATCAAAATGGAACCAAACTGAATCAAAAAGTAACCAAACTAGGTTCAAAGCTAGTCCAAATTCAACCAAATTGAATTTAGAAAATTCTAGAATTAAGTTAGCTTTGGTTAGAGCTTCCCTCTCCTATAAATAGAACATGAGTCCTTTGAAAAAAATAAGGAAGAATTTTACTATACTAGAGTTATGCTGAAATAATGCTAGTTTCTACTATTCTTTAAAATTCTCTCCAAATTGAAGAAATTGGAGCTTCCCTCTTTCTTCAATCCCCATTGCTGGCTCCATCAACATACTAAACCAATTGATTGGTTGGGGGCCTCTACCGTGAACAAAGAATCAAGCAAATTGTAAGGTAAATGGTAAATTTTGATCTTTTCTATAATTTCTCAATGCTTCTCTCTTCTCAACCCCTCTCAAGCTTGAGAAGCTTAATTGGAATGGTTTTTGAATGCTATTGAAGTTAATTGATGAATGGTAGTGAAGAGTTACATAATTTGATGAATGCTATTGAAGTTAATTGATTAATGATAGTTAAGAATTACATAAATTTTCATTTATGCTTAATTCAAATGGTTTTTATGTAAATTCTCTCTCTCACTCAAGAAATGGTCATACTCATGATCCATTCTCAATCCAAATGAAGCTTTTCATAAAGCTTTTCCTTAATCCAAGATTAATCTATGCTTGAGGCCAAATTAATGGCTTTTTTCTATGCTTTTAGTTTATGTATATTGATGATTCAATCCATTATGGATTAATGATCCAATTAGGGAATCATTCTAATTATTTTCTTAATGATAAGCTTTATCCCTTAAAAAATTTGAGATTTATCAGTCATAGCAACGGAGCTATGGTAAAATTTTTATAAAAATTACGCATAAAATAATTTCATTCAAAGCATAAAAAGAGGACTTCCTACCATATTCTAGGAATTATCATCCTAGATTAATTGAAGATATTCATTGTAATCATAGAGAATTTGATTTTTATATTATGCATAATTGATTTTCATGCATAGAGGTATGCATAAAAGATTATTATTTTAACATAAAAGTGTTACTTTTATCATAATTAGATTTTATGCATAGAGGTAGGCATAAAAGATTATTATTTTAATATAAAAGTGTTACTTTTATCATAATTGAATTTCATGCATAGAGGTATGCATAAAAGTTGATTATTTTATTGTAAAAGTGTTACTTTTATCCTATTGGATTTCATGCATAGAGGTATGCATAAAAGATATTCTTTTTATACTAAAAGTGTGATTTTTCATCATAAATGGATTTTATGCATAACTTAGATGCATAAGAGAAATCTTCCGGTACGGTGGATGAGGGACCAAGGAAGCGGCCTATGAGTGAAGCGCTAGGTCACCTGCGAAGGATCCTAGAGGGTGCTAACCATACGGTGCTCGGGCTCTGGGTCGCCTAGGATACCCACACATGCGCCAAGGAAGATATTGGAACAAGGAGTAAGAGTTGTTTTTCTGAAACCGGGCATGGATTTGGTTGATTGACCTTGCTGGTCTTCAATGGATGAGTCCATGGCTCTTTTTATGGATCTGTTGGTTGATCTTGCTGATCTTCAACGAGAGTCCATCTTGATTTTTATAAGTGATTATATTGCCGAGTATTATGGGCTAGGAACTATTGAAAAGGCCCCTGAGTGGACAGGTGGTGAGCGTTCTAGTTGCCAATGATGCCATAGATACTCTGATGAAGGAATGATGGGAAAATTGAGAATCAACCGGATAATTTGGAAGACTGTGATCAGTGGTACTATGGTTTCATTAAAGGATTGTTCTAAAGTTAGCTGATGCTAAGAAAAAGGGCAATTTCATATTGGGTGTGTAAGTGGTGTGCCTAATTTTATGTTTGCATGAACTTCCGGCTAGGGGACCTTGGAACTCTTTTCCTTGGTACCTGGGACAAAACCTAACCAAATTCTAAATTGGATCCCATCATTACAGTGGTTGGGCGGTTGGCTAACCCATGGGACTGGATGGGGTTAGGCTGGACTGATGGATCCGTAAATCGAGACTCAATTTCTGTTTATGATAGATAAAGTAAATCCTGGATAGTAATTGTTCTATGGATAGGAATCAACGGCTGTGCCTCTTAATGGGGAAAAAAGCGTTGATCCTAATGATCCAGGTGCAAGTTTCTTCCTTGATCTGACCGAGTATCTTTATAGGTGCAGTCGGCGGATCAGCTTGATCAATAATGGTCTTGACTACGTTAGAGAAAGAGTTATCCTGGTGGAATCGCTCGTGCTTTCCGGGTGAAGGAAGTTTTTCCGGGTTCGGTTTTGGAAAAACCGACGGATTAGTCTCTTGTCCGGATATCCGTGGGCGAGGCCCCGAGTGTGGGACCCCTGTCCTGCGCGAGAAGTGCTACTTCCGCTGCTAGTAACCCGAATCCATTGCTCGGTGGGAACAGGGATCTTACAGTTGGTATCAGAGCGAATTGGCTGATAAAGATTAACTGGGAAGCCAAATATGTCAAATTTATCAAGAAGTACAAAAAGATTGTAATTGTGTGATATAATTCATACAATTTGACAAAAAGATTGTAATTGTGTGATATAATTCATACAATTTGACATTCAAACTGAAATTTGTAATTTGGTAATTGGGTCTTCAGATGGAAATACCGCAATTATATAGAATCCTTGACTTGCTTGAGGCCTAGACATGATGGTATTTACTTTATAATTCCAAGGGCCGTGACTACCGTATATACTAAGAGTATAACTGTAGCTCTTTACTGACAGTATATACGAGTAAATCTAAGACTTGAAATTATAAGCGTTAATGCTATCCAGATAATGTTTTCGAATGTGGTTGATATGATTTTTAATTCTGTTTGAGAATTGATGAATTGATTTGGATTCTGATTGAAAAATTCTGATTGAAAAATGATGATTTCTGAAATTTAGTTGAAATATAATGAAACCACAATGAGGCGGAATGGGACGAGTCCCTGTGATGATATTCATAACTAGAATGTTGATAATGAATTCAGCAAATCACTATGAGATTAGTGGATTGTGCTGTCAAATTACTACTGTTAATACTTGACTGGTAGATCAAGTTAAGGAATGACAAATTGAGAACTTACTTGACTAAAATTCCTGTGGAGGAATGTTCATCAGAAGGAAATTTTTCGGTCTAATGGACCATTATCATGTTAAAGATATGAATGATAAGATCTCAATGAATTGTTATTTAATTATGAGTTCTATATAAGGGATATTTATTCCAGTATTCTGTAGGGTTGACCAGAATATAAGGAACCCCAGAATAAAATTGGATAGACTTAAGGAAAAGAGTTGTCCTCTACCTTGCGAGATAAGGACATCTTGCACTTTTTTAAGTGGGGTAGAATGTAAGATTCCTCCCCAACCTTCGAGGTATACAGGAGTAAGAATCTCCCTTTTTGATCTTATAATTATTCCCTCTCTAAAATAAAAGAAAGATTCTGTTTAAAAAAGGAAGACTCTTTCCCTAGAATACTTCTCAGGAGTCACGCCTGTTTTAAGGATTCAGAACAATGAGTTCAGAAGTGAAAATCGGTGTTTTGGATACCACGGTTTTGGTTTTCATTCGAGTACGGCCCAAAAGAAGTTCTTTATCTCTTGGGGAGTATAAGAAGTTATCCCCCAGATATTGTGAGTCTTATATCTGAATTCAAAGAAAGTAGGTGACTTAGCCTACAAGCTTCTTTTACCTCCTCATCTCAAAGTTCTTAATGTATTTCATAGAAATATGTGCCAAACCCAAATCATGGAAAGACGGTAAAACTTCAGTGATAAGATACCGTTGGCTTCTAAGTTACGCTAGCTCCTTCCTTTATATAAGTCGTAACTTTTCCCTGTCACTCACAGTAATCTTACTTCCATCAATCTCCCTTCTTCTTAATCTCCTTCATGGCTTGGCAACAGGAATTAGTTTTATCCATGATGATTTCTCACCTTCAAGACGCAAGCGAGTCTGTGAAGAAAGATTTTATAGAACAGTATGAGCGCTCACTTTTTCCTCACTTGGGGACTTCTGTAGCTCAGACCAAATGGCGGACCTATCAAGACATAACTAGGGTGTTGGAGCTCTATATATGGCTCACTCTACCTAACTTGGTCTCACCTATATATATGTATCTTGTCCTCAATATGAATCAGTCTTTGGGAGCATACATGATGTGACTCTTGTCTCGTCTCTTTCTCTCTACATTTCAACATGGTATCAGAGCATCTATGAGGGAAGCATCTATGTCTTCTTGTTAAATTCATGATTATAATTTCATGTCTTACAAGATTGTTCTTTGATTATGTGTTGTCTACATGATTTTATAGCTTAACTTGTTGTAATTAGAGTTGTTTCTTAATCGCGTCCTTAAAACCAAAACCTATCAAAAAAGTTTGTCAAACGGAGTTGTGAGTCAAAAGTTATGACAGTTCAGGCAAACTGCATCTGTAAAACAGCAAAACAGGTTCTTTGTGTGAGCACACAGGTTTCGTCTTCATCAAGTGTCTTTGTGAGCACACAGGTTTCGTCTTCGTCAAGCGTTTTTAGCAAACCGCCAAATCTAGCTTTTTCGTCAAGCGTCTACCAATGAATCTTGCGTCCCACGTCTCGGATTTTGCTATCTTCTCACAGATAGATATGGCTATGACTGTTCTCATCAATGGTTTTCCTTCTGGCCAATGTTCTATTCCTTCTTTTCAAGGCCAAGGGTTTCCCGGTTGGAAAGCAAAGATGCTGTTAATTCTTGAAGGCGATGAGCTCTCAGATGTTGTTATTGGCAATTCTCTATGTCCGTCTCAGCCTATTATTCCGAATTCTGACAACGTTCTTATCACGGAAGGCCCTGTTTTTGATGCATGGCGTCTTGCTTATATGGATTGGCAGAGGCGTGATAAAGCAGCTCGTCGGTATATTCTTTCTGCTCTTAGTGATTCTCTCATGCTTGATGTGTATGACTTTCCTACTTCCCATGACGTATGGGAGTATCTTATAGCAAATTTTCAGAAAAAGTCTGTTACAGAAACACTTTATTTGAGAGGTTTGCTTTCAAAGTTACAGTATGAAGTTGGTACTGCTATGACGGGACATATTGATTCTTTCAAATCTATTATTAATCAACTTGCTGCTGCGGGTGATCCTGTTCCACGAAAGCAACTTATTACAATTCTTCTTGATACAATAAAGGATCCGTCTTATGACAACATTGTTACCATTCTTTCTAACAAGGACGGTCTTGATTTTGACCAAACTTGCATATCTTTGATTGAGTATTCTCAACGTCAACAACGACGTAGTGCTGGTCATGATGCAGTTATGTTTTCACAACAAGAGGAGCCTGAGTCACAACAGTTGGAATGGGCCTTTAATGTGCGAAGGCGTTCTTTTCAACGAGGCAACCGTAGAGGTGGTCGTCGTGGTGGTAGTTTCTCTCGTCTCAAATTTCCTAACAAGCATTGTTCTTACTGCAATAGGAATGGTCATACTGAAGATGACTGTTGGGCACGTCAATATGATGAAGAACACAACATTACCACAAAACAACCACGTTTATCTAGAGATTCTTCTTCTTGTGATTATTGTGGAAAATCTGATCATCCCTCTTCCATGTGCTTTAAGCGTCGATTTGATGTAGATCGAAATCGAGCATATGCAGCCGAGCATCATGATAATGTTATGCCTGAAACAAGTTGTGTTTTATGTTCAGTTCCCCCAGACAGAATACTTCATGTACGTGATGGTTCACTTTTCATTATTGATTCTGGTGCTACAGGAAATATGACATATGAATCTAAGTGGCTACATAACTATCATTCTTTACCTGTTAAGCGTGTTGTTTATCTTGCTGATGATACAACTTGCCAAGTCAAGGGCATTGGAGATTTATATCTTGGCACCTTATCTTCTTCAACTCGAGTTTTACGAGGGGTTTTACATGTCCCGGAACTTCAACGTAATCTTCTTTCAGTTGCAAGACTTGTTGATCTTGGTTTGTTTGTTGGATTCGACCACACCAAATGCCGCATTGAGAAAGATGGACAGATTATTGCAACTGCTTCTCGTAATGGCAATTTGTTTGAGCTCTCTCTTAATGATGCTGTAGCAAATGTTGTCACTGCTCCAGGTGTGAGATCCCGATCTCCACCGCGCAACGGATTCGGGGTACTAGCAGCGGAAGTAGCACATCATGCGTGGGTAGGGGTCTCACACTCGGGGCCTCGCCCACGGATATCCGGACAAGAGACTAATACGTCGGTTTGTCCAAAACCAAAACCGGAAAAACTTCCTTTACCCGGAAAGCATGGGCGATTCCACTAGGATAACTCTTTACTCTAACGTAATCAAGATCATTACGGATCAATTGATCTGACTGCACCTTTAACGGTACTTGGTCAAATCAAGGAAGAAACTTGCACTTGGATCATTGGGATCAACGCTTTTTTCCCCATCAAGAGGCACAGCCGTTGATTCCTATCCATAGAACAATTTCTATCCGGGATTTACTTCATCTATCGTAATAATAGAAATTAAATCTCGATTTACGGATCCATCAATCCAGCCTAACCCCATCCGATCCCATGGGTTAGCCAACCGCCCAACCACTGTAGTGATGGGATCCAATTTGGAATTTGGTTAGGTTTTGTCCCGGGTACCAAGGAAAAGAGTTGCAAGGTCCCCTAGCCGGAAGTTCATGCAAACATAAAACTAGCCACACCACTTACACACCCAATATGAAAATTGCCTTTTTCTTAGCATCAGCTAACTTTAAAACAATCCTTTAATGAAACAATAGTACCACTGATCACAATCTTCCAATTTATCCAGTTGATTCATAATTTCCCATCATTCCTTCATCAGAGTATCTATGGCATCATTGGCAACTAGAACGCTCACCACCTGTCCACACAGGGGCCTTTTCAATAGTTCCTAGCCCATAATACTCGGCAATATAATCACTTATAAAAATCAAGATGGACTCTCGTTGAAGATCAGCAAGATCAACCAACAGATCCATATAAAGAGCCATGGACTCATCCATTGAAGACCAGCAAGGTCAATCAACCAGATCCATGCCCGGTTTCACAAAACAACTCTTACTCCTTGTTCCAATATCTTCCTCGACGCACGCGTGGGTATCCTGGGCGACCCAGAGCCCGAGCACCGTATGGTCAGCACCCTCTAGGATCCTTCGCAGGTGACCTAGCGCTTCACTCATAGGCCGCTTCCTTGGTCCCTCATCCACCGTACCGGAAGCTCACCATTTTAATCGAACCGAGGCTGGTCAAGACCTCGGCCGACCTTGCTACGCGAGACGTCCTCCATTGACTCTCCGTCAGTAGTTGCAACTTTATCAGTTAGGTCTCCACGACCTTAATCACAAGACGGTCAAAATGCTTTCCTAGCATTCTTGACATAAAACAGCCATTTACAAACAGCATTTACAAACAGTTTACAAATACAATTTCTATATTAACTCTCATTTTTCCACATTATCCCTCATACAATCCACATTACTTATTCCACATTTCATTTATATGTGTACTCATCCAATCACATCATTTTCCATCTCTTCACTTCAGATTCCTTCACATCACATATCATATATTCACATCCATATCCACATCCATACATCCACATCCACATCCACATCCACATTCACATCCATACATCCACATCTACATGCTTATCTCCATTTTGACATCCTCATTTATACATCCACATCCCATATCCACATTCATACATACACATCCATATCCACATCCATATCCGCATTCATACATATACATCCATATCCACATCCACATGCATACATTCATTATCACGTCCTCATTCATACATCCACATCCACATACATACATACATCCACATCCACATTCCCATTCACATCTATACATCCATATCTACATGCACATTCACATCCATACATCCACATCTATATCCTCATTCACATCCATACATCCACATTCATGCATCCACATCTCTACATGCATACATCCATACATACACATCCACATTTACATCCATGCATCCACATCCACATCCTCATTCACATCCATACATCCACATTCATACATCCACATCCACATCCACATTCACATCCATACATCCACATCTTCATGCTTATCTCCATTTTCACATCCTCATTTATACATCCACATCCCATATCCACATTCATACATACACATCCATATCCACATCCACATGCATACATACATCCACATCCACATTCCCATTCACAAATATACATCCATATCTACATGCACATTCACATCCATACATCCACATCTATATCCTCATTCACATCCATACATCCACATTCATGCATCCACATCTACATGGTTATCTCCATTTTCACATCCTCATTTATACATCCACATCCCATATCCACATTCATACATACACATCCATATCCACATTTACATCCATGCATCCACATCTACATCCTCATTCACATCCATACATCCACATTCATACATCCATACATCCACATTCATACATCCACATCCACATCCACATTCACATCCATACATCCACATCTACATGCTTATCTCCATTTTCACATCCTCATTTATACATCCACATCCCATATCCACATTCATACATACACATCCATATCCACATCCACATGCATCTTATCATATCTTATCACTTCCCATATCTTTTATGCATACCTCTATGCATGAAATTCAATTATGCTAAAAGTAACACTTTTATAATAAAATATTCATCCTTTATGCATACTTCTATGCATGAAAATTAAAAATGATAAAAGTAACACTTTTAATATAAAAAAATTATCCCTTATGCATACTTCTATGCATGAAAATTAAAAATGATAAAAGTAACACTTTTGATATAAAAATTTTTCCTTTATGCATACTTCTATGCATGAAAATTAAAAATGATAAAAGTAACACTTTTAATATAAAAAATTTATCCTTTATGCATACTTCTATGCATGAAAATTAAAAATGATAAAAGTAACACTTTTGATATAAAAATTTTCCTTTATGCATACTTCTATGCATGAAAATTAAAAATGATAAAAGTAACACTTTTGATATAAAAAAATTTTCCTTTATGCATACTTCTATGCATGAAAATTAAAAATGATAAAAGTAACACTTTTGATATAAAAAAATTTTCCTTTATGCATACTTCTATGCATGAAAATTAAAAATGATAAAAGTAACACTTTTAATATAAAAAATTTATCCTTTATGCATACTTCTATGCATGAAAATTAAAAATGATAAAAGTAACACTTTTGATATAAAATTTTTTCCTTTATGCATACTTCTATGCATGAAAATTAAAAATGATAAAAGTAACACTTTTGATATAAAAAAGTTATCCTTTATGCATGATATTAAAATTTAATTTCTCCATGATTATAATGAAATTCTTTCAATTAATCTAGGATGATAATTCCTAAAATATGGTAGGAAGTCCTCTTTTTATGCTTTGAATGAAATTATTTTATGCATAATTTTTATAAAAATTTTGCCATAGCTCCGCTGCTATGACTGATAAATCTCAATTTTTTTCTAAGGGATAAAACTTATCATTAAGGAAATAATTAAAATGATCTCTAATTGGATCATTAATCCATAATGGATTGAATCATCAATATACATAAACTAAAAGCATAGAAAAAAAGCCATTAATTTGGCCTCAAGCATAGCTTAATCTTGGGTTAAGTAAGAGCTTTATGAAAAGCTTGATTTGGATTGAGAATGGGTCAAGAGTATGACCATTTCTTGAGTGAGAGAGAGAAATTACATAAAAACCATTAGAATTTAAACATAAATAAAAATTAACTTCAATAGCATTTATTAAATTATGTAACTCTTCACTAACATTCATCAATTCACTTCAATAGCATTCAAAAAAAAAACCATACCAATTAAGCTTCTCAAGCTTGAGAGGGGTTGAGAAGAGAGAAACATTGAGAAATTATAGAAAAGATCAATATTCACTAATTACCTTACAAATTGCTTGATTCTTTGTTCACAGTAGAGGCCCCCAACCAATCAATTGGCTAAGTATGTTGATGGAGCCACTAATGGGGATTGAAGAAAGAGGGAAGCTCCAAAAACTAGTGAATTATTAAATGAATTCACAGTTCTTGGCTTAGGTGGAGTAGAGTAACGATGCATAAACACTATATATTTTTCAACAAGGGGGAGGCTTCTATTTATAGGAAAAATTGAGCTCCTAACCAAACAAACTGATTCTAGAATTTTCCAAATCAGTTTGGTCAGTTTTTGACCATTTTTAGGTCAGTTAAGCTAACTTTTTTGGAACTAGACTTGAATGAGGAGAGAGGAGAGATGAAATATCTCAATTTTTATGAGTTTAAAACTCATTCAAGCATGTGAAATATGCACCTCCTTTAAAGAACTCCCCTTCCTTACATATGTGTCATAATGGAATCATTTTAATATTGCTCATAGTTTTTTTACTAATAAACCTTGTACATTTTCAACTCTTCATCTTATGTGAAATATGCACCTCCTTTAAAGAACTCCCTTCCTTACATATGGAATCATTTTAATATTGCTCATAGTTTTTTACTAATAAACCTTGTACATTTTTAACTCTTCATCTTATGTGAGCATTTACTCATTTTTGGATACCCAAAATATCTCATATTTTTAATATTGCTCATAGTTTTTTACTAATAAACCTTGTACATTTTTCAACTCTTCATCTTATGTGAGCATTTACTCATTTTTGGGTATCTTCTTTTACAAATTGGATTTATCTCCTCCCTACACATGGATTGATGCTATTGGCCCATAGGAACCTTAATTGGACCATAATCCAAAAATTTCTGAAAATCTAGACCCTTAGACTAAGGTCCTTTATACCCATTTTCAATAAATTCTAATTGCACATTGGAAAGTTCTTTTTGAATTTCTGTTTCAGGGAAACTTATTTTAATAAGATGAGATAATTTTCTATCCAAAAATATTAAAAATCTGAATATTCTCTCTCTAGAATATTCTCTCTCTCTAAGTTAAAACAGTTAGAAATAAGGTCTTTATATTTCTGAAGAGGGATTGATTACAGGGAAAGATACTAGACATCAAAAGGGGGGTTGGGGGAGGAATCTTACATTCTACCCCACTTAAAAAACGCGAGATGTCCTCATCTCGCAAACTGGGATAATTTCGCAAGATGCACGAATTATGAGACTTAGAGAAAAATTTAAATCAGGATTAACCACCAAGAAAAAGTCTCAAAGAGAGTAAGATTCAAGATAAGAACAAGATTTAAACTTTATTCATTCTCGGAACTTATACAGTAAAGATAGAAGAACTCTTTACACTTCCATAAGCCCATCCATCATATGATCACAAAAGCAGCACTCACAAGCTGCGCATGTATAAGGTAACTCATCTATGGGAATAATTCTGTTGGTTATTGCTGCACCTATCTCAGTGGTATGAGGTGATCTAACAAAAGGACCTCTGAGAGGTAAGCCAAAAACGGGGTAAAGGCATATCTTCTCATGAGGAAGAAAACACGCCAGTAAGAAGACCCGCTCAGAAAACCCAAGATGTCTTGATCTCATGACGCAGTAGTATCGGGGACCCAAACCCAAGGCTTCGATAACCATGGCCAAGCGGACATTGTTACGAAAGTGCTGCTGACCCCAGGGTGTTACCCTAGTTATGTCTTGATAGGTCCGCCATTTGGTCTGCGCTACAGAAGTTCCTAGGTGAGGAAAAAGTGAGCGCTCATACTGTTCTATAAAGTCTTTCTTCACAGACTCTCTTGCGTCTTGAAGATGAGAAATCATCATGGATAAAACTAATTCCTGTTGCCAAGCCATGAAGGAGATTAAGAAGAAGGGAGATCGATGGAAGTAAGATTACTGTGAGCGATAAGTAAAAGTTACGACTTATATAAAGGAAGGAGCTAGCATAACTTAGAAGCCAACGGTATCTTGCCACTGAAGTTTTACCGTCTTTCCATGATTTGGGTTTAGCACATATTTCTATGAAATACATTAAGAACTTTGAGATGAGGAGATAAAAGAAGCTCGTAAGCTAAGTCGCTTACTTTCTTTGAATTCAGATAAGGCTCACAATATCTGGGGGATAACTTCTTAAACTCCCCAGTAGATAAAGAACTTCTTTTGGGCCGTACTCGAATGAAGACCAAAACCTTGGTATCCAAAACACCGATTTTTACTTCTGAACTCATTGTTCTGAATCCTTAAAACAGGTGGAACTCCTGAGAAGTATTCTAGGGAAAGGGTCTTTCTTTCTTAAACAGAATCTTTCTTTTATTTTAGAGATCAAAAAGGGAGATTCTTACTCCTGTATACCTCAAAGGCTGGGGAGGAATCTTACATTCTACCCCACTTAAAAAAGTGCGAGATGTCCTCATCTCGCCAAGTAGAGGACAACTCTTTTTCTTAAGATCCAATTTATTCTAGGGTTCCTTATATTCTGGTCAACCCAACAGAATACGGGGATAAATATCCCTTATATAGAACTCATCATTAAATAACAATTCATTTCAAATCATATCATTCATATCTTTAACACGATAATGGTCCATCAGATCGAAAATTTTTTTCTTTATGAACATTCCTCCACGGGAATTTCAGTCAAGCAAGTTTTCAATTTGTCATCCCTTAACTTGATATAGCGAGTCAAGTGTTAACAGTAGCACTTTGACAGCACAATCCAATCTCATAGTGATTTGCTGAAATCATTATCATCATTCCAGTTATGAATATCATCACAGGGACTCGTCCCATTCATCCTCATGTGGTTTCGCTCAGCTTATTACATTTCAACTAAATTTCAAAAATCATCATTTTTCAATCAGAATCCAAATCAATTTCATCAGTTCTCAAACAGAATTAAAAATCATATCAACCACATTCGAATTCATCATCTGGATAGCATTAACGCTTAAAATTTCAAGTCTTAGATTTACTCGTATATACTGTCAGTAAAGAGCTGCAGTATACTCTCGGTATATACGGGTAGTCACGGCCCTTGGAATTATAAGGTAAATACCATCATGTCTAGGCCTCAAGCAAGTCAGGGATTCTATATAATTGCGGTACTTCCATCTGAAGACCCAATTACTAATTTACAAATTTTAGTTTGAATATCAAATTGTATGACTTATATCACACAATTACAACCTTTTTGTGTTTCTTGATAAATTTTTGACATATTTGTCTTCTCAGTTGATCTTTATTAACCAAAGGCTCTGATACCAACTGTGAGATCCCGATCTCCACCGCGCAACGGATTCGGGGTACTAGCAGCGGAAGTAGCACATCATGCGTGGGTAGGGGTCTCACACTCGGGGCCTCGCCCACGGATATCCGGACAAGAGACTAATACGTCGGTTTGTCTAAAACCAAAACCGGAAAAACTTCCTTTACCCGGAAAGCATGGGCGATTCCACCAGGATAACTCTTTACTCTAACGTAATCAAGATCATTACGGATCAATTGATCTGACTGCACCTTTAACGGTACTTGGTCAAATCAAGGAAGAAACTTGCACTTGGATCATTGGGATCAACGCTTTTTTCCCCATCAAGAGGCACAGCCGTTGATTCCTATCCATAGAACAATTTCTATCCGGGATTTACTTCATCTATCGTAATAATAGAAATTAAATCTCGATTTACGGATCCATCAATCCAGCCTAACCCCATCCGATCCCATGGGTTAGCCAACCGCCCAACCACTGTAGTGATGGGATCCAATTTGGAATTTGGTTAGGTTTTGTCCCGGGTACCAAGGAAAAGAGTTGCAAGGTCCCCTAGCCGGAAGTTCATGCAAACATAAAACTAGCCACACCACTTACACACCCAATATGAAAATTGCCTTTTTCTTAGCATCAGCTAACTTTAAAACAATCCTTTAATGAAACAATAGTACCACTGATCACAATCTTCCAATTTATCCAGTTGATTCATAATTTCCCATCATTCCTTCATCAGAGTATCTATGGCATCATTGGCAACTAGAACGCTCACCACCTGTCCACACAGGGGCCTTTTCAATAGTTCCTAGCCCATAATACTCGGCAATATAATCACTTATAAAAATCAAGATGGACTCTCGTTGAAGATCAGCAAGATCAACCAACAGATCCATATAAAGAGCCATGGACTCATCCATTGAAGACCAGCAAGGTCAATCAACCAGATCCATGCCCGGTTTCACAAAACAACTCTTACTCCTTGTTCCAATATCTTCCTCGACGCACGCGTGGGTATCCTGGGCGACCCAGAGCCCGAGCACCGTATGGTCAGCACCCTCTAGGATCCTTCGCAGGTGACCTAGCGCTTCACTCATAGGCCGCTTCCTTGGTCCCTCATCCACCGTACCGGAAGCTCACCATTTTAATCGAACCGAGGCTGGTCAAGACCTCGGCCGACCTTGCTACGCGAGACGTCCTCCATTGACTCTCCGTCAGTAGTTGCAACTTTATCAGTTAGGTCTCCACGACCTTAATCACAAGACGGTCAAAATGCTTTCCTAGCATTCTTGACATAAAACAGCCATTTACAAACAGCATTTACAAACAGTTTACAAATACAATTTCTATATTAACTCTCATTTTTCCACATTATCCCTCATACAATCCACATTACTTATTCCACATTTCATTTATATGTGTACTCATCCAATCACATCATTTTCCATCTCTTCACTTCAGATTCCTTCACATCACATATCATATATTCACATCCATATCCACATCCATACATCCACATCCACATCCACATTCACATCCATACATCCACATCTACATGCTTATCTCCATTTTGACATCCTCATTTATACATCCACATCCCATATCCACATTCATACATACACATCCATATCCACATCCATATCTGCATTCATACATATACATCCATATCCACATCCACATGCATACATTCATTATCACGTCCTCATTCATACATCCACATCCACATACATACATACATCCACATCCACATTCCCATTCACATCTATACATCCATATCTACATGCACATTCACATCCATACATCCACATCTATATCCTCATTCACATCCATACATCCACATTCATGCATCCACATCTACATGCATACATCCATACATACACATCCACATTTACATCCATGCATCCACATCCACATCCTCATTCACATCCATACATCCACATTCATACATCCACATCCACATCCACATTCACATCCATACATCCACATCTTCATGCTTATCTCCATTTTCACATCCTCATTTATACATCCACATCCCATATCCACATTCATACATACACATCCATATCCACATCCACATGCATACATACATCCACATCCACATTCCCATTCACAAATATACATCCATATCTACATGCACATTCACATCCATACATCCACATCTATATCCTCATTCACATCCATACATCCACATTCATGCATCCACATCTACATGCTTATCTCCATTTTCACATCCTCATTTATACATCCACACATCCCATATCCACATTCATACATACACATCCATATCCACATTTACATCCATGCATCCACATCTACATCCTCATTCACATCCATACATCCACATTCATACATCCATACATCCACATTCATACATCCACATCCACATCCACATTCACATCCATACATCCACATCTACATGCTTATCTCCATTTTCACATCCTCATTTATACATCCACATCCCATATCCACATTCATACATACACATCCATATCCACATCCACATGCATCTTATCATATCTTATCACTTCCCATATCTTTTATGCATACCTCTATGCATGAAATTCAATTATGCTAAAAGTAACACTTTTATAATAAAATATTCATCCTTTATGCATACTTCTATGCATGAAAATTAAAAATGATAAAAGTAACACTTTTAATATAAAAAAATTATCCCTTATGCATACTTCTATGCATGAAAATTAAAAATGATAAAAGTAACACTTTTGATATAAAAATTTTTCCTTTATGCATACTTCTATGCATGAAAATTAAAAATGATAAAAGTAACACTTTTAATATAAAAAATTTATCCTTTATGCATACTTCTATGCATGAAAATTAAAAATGATAAAAGTAACACTTTTGATATAAAAATTTTCCTTTATGCATACTTCTATGCATGAAAATTAAAAATGATAAAAGTAACACTTTTGATATAAAAAAATTTTCCTTTATGCATACTTCTATGCATGAAAATTAAAAATGATAAAAGTAACACTTTTGATATAAAAAAAATTTCCTTTATGCATACTTCTATGCATGAAAATTAAAAATGATAAAAGTAACACTTTTAATATAAAAAATTTATCCTTTATGCATACTTCTATGCATGAAAATTAAAAATGATAAAAGTAACACTTTTGATATAAATTTTTTTCCTTTATGCATACTTCTATGCATGAAAATTAAAAATGATAAAAGTAACACTTTTGATATAAAAAAGTTATCCTTTATGCATGATATTAAAATTCAATTTCTCCATGATTATAATGAAATTCTTTCAATTAATCTAGGATGATAATTCCTAGAATATGGTAGGAAGTCCTCTTTTTATGCTTTGAATGAAATTATTTTATGCATAATTTTTATAAAAATTTTGCCATAGCTCCGCTGCTATGACTGATAAATCTCAATTTTTTTCTAAGGGATAAAACTTATCATTAAGGAAATAATTAAAATGATCTCTAATTGGATTATTAATCCATAATGGATTGAATCATCAATATACATAAACTAAAAGCATAGAAAAAAAGCCATTAATTTGGCCTCAAGCATAGCTTAATCTTGGGTTAAGTAAGAGCTTTATGAAAAGCTTGATTTGGATTGAGAATGGGTCAAGAGTATGACCATTTCTTGAGTGAGAGAGAGAAATTATATAAAAACCATTAGAATTTAAACATAAATGAAAATTAACTTCAATAGCATTTATTAAATTATGTAACTCTTCACTAACATTCATCAATTCACTTCAATAGCATTCAAAAAAAAAACCATACCAATTAAGCTTCTCAAGCTTGAGAGGGGTTGAGAAGAGAGAAACATTGAGAAATTATAGAAAAGATCAATATTCACTAATTACCTTACAAATTGCTTGATTCTTTGTTCACAGTAGAGGCCCCCAACCAATCAATTGGCTAAGTATGTTGATGGAGCCACTAATGGGGATTGAAGAAAGAGGGAAACTCCAAAAACTAGTGAATTATTAAATGAATTCACAGTTCTTGGCTTAGGTGGAGTAGAGTAACGATGCATAAACACTATATATTTTTCAACAAGGGGGAGGCTTCTATTTATAGGAAAAATTGAGCTCCTAACCAAACAAACTGATTCTAGAATTTTCCAAATCAGTTTGGTCAGTTTTTGACCATTTTTAGGTCAGTTAAGCTAACTTTTTTGGAACTAGACTTGAATGAGGAGAGAGGAGAGATGAAATATCTCAATTTTTATGAGTTTAAAACTCATTCAAGCATGTGAAATATGCACCTCCTTTAAAGAACTCCCCTTCCTTACATATGTGTCATAATGGAATCATTTTAATATTGCTCATAGTTTTTTTACTAATAAACCTTGTACATTTTCAACTCTTCATCTTATGTGAAATATGCACCTCCTTTAAAGAACTCCCTTCCTTACATATGGAATCATTTTAATATTGCTCATAGTTTTTTACTAATAAACCTTGTACATTTTTAACTCTTCATCTTATGTGAGCATTTACTCATTTTTGGATACCCAAAATATCTCATATTTTTAATATTGCTCATAGTTTTTTACTAATAAACCTTGTACATTTTTCAACTCTTCATCTTATGTGAGCATTTACTCATTTTTGGGTATCTTCTTTTACAAATTGGATTTATCTCCTCCCTACACATGGATTGATGCTATTGGCCCATAGGAACCTTAATTGGACCATAATCCAAAAATTTCTGAAAATCTAGACCCTTAGACTAAGGTCCTTTATACCCATTTTCAATAAATTCTAATTGCACATTGGAAAGTTCTTTTTGAATTTCTGTTTCAGGGAAACTTATTTTAATAAGATGAGATAATTTTCTATCCAAAAATATTAAAAATCTGAATATTCTCTCTCTAGAATATTCTCTCTCTCTAAGTTAAAACAGTTAGAAATAAGGTCTTTATATTTCTGAAGAGGGATTGATTACAGGGAAAGATACTAGACATCAAAAGGGGGGTTGGGGGAGGAATCTTACATTCTACCCCACTTAAAAAACGCGAGATGTCCTCATCTCGCAAACTGGGATAATTTCGCAAGATGCACGAATTATGAGACTTAGAGAAAAATTTAAATCAGGATTAACCACCAAGAAAAAGTCTCAAAGAGAGTAAGATTCAAGATAAGAACAAGATTTAAACTTTATTCATTCTCGGAACTTATACAGTAAAGATAGAAGAACTCTTTACACTTCCATAAGCCCATCCATCATATGATCACAAAAGCAGCACTCACAAGCTGCGCATGTATAAGGTAACTCATCTATGGGAATAATTCTGTTGGTTATTGCTGCACCTATCTCAGTGGTATGAGGTGATCTAACAAAAGGACCTCTGAGAGGTAAGCCAAAAACGGGGTAAAGGCATATCTTCTCATGAGGAAGAAAACACGCCAGTAAGAAGACCCGCTCAGAAAACCCAAGATGTCTTGATCTCATGACGCAGTAGTATCGGGGACCCAAACCCAAGGCTTCGATAACCATGGCCAAGCGGACATTGTTACGAAAGTGCTGCTGACCCCAGGGTGTTACCCTAGTTATGTCTTGATAGGTCCGCCATTTGGTCTGCGCTACAGAAGTTCCTAGGTGAGGAAAAAGTGAGCGCTCATACTATTCTATAAAGTCTTTCTTCACAGACTCTCTTGCGTCTTGAAGATGAGAAATCATCATGGATAAAACTAATTCCTGTTGCCAAGCCATGAAGGAGATTAAGAAGAAGGGAGATCGATGGAAGTAAGATTACTGTGAGCGATAAGTAAAAGTTACGACTTATATAAAGGAAGGAGCTAGCATAACTTAGAAGCCAACGGTATCTTGCCACTGAAGTTTTACCGTCTTTCCATGATTTGGGTTTAGCACATATTTCTATGAAATACATTAAGAACTTTGAGATGAGGAGATAAAAGAAGCTCGTAAGCTAAGTCGCTTACTTTCTTTGAATTCAGATAAGGCTCACAATATCTGGGGGATAACTTCTTAAACTCCCCAGTAGATAAAGAACTTCTTTTGGGCCGTACTCGAATGAAGACCAAAACCTTGGTATCCAAA
The DNA here is from genome assembly GCF_041138505.1 of Cibotium barometz. Taxonomy (NCBI): domain Eukaryota; kingdom Viridiplantae; phylum Streptophyta; class Polypodiopsida; order Cyatheales; family Cibotiaceae; genus Cibotium; species Cibotium barometz. The sequence continues at coordinate 16,356,740 of NC_141068.1, read as the reverse complement.
ACACCGATTTTTACTTCTGAACTCATTGTTCTGAATCCTTAAAACAGGTGGAACTCCTGAGAAGTATTCTAGGGAAAGGGTCTTTCTTTCTTAAACAGAATCTTTCTTTTATTTTAGAGATCAAAAAGGGAGATTCTTACTCCTGTATACCTCAAAGGCTGGGGAGGAATCTTACACCAGGGGATCATGATTGCAAGATATGGCATCATCGCTTTGTTCATGCTGATTTCTCAAAGCTTCTTAATCTTCATCGTCAAGGTCTTGTACACGGAATGGATCTTAAAGCTCATCCTCATATGGGAATCTGTGAGTTTTGTGCTCTTGGCAAACACAATCGTAAACCCTTTCCTCTCTCGAATTCAGTTCATTCTCATGATTTGTTGGATCTTGTTCATACCGACATTTGTGGACCTTTGCCTCCATCGAGAACACAACATCGTTATTTCATTACGTTTATTGATGATTACTCACGGTATACACTTGTTTTCTTGCTTCAACAAAAATCTGAGGCGTTATCTGTTTTTAAGCAATTTCACAAGGCTGCCGAACTTCAAACTGGACGTCGCCTCAGAAAACTTCGCAGCGATAATGGTGGAGAATATGTGTCTCGTGAGTTTGAGAGTTATTGTACGGACCATGGTATTCATCATGAACATACAATTCCATATTCACCTCAACAGAACGGTGTTGCTGAACGTAAGAATCGCACAATTATCAATGCTATACGATGTATGCTGATTCATTCTGGGTTATCTCGTGTCTTCTGGAGTGAAGCTCTCTTGACAGTAAACACCATTTTAGATAATTTGGGAAAAATCCCATTCCCATTTGAAAAATGGGAGTATGGTGAACTTGTCCAAAAGTTTGTCAAAACCCCCTCATGTGACATATCATCGGAAAGATCTTGAAGAGTAGAATCTAAATCTATGATCTCCGACAAATTTGGAGTTAGTATGTTTAAGTTATGTCCAAAAATATATGGAGTAATTGATTCCCAAAATGTGAGATTTTTCCCAAATTACCTAATATTGACACTGTAGTCTTTGTTCAGAATCATCTTCCTACTACTGCTCCTTCTGGTAAGATACCCATCACAGCATGGACAGGTGAAATTCCTTCTGTATCTCATTTTCGAACCTTTGGATGTATTGCTTACATTCATGTTCCTAAAGAAACACGAGCAAAGCTTGATGCTCCTGGCCTTAAAGTTATTTTTATTGGGTATTCTGACACTTCCAAAGGCTACAAATTCTATGACCCGTCCTCCAAGAAAGTGCTTGTAAATCGTGATGCTATTTTCAATGAACAGCTTATGGGCGGTACATGGTCCATGGATGATTCTGATGATACTAAATCTTTGCTTCAAGCTTTTCCATTCTTGTGTGATGATGAATCTTCTTCTATAGAGCAAATTTCCTCTTCACAACCATCTAAAGAGCAACTTTCCTCTTCACAACCATTGATTCCGAATGCTGTCATTGATGATGTTGACATTTTTATTGATCTGCCTATTGATTTTGAGCATGGTTCTTGTCATGTTTATGATGAAGATTTTGAGGCTAATGTTTTCTCTACTTCTGAAGATCCAGCCACGTACAGTGATGCTATATGTTCTCCACAAAAGGATCAATGGCAAGAGGCTATGGAAGCAGAGTATGATTCTCTTATCTCTAAAGGTACATGGATACTCACTGAGCTACCTCCTGGCCGTACTGCCATTAAGTGTAAGTGGGTATATAAGACAAAATTTAAAGCAGATGGATCCTTTGACAAATTCAAGGCACGTTTAGTTGCCAAAGGTTATTCTCAAGTTGCTGGCGTTGATTATCACGAAACCTTTTCACCAGTTGTTCGCATTACTAGTATTCGGGTTTTATTGGCATTTGCTGTTCAATTTGACTTAGAAATTCATCAGATGGACGTGCGCACAGCTTTCTTGAATGGAGATTTGAATGAAGAAATTTACATGGAGCAGCCAGAAGGATTTGTTATTGCAGGGAAGGAAGATCTTGTTGCTCGTCTTCATAGGGCTTTATATGGTCTTAAACAAGCTTCACGGGCCTGGTACATCAAGTTTGATCTTTTTCTTACCTCCCATGGTTTTCTCTCTTGCTCTTCTGATCCCAACTTATTTACCAAACACCAAAATGGTAGTTTTGTAATCCTTGCCCTTTATGTGGATGATACAATCCTTGTTTCCAATGATTTGGGATTTCTACACCAAAGTAAGCAGTTGTTATCTTCGGCATTTGATATGGTGGATCTTGGAGAGCTTCACTCGTGTCTTGGCATTCAGATTCAAAGGGATCGCAGTAAAGGTATTTTATTACTTCAACAGTCAAAGTTTATTGAAGATACTATTAAGAAGTTTGGTTTGGAATCTGCACATTCAGCAACTACTCCTTGTCTTGCGAGTTCCATGAAAAACACTTCTGATGGTGGTGGCCAGCTTGTTACAAATCAACCATATGCTAATTTGGTTGGATGTCTTCAAGTTGTTGGTTTGAACACTCGTCCTGACATTTTGTTTATTGTTAACTATCTCGGGCAACACCTTGCATGTCCTTCTCTTAAGCATTGGTCTTCAGCAAAGCGCGTGTTGAAATACTTGAAAGGCACTATAGATTATGGTTTGGTTTATCAACGACAATTCACATCCGACTCCATTCCATCTCTTTCTCTTTTGGGTTACACAGATGCAGATTGGGCCAGCTCACATTTATCTATGCGATCTACTAGTGGCAATTGTTTCTTCATTAATGGTTGTCTTATTTCTTGGACCAGCAAGAAACAACGTTGTGTTGCAGTTTCTACAACCGAATCTGAATATGTTGCGGCATCACTTGCAGCTCGTGAACTCATTTGGCTTCGACAAGTGTTCACAGATATCGGCCATTCTCCTCTTTCTAGTACACCCTTACGGTGTGATAATCAGAGTGCTATTAGTCTTGCAAAAGACTATGTCCAACATAACAAGTCAAAACATATTGCTGTGCATTACCATTATGTTCGATACGAAGTACGCAAAGGCACTATCATGATTGAACATTGCCCAAGTGACCAGATGATTGCAGATATTCTTACCAAAGGTCTCAATGAGTCACGCTTCATTCTCTTGCGCTCAGAGCTTGGAGTTGCCTCGGGCTCATTCTTTCTAGATTAGGCTCTTTACTCTTATGGTAGCTTTGTACATATATCGTTGTAATCTTCTAGACACCATGCACTTTGCACATTCCACAATTGCTCACTATGACCTCTTGGTCCTTTTGTATATTTGTACATAGATGCACAATGCACTTTCACATCATTACTTCTGGTTCGTATTTTCACATTTGTATAGGGGCTTGGGTTTTTCCCTTGTACTCCCCAAGGGTTTTTTCATCCATAGCTAGAGACCCTTGTTTGAGTGGGGGTGTTGGAGCTCTATATATGGCTCACTCTACCTAACTTGGTCTCACCTATATATATGTATCTTGTCCTCAATATGAATCAGTCTTTGGGAGCGTACATGATGTGACTCTTGTCTCGTCTCTTTCTCTCTACATTTCAACATAGGGTAACACCCTGGGGCCAGCAGCACTTTCGTAACAATGTCCGCTTGGCCATGGTTATTGAAGCTTTGGGTTTGGGTCCCCGATACTACTGCGTCATGAGATCAAGGCATCTTGGATTTTCTGAGCGAGTCTTCTTACTGGCGTGTTTTCTTCCTCATCAGAAGATATGCCTTTACCCCGTTTTTGGCTTGCCTCTCAGAGGTCCTTTTGTTAGATCACCTCATACCACTAAGATAGGTACGGCAATAACCAACAGAATTATTCCTATAGATGAGTTACCTTATACGTGCGCAGCTTGTGAGTGCTGCTTTTGTGATCATATGATGGACGGGCTTATGGAAGTGTAAAGAGTTCTTCTATCTTTACTGTATAAGTTCCGAGAATGAATAAAGTTTAAATTTTGTTCTTATTTTGAATCTTGCTCTCTTTGAGACTTTTCTTGGTGGTTAATCTTGATTAAAAAAAATTTTTCTCTAAGTCTCATATTCGTGCATCTTGCAAAATTATCCTAGTTTGCGAGATGAGGACATCTCGCATTTTTTAAGTGGGGTAGAATGTAAGATTCCTCCCCCAACCCCCCTTTTTGATGTCTAGTATCTTCCCTATAATCAATCCCTCTTCACAAATATACAGACCTTGTTTCTAACTGTTTTAACCTAGAGAGAGAAAATATTCTAGAGAGAGAATATTCAAATTTTAAATATTTTTGGATAGAAAAATATCTCACCTTATTAAAATGAAATCCCCTGAAATAGAAATTCAGAAAGCATTTTCCAATGTGCAATTGGAATTAATTGGAAATAGGTATAAAGAACCTTAGCCTAAGGGTCTAGATTTTCAGAAATTTTTGGATTATGGTCCAATTAAGTTTCCTATGGGCCAATAGCATCAATCCTTGTGTAGGGAGGAGATAAATCCAATTTGTAAAAGAAGATACCCAAAAATGAGTAAATGCTCACATAAGATGAAGAGTTGAAAATGTACAAGGTTTATTAGTAAAAAACTATGAGCAATATTAAAAATATGAGATATTTTGGGTATCCAAAAATGAGTGAATGCTCACATAAGATGAAGAGTTGAAAATGTACAAGGTTTATTAGTAAAAAACTATGAGCAATATTAAAAATATGAGATATTTTAGGTATCCAAAAAGGAGTAAATGCTCACACAAGATGAAGAGTTGAAAATGTACAAGGTTTATTAGTAAAAAACTATGAGCAATATTAAAAATATGAGATATTTTGGGTATAATAATTCCATTTTGACACATATGTAAGGAAGGGGAGTTCTTTAAAGGAGGTGCATATTTCACATGCTTGAATGAGTTTTAAACTCAAAAATAATGTGATATTTTTATCTCTCCTCTCTCTTGAACTAAACCAAATCAAAATGGAACCAAACTGAATCAAAAAGTAACCAAACTAGGTCCAAAGCTAGTCCAAATTCAACCAAATTAAATTTAGAAAATTCTAGAATTCAGTTAGCTTTGGTTAGAGCTTCCCTCTCCTATAAATAGAACATGAGTCCTTTGAAAAAAATAAGGAAGAATTTTACTATACTAGAGTTATGCTGAAATAATGCTAGTTTCTACTATTCTTTAAAATTCTCTCCAAATTGAAGAAATTGGAGCTTCCCTCTTTCTTCAATCCCCATTGCTGGCTCCATCAACATACTAAACCAATTGATTGGTTGGGGGCCTCTACCGTGAACAAAGAATCAAGCAAATTGTAAGGTAAATGGTAAATTTTGATCTTTTCTATAATTTCTCAATGCTTCTCTCTTCTCAACCCCTCTCAAGCTTGAGAAGCTTAATTGGAATGGTTTTTGAATGCTATTGAAGTTAATTGATGAATGGTAGTGAATAGTTACATAATTTGATGAATGCTATTGAAGTTAATTGATTAATGATAGTTAAGAATTACATAAATTTTCATTTATGCTTAATTCAAATGGTTTTTATGTAAATTCTCTCTCTCACTCAAGAAATGGTCATACTCATGATCCATTCTCAATCCAAATGAAGCTTTTCATAAAGCTTTTCCTTAATCCAAGATTAATCTATGCTTGAGGCCAAATTAATGGCTTTTTCCTATGCTTTTAGTTTATGTATATTGATGATTCAATCCATTATGGATTAATGATCCAATTAGGGAATCATTCTAATTATTTTCTTAATGATAAGCTTTATCCCTTAAAAAATTTGAGATTTATCAGTCATAGCAGTGGAGCTATGGCAAAATTTTTATAAAAATTACGCATAAAATAATTTCATTCAAAGCATAAAAAGAGGACTTCCTACCATATTCTAGGAATTATCATCCTAGATTAATTGAAGATATTCATTGTAATCATAGAGAATTTGATTTTTATATTATGCATAATTGATTTTCATGCATAGAGGTATGCATAAAAGATTATTAATTTAACATAAAAGTGTTACTTTTATAATAATTAGATTTCATGCATAGAGGTATGCATAAAAGATTATTATTTTAATATAAAAATGTTACTTTTATCATAATTGAATTTCATGCATAGAGGTATGCATAAAAGTTGATTATTTTATTGTAAAAGTGTTACTTTTATCATATTGGATTTCATGCATAGAGGTATGCATAAAAGATATTCTTTTTATACTAAAAGTGTGATTTTTCATCATAAATGGATTTTATGCATAACTTAGATGCATAAGAGAAATTCTTTTATTCTAAAAGTGTAATTCCTACCAAATTGAATTTATGCATAAGAAGATGCACAAAGATTGATTTTTAATTCAAAAGTGTCATTCTCATCTAAATTGAATTTATGCATAGGAAAATGCATAAAAGATTGAAATTTAATTCAAAAGTGTCATTTTCATTTAAAATGAAGTTATGCATAGGAAGATGCATAAAAGATTGATTTTTACTTTGAAAGTATTAATCTCCTTAAATAGAATTTATGCATAAATAAATGTGTAAAGAAATCTTATATCAAATATAAGAATTCTCTTGTATTCTATAAATAGATATGAGATGTGATAGGATGTGATACGAGGTGTATAAAATGTGATAAGAGGTGATAAGATGCTTATGAAATAAGTTAGGAGGTGATAAGATGAATTAAGATGTGATAAGATGTGTATGGAATGAGGTAAGAAGTGTATGTGATAGGATAAGATGTATATGGGTTGTGAGAGGGCGAGAATGGATGTGATGTAAAAGTATAGATGTGAAGGTATATGGGGTTATATGAATGAGAATGTGGAAATGGATGTACGTATGTGGATGTGTGGATGTATGAATGTGAAAATGGATGTATGCATGAAGATGTATATGCATAGATATGAATGTGGATGTATAGATGTGAATGTGGAATGTGGATGTGAATGTATGTATGTATGTGGATGTAGATGTGATGTGGATGTATAGATGTGAATGGTAATGTGGATGTGGATGTATGTATGTATGTGGATGTGAATGTATGAATGAGGATGTGATAGTGGATGCATGCATGTGGATGTGGATGTATGAATGTGAAAATGGACGTATGCATGAAGATGTATATGCATAGATGTGAATGTGGATGTAGATGTGGATGTATAGATGTGAATGTGGAATGTGGATGTGGATGTATGTATGTATGTGGATGTCGATGTGGATGTATAGATGTGAATGGGAATGTGGATGTGGATGTATGTATGTATGTGGATGTGAATGTATGAATGAGGACGTGATAGTGGATGCATGCATGTGGATGTGGATGTATGGATGTGGATATGGATGTGTATGTATGAATGTGGATATGGATATGGATGTGTATGTATGAATATGGATATGGATGTGGATATGGATGTGTATGTATGAATAAGGACGTGATAGTGTATGCATGCATGTGGATATGGATGTGAATGTATGAATGAGGACGTGATAGTGGATGCATGCATGTGGATGTGGATGTATGGATGTGGATATGGATGTGTATGTATGAATGTGGATATGGATATGGATGTGTATGTATGAATGAGGATGTGATAGTGGATGCATGCATGTGGATGTGGATATGGATGTGTATGTATGAATGTGGATATGGGATGTGGATGTATAAAGGAGGATGTGAAAATGGAGATAAGCATGTAGATGTGGATGTATGGATGTGAATGTGGATGTGGATGTGGATGTGGATGTATGGATGTGGATGTGGATGTGGATGTGTATGTATGAATGTGGATATGGGATGTGGATGTATAAAGGAGGATGTGAAAATGGAGATAAGCATGTAGATGTGGATGTATGGATGTGAATGTGGATGTGGATGTGGATGTGGATGTGGATGTATGGATGTGGATGTGGATGTGGATGTGGATGTATGGATGTGGATATGGATGTGAATATATGATATGTGATGTGAAGGAATCTGAAGTGAAGAGATGGAAAATGATGTGATTGGATGAGTACACATATATATGGAATGTGGAATAAGTAATGTGGATTAATGAGGGATAATGTGGAAAAATGAGAGTTAATATAGAAATTGTATTTGTAAACTGTTTGTAAATGCTGTTTGTAAATGGCTGTTTTATGTCAAGAATGCTGGGGAAGCATTTTGACCGTCTTGTGATTAAGGTCGTGGAGACCTAACTGATAAAGTTGCAACTACTGACGGAGAGTCAATGGAGGACGTCTCGCGTAGCAAGGTCGGCCGAGGTCTTGACCAGCCTCGGTTCGATTAAAAATGGTGAGCTTCCGGTATGGTGGATGAGGGACCAAGGAAGCGGCCTATGAGTGAAGCGCTAGGTCACCTGCGAAGGATCCTAGAGGGTGCTGACCATACGGTGCTCGGGCTTTGGGTCGCCTAGGATACCCACACGTGCATCGAGGAAGATATTGGAATAAGGAGTAAGAGTTGTTTTTCTGAAACCGGGCATGGATCTGGTTGATTGACCTTGCTGGTCTTCAATGGATGAGTCCATGGCTCTTTTTATGGATCTGTTGGTTGATCTTGCTGATCTTCAACGAGAGTCCATCTTGATTTTTATAAGTGATTATATTGCCGAGTATTATGGGCTAGGAACTATTGAAAAGGCCCCTGAGTGGACAGGTGGTGAGCGTTCTAGTTGCCAATGATGCCATAGATACTCTGATGAAGGAATGATGGGAAAATTGAGAATCAACCGGATAATTTGGAAGACTGTGATCAGTGGTACTATGGTTTCATTAAAGGATTGTTTTAAAGTTAGCTGATGCTAAGAAAAAGAGCAATTTCATATTGGGACGTGTGTAAGTTGTGTGCCTAGTTTTATGTTTGCATGAACTTCCGGCTAGGGGGCCTTGGAACTCTTTTCCTTGGTACCCGGGACAAAACCTAACCAAATTCCAAATTGGATCCCATCATTACAGTGGTTGGGCGGTTGGCTAACCCATGGGACTGGATGGGGTTAGGCTGGACTGATGGATCCGTAAATCGAGACTCAATTTCTATTTATGATAGATAAAGTAAATCCTGGATAGTAATTGTTCTATGGATAGGAATCAACGGTTGTGCCTCTTAATGGGGAAAAAAGCGTTGATCCTAATGATCCAAGTGCAAGTTTCTTCCTTGATCTGATCGAGTATCTTTATAGGTACAGTCGGTGGATCAGCTTGATCAATAATGGTCTTGACTACGTTAGAGAAAGAGTTATCCTGGTGGAATCGCTCGTGCTTTCCGGGTGAATGAAGTTTTTCCGGGTTCGATTTTGGAAAAACCGACGGATTAGTCTCTTGTCCGGATATCCGTGGGCGAGGCCCCGAGTGTGGGACCCCTGTCCCGTGCAAGAAGTGCTACTTCCGCTGCTAGTAACCCGAATCCGTTGCTCGGTGGGAACAGGGATCTTACAAGTTTGGCCATATAATTTATGTTGTTTGGCATTATGCTTAAGATTTTGATGGGCCATTTACTAGCCATATAATTTATGCCGTTTAGCATATCATTTTATATGCTCACTGATGATACATCCTACCAAGTAGGTGCACACACGAGGTATGGTTGGTATCATACAGATGACGTGTGATTGATTCATATATTCTATTGGATGCTGCTATGTTACTCTATTAGACATCTATTTAGACAACTATTGGATGTTGATGCTACTATATTATCTCATTGGACATCTATTTGGACCATTCTATTGGACATTTCTTTGGACAAATATTGGACGAGATGACCATTAGACGCTACTATGTTATTCTATTGGACATCTATTTGGACAACTATTGGATGTTGATGCTACTATATTATCTCATTAGACATCTATTTGGACCATTCTATTGGACATCTATTTGGACAACTATTGGATGTTGATGCTACTATATTATCTCATTGGACATCTATTTGGACCATTCTATTGGACATCTATTTGGACAACTATTGGACGAGATGACCATTGAACACTACTATGTTATTCTATTGGACATCTATTTGGACCACTATTGGATGTTGATGCTGTTATATTATATTAGACATCTATTTGGATAAGTATTGGATATTGATGTTGCTATATTATCTCATTGGACATCTATTTGGACCATTCTATTGGATATCTATTTGGACAACTGTGATGCTAGGTTATTCTGTTGGGTGGACATTTATTTGGACCACTATTGGTGGATGTTGATGCTGTTATATTTTCTATTGGACATCAATTTTGACTATTCTACTATTGAATGCTGATGCCATTATATTATCCCATTGTACATCTATTTGGACCATTATATATTGGATATCTATTTGGACAACTATTGGATGTTGATACTACTATATTATCTCATTGGACATCTATTTGGACCATTCTATTGCTCTATAGCCTATGAAGGTGACCATTGTACTTGCAATATTTCTATTGTAACACTTAAAATATAATAATTAAATGGTAGGTATATATCAAGGTTGTTTTTTTTGTGTTAGTCCCCAAGGGTTTTTTCATCCATAGCTAGAGACCTTTTTTTGAGTGGGGGTGTTGAATCTATATATAGCTTGCCCAACCTAACCTAGTCTCACCTATATATACTTGACCTCAGTGTGCTTTTCACACACTTTTGGGAGCTATCTTTAGTGTATCGTATCTCTCTCTTTCTCCTTCCATCAGCACTACTAACCCAGTATCAAGGTCTCTTTTGTGAACATTTTTCTACAAGATCTGTTTGATGTAAATATTATTATTTTCAAAGACTGTTTTAAGGAACATTATGAAACTTCTTTAATTAAAGAACCTATTTTTATATATTTCATAGTGTGGTAGGACCTAATTTGTAAGATTCCTCCCCAGCCTCTCAAGATATCCAGTACCTTTCCCTGTAATCAAATCCCTCTTCAAATATATAAAAAATCTTGTTTCTACCTGTTTTGGCCTAGAGAGAGAACATTCTAGAGAGAGGATATTCATATTTTGAATATTTTTGGATGGAAAAATATCTCTTCTTATTAAAATAAGTTCCCCCCAAACAGAAGCTCAAAAAGATTTTCAGAAAAGGTGCATTAGAAATCAAGTATAATTTGTTCAAGAGGCCTCATCCCAAGGGCCCAGATTTTCTGAAAATTTTAAATTAAGGTTTTGAAGGGCCAATCACAATCATCCAAATTTGTGGAGAAGATAAATAGAAGAAATAAAGAAAATCTCCCCAAAAATGAGTAAATACTCACATAAGATGAAGAGTGGACTAAGGACCAAAGGAAATACTAAAAAAATGGATTTTTGACACCTCACAATAGGAATTCCCTGAAAAGATGCAGGGGGGAAGAGAGCTTGAGCTCTTGCAAGCACACACACACACTCACAAAACCCTAATAGAGAACACACAAGGTGAGAGGCTGAAATCTTCTTCTTCTTCTTCACTCAACACTCAACACATCATATACAAGAATAAGAGTACACATAAGGTACTCAACCAATACATACACGGGTTCTCTATAGCGTGAACCCGACTAAATGAGCTGGCCCTATAACTATGCCAGTCTCTAGAATGGCTGTCACACAGCCTGTCATTCCACTGGCCACATATCTCCCATGATCTCACCAACCATGCCAGTGGTGTAAGTGTGGGGACTATCCCCCAGGTGGGTCCACCGCCTCCCTAGACGAGCTCGATATCTCAACACTCCTCCTCGAGCTCAACTCCATCTCATGTACACCAAGTAAAGCCCTGAATCTGCGGAGCTTCACTAGACGAGCTCGATATCTCAACACTTCTCCTCGAGCTCAACTCCATCTCATGTACACCAAGTAAAGCCCTGAATCTGCGGAGCGTCACAGCTGATTTCATCGTTATCAGGGTTCCACAGCTGGAAGCAGAGGAAGGGGAGTTACTGTTAACAAAGAAGGACCGTGAGGCACAGGCACAGATGTGGGATCATGTCAACGCCAGGGTCCATTCATTTATCTTCCTCAATTGAACACCGCAAGTAATCAATCACGTAAAGCATATGACGCTGGCCAGAGGCATATGGCAGCACTTGGCTTCTCTTTATAACAGGGTATCGCCCATGAAGAGGATTTCCTTGGAAGTACAGATGCGGGTAATGAACCTTGCAAAGTCGACATCTTTGAATTCCTTGAGGAGATCAATGAGATCCTTCGCATCCTGTTCAGTCAAGTTTGTGACGATGCAAACTGTACCCAATGCTTTGGTGAAGATGTTAGCTACCTGATCCTCTGTGCTGACATAAACAAGGTCAAGGTCTCCTGCCAAGACCTTCTCTCTGACGAAATGGTAGTGGACCTCTATATGCTTCGTGCGAGCATAAAAGACTGGGTTCCTGGCCAACTCCTAGCGAACTGTATACTGCTAATGTTGTCACAGAAAATGACAACTTGTCTATCCACTGATAGACCCAAATCTCCAAGTAGCTTTCTCAACCAAGCTACCTCACATGCTGCCATAGCAGCTCCTCTGTACTCGGCCTCTGTAGTACTGGATAGAGCAACCATAGGCTGTTTCTTGCTGCTCCAAGTCACAGCAGCACTCCCCAAAGAAAACATGAATCCACTAGTAGATCTCCTATCTGAGATACTACCAGCCCAATCAGCATCTGTGTACCCATGTACACATATCTCTGTCCCAGTCTCATAGAATAGTCCACAATGCAAAGTAGACTTCACATACCTCAGTATGAGTCTCACTGCATCCAAATGCGGTTTCCGTGGAACCTGCATAAACTGACTCACCAACCCAACAGCATAGCTCAAATCTGGTCTTGTGATCGTCATATAGATCAAGCTTCCTACTATGCGCCTATACATAGTAGGATCCTCCAAGATCTCTCCTGAATCTGCACTCAACTTGCCATTCTGATCCAATGGCACCGAAATAGGCTTACAGCCTGTCATACCATACTTGGACAACATGTCCAAGCCATACTGTCTCTGCAGTAATCCAATACCATGTGGTGACCTAATCACCTCAATGCCCAAGAAATATCTGAGCTCCCCAGATCCTTCATCTCGAACTTCTATCTAAGCAAGATCTTTACATCAAAGATCTCTGCATCATGGTCCCCCGTAATGATCAAGTCATCTACATAGATGACAACAAGCACAACCCCTCTATCACCATGTCTCACATATAGCGAGAAATATGCATTGGCTACATGAAAGCCAATAGTGACAAGATATTCAGAAATCTTGTCAGACCATGCTCTTGGTGCTTGCTTTAAGCCATACAAGGCTTTCTTCAACCTGCAAACATGCTCAGGGTAACCCATATCCTCATAACCAGGTGGCTGCAACATATACACCTCTTCTTGCAAATCCCCATGCAAGAATGCATTCTTTACATCATCTCGAACTTCTATCTAAGCAAGATCTTTACATCAAAGATCTCTGCATCATGGTCCCCCGTAATGATCAAGTCATCTACATAGATGACAACAAGCACAACCCCTCTATCACCATGTCTCACATATAGCGAGAAATCTGCATTGGCTACATGAAAGCCAATAGTGACAAGATATTCAGAAATCTTGTCAGACCATGCTCTTGGTGCTTGCCTTAAGCCATACAAGGCTTTCTTCAACCTGCAAACATGCTCAGGGTAACCCATATCCTCATAACCAGGTGGCTGCAACATATACACCTCTTCTTGCAAATCCCCATGCAAGAATGCATTCTTTACATCCATCCTCATAACCAGGTGGCTGCAACATATGCACCTCTTCTTGCAAATCCCCATGCAAGAATGCATTCTTTACATCCATCTGATGTAAAGACCATTGCTTTGACGCAGCCACTGCTATCACAACTCTCACTGTTGCCATCTTGGCAACTGGGCTGAAAGTTTCCTCATAATCAATGCCATATGTCTGCGCATATCCTTTGGCTACCAATCTAGCCTTGTACCTGTTTATGCTTCCATCACTATTATGTTTTACTTTGTACACCCACTTGCATCCAATGGCTTTCTTGCCTTCAGGCAATTGCACTAAATCCCAAGTCTGATTTCCATATAGTGCATCCATCTCCTCATCCATAGCTTTCTCCCAACACACATTTCCAACAGCCTCATCAATGCATGTGGGCTCTACAACCTGCACAACCTTTGCCATATATATATAGTGATGTGCCACATAACCATCATAGGTAAATCTCTACACAGGATTTTTCACTCTTCCAGATCTTCGTAGCTTTTCATTCATGGCTTCCATAGCCTTCTTTACACCAGGTGTTCTCATAGCTGGGATCCCAAGCTCCTCATCAAGGCTCATATCTGAGCCACTAGACTCTCCATCAACATGAGAATGCCCTGTAGAAATGTCAGGCATACCAAGAGGCTCAACCACTTTCTCTTTTCCTTTACGTGATGTACTAATCACATTTGCAGGACTGGTATTATGACGTAGCCTGCCACTCCATGGTCTATCAACAGACCCACTAGGTGAGGACTCTCCTGGTCCACTCAAAGATTGTGATTGCTGACCTACATTCTGTACCACCACACTTCCACTCACATCAGCCCCAACAGCTTCTTTTTCAATACCATACCAGCTGCTCATCTCATCAAAGACAACATCCCTGCTTACCCTCAACTCACGTGTAGCAAGGTTATAGCACCTGTATCCCTTTTGCTCAAGGGAGTATCCAGTAAACACACATTTTTCAGCTTTCGGATCCAGCTTAGTTTTCAGCTCATCTGGCACATGCACATATGCAATGCATCCAAAAACTTTCAGATGAGACAAATCTGGTTTTCTGCCAGTAAACCTCTCCTCTGGAGTTACATCATGTATGGCTGCAGTTGGAGTCTTGTTCATGATGTATACTGCTGTAGAAACAGCCTCAGCCCAAAAGCTATGCAACATATTTTTCTCTTCCATCAATGCTCGCACAATTTCAGCAATGTGCCTGTTTTTCTGCTCAACAACTCCATTTTGTTGCGGAGTGTATCTGCATCATGTAAACTGTCTTCGAATACCATTCTTCTTCAAAAATTCAAAGATCTCATTGGAGAAGTACTCTCCCCTCCATTTGACCTTAGGCACTTTACATATTTCCCTGTTTGCTTTTCAACCAAAACTCTGAAATTCTAAAAGTAACTGAACACCTCACTCTTCTCCTTCATGAAATATACCCACACTTTCCTTGTGTGGTCATCAATGAAAGTCACATAATACCTGCATCCTCCCATAGACATGGTCTTCGTAGGACCCCATACATCTGAATGCACAACATCTAGTGCATTTCTGCTCACATATCTATTACGTGGAAACACATGCTTTGTTTGCTTCCCAAATTGGCATGCTTCACATATTTTCTACATACCTTCCATTTTAAATTTTGGCAGCCCTGTCACAATTTCTTTAGTCTACATAGACTTCAATCTCTGCACATTCACATGTCCAATTCTTTTATGCCATATGTCTGTGTATGCAACAACTCCTGAACCATTTGCGAACATCACAGCACTCATTTCAGGCATGTCTACATTCAATGTAAACATTCTGTCCACTCTGTTGCCTTTTGCAATCAACCTACACTTGTCTTTAAAATCTTCAACATAACAACCATCAGGGTTAAACCGAACCTGCAAACCCTGCTCAATCATCTGGCCAACTAAAACCAGATTCTTTGTTATGTTCAAAATGTGAAGTACATCTGCAAGGTACTTCACTTTGCCATCCTGCATAGACAATGGCACATCTCCAACATGGACAATTGGATGAGCAGTGTCATCCCCTGTTTCCACAAAACCTGGTCTTTCCGGGTTTTTCATCTCCTTGAACCACTCCCCATGAATCACCTCTTATCACACCTCTTATCACATCCTATCACTTTCCATACGCATCTTATCAATTCTTATCACATCTCATACACCTCTTATCACATCTTATCACATTTCATATCTTTTTTTTTTTTAAAGAGAATTCTTTTATTTGATATAAGATTTCTCTACACATTTATTTATACATAAATTCCATTTAAGGAGACTAACACTTTCGAAATTAAAATCAATCTTTTATGCATCTTCTTATGCATGATTTCAATTTGGTAGGGAATTATACTTTTAGAATAAAAGAATTTCTCTTATGCATCTAAGTTAAGCATAAAATCCATTTATGAGGAAAATCATACTTTTAGTATAAAAAGAATATCTTTTATGCATACCTATATGCATGAAATCCAATATGATAAAAGTAACACTTTTGATATAAAAATTTTTCCTTTATGCATACTTCTATGCATGAAAATTAAAAATGATAAAAGTAACACTTTTGATATAAAAATTTTCCTTTATGCATACTTCTATGCATGAAAATTAAAAATGATAAAAGTAACACTTTTGATATAAAAATTTTCTTTTATGCATACTTTTATGTATGAAATAAAAATGATAAAAGTAACACTTTTGATATAAAAATTTATCCATTATGCATACTTCTATGCATGAAAATAAAAATGGTAAAAATAACACTTTTGATATAAAAATTTATCCTTTATGCATAATATTAAAATTCAATTTCTCCATGATTATAATGAAATTCTTTCAATTAATCTAGGATGATGATTCCTAGAATATGGTAGGAAGTCCTCTTTTTATGCTTTGAATGAAAATTTTTTTATGCATAATTTTTATAAAAATTTTGCCATAGCTCCGCTGCTATGACTGATAAATCTCAATTTTTTCTAAGGGATAAAGCTTATCATTAAGGAAATAATTAAAATGATTCTCTAATTGGATCCATAATCCATAATGGATTGAATCATCAATATACATAAACTAAAAGCATAAGAAAAAGCCATTAATTTGGCCTCAAGCATAGCTTTATCTTGGGTTAAGGAAAAGCTTTATGAAAAGCTTGATTAGGATTGAGAATGGGTCATGAGTATGACCATTTCTTGAGTGAGAGAGAGAATTTACATAAGAATCATTAGAATTTAAACATAAATGAAAATTAACTTCAATAGCATTTATTAAATTATGTAACTCTTCACTACTATTCAAACTTCAATAGCATTTAAAAAAAACCATACCAATTAAACTTCTCAAGCTTGAGAGGGGTTGAGAAGAGAGAACATTGAGAAATTATAGAAAGATGAATATTCACTAATTACCTTACAACTTGCTTGATTCTTTGTTCACGGTAGAGGCCCCCAACCAATCAATTGGTTAAGTATGTTGATGGAGCCACTAATGGGGATTGAAGAAAGAGGGAAGCTCTAAAAACTAGTGAATTATTAAATGAATTCACAGTTCTTGGCTTAGGTGGAGTAGAGTAACGATGCATAAACACTATATATTTTTCAACAAGGGTGAGGCTTCTATTTATAGGAAAAATTGAGCTCCTAACCAAACAAACTGATTCTAGAATTTTCTAAATCAGTTTGGTCAATATTTGACCATTTTTAGGTCAATTAAGCTAACTTTTTGGAACTAGACTTGAATGAGGAGAGAGGAGAGATGAAATATCTCAATTTTTATGAGTTTAAAACTCATTCAAGCATGTGAAATATGCACCTCCTTTAAAGAACTCCCCTTCCTTACATATGTCATATTTTTAATATTGCTCATAGTTTTTTACTAATAAACCTTGTACATTTTCAACTCTTCATCTTATGTGAAATATGCACCTCCTTTAAAGAACTCCCCTTCCTTACATATGTCATACTTTTAATATTGCTCATAATTTTTTATTAATAAACCTTGTACATTTTCAACTCTTCATCTTATGTGAAATATGCACCTCCTTTAAAGAACTCCTCTTCCTTACATATGTCATACTTTTAATATTGCTCATAATTTTTTACTAATAAACCTTGTACATTTTCAACTCTTCATCTTATGTGAATTATGCACCTCCTTTAAAGAACTCCTCTTCCTTACATATGTCATACTTTTAATATTGCTCATAGTTTTTTTTTACTAATAAACCTTGTACATTTTTAACTCTTCACCTCATGTGAGCATTTACTCATTTTTGGGTATTTTCTTTTTACAAGTTGGATTTATCTCCTCCCTACACATGGATTGATGCTATTGGTCCATAGGAACCTTAATTGGACCATAGTCTAAAGAGTTCTGAAAATCTAGACCCTTAGGCTAAGGTTCTTTATAGCTATTTTCAATTAATTCCAATTGCACATTGGAAAATTCTTTTTGAATTTCTGTTTCAGGGGAACTCATCTGAATTAGAAGAGATATTTTTCTATCCAAAAATATTCAAAATCTGAATATTCTCTCTCTAGAATATTTTTCTCTCTCTAGGCTAAAAACAGATAGAAACAAGGTCTTTATATTTCTGAAGAGGGATTGATTACAGGGAAAGATACTAGACATCAAAAAGGGGGTGGGGGAGGAATCTTATATTCTACCCCACTTAAAAAGATGCGAGATGTCCTCATCTCGCAAACTGGGATAATTTCCACATCCCATATCCACATTCATACATACACATCTATACATCCACATCTACATCCACATACATACATACATCCACATCCACATTCCACATTCACATCTATACATCCACATCTACATTCACATTCACATACATCCACATCCACATTCCCATACATCCACATCTATACATCCACATTCCACATTCACATCTACATCCACATTTACATCTATGCATATACATCTTCATGCATATATCCATTTTCATGTTCATACATCCACACTCCCATCTCCATATCCACACATCCACATACATACATCCATTTTCACATTCCCATTTATATAACCCCATATACTTTCACATCTAATCTTTTACATCACATCCATTCTCGCCCTATCACAACCCATATACATCTTATCCTATCACATACACTTCTTACCTCATCCCCCCATACACATCTTAATTCATCTTATCACATCCTAACTTATTTCATAAGCATCTTATCACCTCTTATCACACCTCTTATCACATCCTATCACTTTCCATACGCATCTTATCAATTCTTATCACATCTCATACACCTCTTATCACATCTTATCACATTTCATATCTTTTTTTTTTTTTAAAGAGAATTCTTTTATTTGATATAAGATTTCTCTACACATTTATTTATACATAAATTCCATTTAAGGAGACTAACACTTTCGAAATTAAAATCAATCTTTTATGCATCTTCTTATGCATGATTTCAATTTGGTAGGGAATTATACTTTTAGAATAAAAGAATTTCTCTTATGCATCTAAGTTAAGCATAAAATCCATTTATGAGGAAAATCATACTTTTAGTATAAAAAGAATATCTTTTATGCATACCTATATGCATGAAATCCAATATGATAAAAGTAACACTTTTGATATAAAAATTTTTCCTTTATGCATACTTCTATGCATGAAAATTAAAAATGATAAAAGTAACACTTTTGATATAAAAATTTTCCTTTATGCATACTTCTATGCATGAAAATTAAAAATGATAAAAGTAACACTTTTGATATAAAAATTTTCTTTTATGCATACTTTTATGTATGAAATAAAAATGATAAAAGTAACACTTTTGATATAAAAATTTATCCATTATGCATACTTCTATGCATGAAAATAAAAATGGTAAAAATAACACTTTTGATATAAAAATTTATCCTTTATGCATAATATTAAAATTCAATTTCTCCATGATTATAATGAAATTCTTTCAATTAATCTAGGATGATGATTCCTAGAATATGGTAGGAAGTCCTCTTTTTATGCTTTGAATGAAAATTTTTTTATGCATAATTTTTATAAAAATTTTGCCATAGCTCCGCTGCTATGACTGATAAATCTCAATTTTTTCTAAGGGATAAAGCTTATCATTAAGGAAATAATTAAAATGATTCTCTAATTGGATCCATAATCCATAATGGATTGAATCATCAATATACATAAACTAAAAGCATAAGAAAAAGCCATTAATTTGGCCTCAAGCATAGCTTTATCTTGGGTTAAGGAAAAGCTTTATGAAAAGCTTGATTAGGATTGAGAATGGGTCATGAGTATGACCATTTCTTGAGTGAGAGAGAGAATTTACATAAGAATCATTAGAATTTAAACATAAATGAAAATTAACTTCAATAGCATTTATTAAATTATGTAACTCTTCACTACTATTCAAACTTCAATAGCATTAAAAAAAAACCATACCAATTAAACTTCTCAAGCTTGAGAGGGGTTGAGAAGAGAGAACATTGAGAAATTATAGAAAGATGAATATTCACTAATTACCTTACAACTTGCTTGATTCTTTGTTCACGGTAGAGGCCCCCAACCAATCAATTGGTTAAGTATGTTGATGGAGCCACTAATGGGGATTGAAGAAAGAGGGAAGCTCCAAAAACTAGTGAATTATTAAATGAATTCACAGTTCTTGGCTTAGGTGGAGTAGAGTAACGATGCATAAACACTATATATTTTTCAACAAGGGTGAGGCTTCTATTTATAGGAAAAATTGAGCTCCTAACCAAACAAACTGATTCTAGAATTTTCTAAATCAGTTTGGTCAATATTTGACCATTTTTAGGTCAATTAAGCTAACTTTTTGGAACTAGACTTGAATGAGGAGAGAGGAGAGATGAAATATCTCAATTTTTATGAGTTTAAAACTCATTCAAGCATGTGAAATATGCACCTCCTTTAAAGAACTCCCCTTCCTTACATATGTCATATTTTTAATATTGCTCATAGTTTTTTACTAATAAACCTTGTACATTTTCAACTCTTCATCTTATGTGAAATATGCACCTCCTTTAAAGAACTCCCCTTCCTTACATATGTCATACTTTTAATATTGCTCATAATTTTTTATTAATAAACCTTGTACATTTTCAACTCTTCATCTTATGTGAAATATGCACCTCCTTTAAAGAACTCCTCTTCCTTACATATGTCATACTTTTAATATTGCTCATAATTTTTTACTAATAAACCTTGTACATTTTCAACTCTTCATCTTATGTGAATTATGCACCTCCTTTAAAGAACTCCTCTTCCTTACATATATCATACTTTTAATATTGCTCATAGTTTTTTTTTACTAATAAACCTTGTACATTTTCAACTCTTCACCTCATGTGAGCATTTACTCATTTTTGGGTATTTTCTTTTTACAAGTTGGATTTATCTCCTCCCTACACATGGATTGATGCTATTGGTCCATAGGAACCTTAATTGGACCATAGTCTAAAGATTTCTGAAAATCTAGACCCTTAGGCTAAGGTTCTTTATAGCTATTTTCAATTAATTCCAATTGCACATTGAAAAATTCTTTTTGAATTTCTGTTTCAGGGGAACTCATCTGAATTAGAAGAGATATTTTTCTATCCAAAAATATTCAAAATCTGAATATTCTCTCTCTAGAATATTTTTCTCTCTCTAGGCTAAAACAGATAGAAACAAGGTCTTTATATTTCTGAAGAGGGATTGATTACAGGGAAAGATACTAGACATCAAAAAGGGGGTGGGGGAGGAATCTTACAATCTTTTTGTGCTGCATCAACATTTTCAGACATGGCATTTCACGACATGCTGCATAACAAACAACCTTTCATTATCCTCATTGTTTCTTCTTGAGGATGCATAGTTGTTTTGCTGCACTTTCCCATTTTGCATGTCAGCCTGCTTCTTATAACATTCTGCCTGCACATGTCCAGGCTTACCATAATAATAGCATTCACATGCATCATTATATTGCCTTTGCCAATTTCCACGGCCTCTTGACTCCCCCTGCCTCTGAATTTACCTCCTCCATTTGTGTGTTGTTGTTGTTGTTGTTGATTCTGGGACTGTTATTGTTGTTGCTGCTGTTGGCCATAATTCTGATTACCTGTTTGGCCACCTCTGAATTTGCCTCTTCCACCTGCGTATTGTTGTTGTTGTTGTTGATTCTGGGACTGTTGTTGTTGCTGCTGCTGCTGGCCATAATTTTGATTACCTGTTCGGCCACCTCCTTGACCGCATCCACGGCCTCCTCTACCTCGTCCTCTTCCTGAACTTGTGTAGAAGGACTGTTGCTCTGAACTGTTTTTGCTTTGTGAAGACTGTTGGTCTTCACCCAAGCTCTTCTCTTCGATAATCAGCATAGACACCAAATCTGTAAAGTTGGGAATGTTTTTCGGAGTCTGAATAGACGTCTTGAACGCCTTGTATTGTGGCCCGAGACCACGTAGACAGACTTCCACCTTGTCATCATCATCTACTGACACACCAATAGATGCAAGGGATTCCACAATACCCTTTATCTTCAGTGCATAGTCATTCATCACAGACATGCTCTTTTTCTCCACAGTTTGAAGTTCATTCTTCAACTATATCTTACATGCCTTGGTATTTAATTCATAAAGCTTTACCAAGGTGTCCCACGCCTCCTTGGGGGGTTTGGCATCCTGAATGTGCCCAATCATGGTGTCCTGTATACTAATGTAGAGCTAATACATGACTTTCCTGGCTCCTTGGTTCTAGTCTTTAAACTCTTTCACATCTGCAGCAGTAGGATTTATGTCTGGTATCTCCGGTGCCTCTTCATGCTCTCCTTCTATGTAGTCCCAATAGCCTTTTCCCATCAGGAAATTCGTCAACCTGAACCTCCAAGCATGGAAGTTATTCTTATTAAGCTTCTCAGCCATAATCTGAGTTATCCCATCATTTGACATCTTGCCAAACACACAATTTTACCAAAAACTGCACTCTGGTTTTTCTGCACAAACTGCTGTATTTTCTGTAAAGCGGTACTGTAGTACTCTCAAATGTCACAACCAGTGACATTTGATGTGCATACATACACCCAATAGCAACTATTGACCTCTTGTAGCACCCACAGTGTCTGCACAGTCAATCTGTCTTCCTACAGTTCTTAAAACAGAGTTCTGCAGAGAATCTCGATGACTTACCCGCAGTGCTCGAAATCGCCTGCTTTCTGAAAAACGGAGGTCCAGACGTGCCTGAAACGCGTTTTCGTCCCAGAAAATTTCATTCGATAGGACAGTATAGTTGCCCTATAGCTTTGCTCCCGCGAAGAAAGCTCCTCAATCAGAGATCGTTGCCGGTGCCTCCCGTAGAGCTCCCGACAAGGGTGTAGTCACCAACACAAGTAGGGAAGAGTAGTTGAAGCTCTTACCCTCGTACCGCTTCTTGTGGTTCTCTTGCTTGTAGCTCAGCCCTTAGCACAAACCAGGCTCTGATACCATGAAAAGATGCAGGGGGGAAGAGAGCTTGAGCTCTTGCAAGCACACACACACACACAAAACCCTAATAGAGAACACACAAGGTGAGAGGCTGAAATCTTCTTCTTCTTCACTCAACACTCAACACACCATATACAAGAATAAGAGTACACATAATATGAAAGGTACTCAACCAATACATACACGGGTTCTCTATAGCGTGAACCCGACTAAATGAGCTGGCGCTATAACTATGCTAGTCTCTAGAATGGCTGTCACACAGCCTGTCATCCCACTGGCCGTATATCTCCCATGATCTCACCAACCATGCCAGTGGTGTAAGCATGGAGCCTATCTCCCAGGCGGGTCATCAGTGTCCCCCACCGCCTCACTAGACGAGCTTGATATCTCAACATTCCCCCCTCATGAAGGAGGCGCCTATTTCACATGTGTGGTGGAGTTTTAAATGGGATTTATGCATAAAACTTGGGGTTTAAGCTTATGCAATAGACTTATACATAGGCTTAGAGTTTAGATCTTACATTTTTATATTTATGCATAGGCTTAGGTTCTAGGTCTTGCTTAGGTCCTATGCATAGGCTTGGGGTTTATACATAGGCTTAGGATTTGAGTTTAAATGTGTAGCTATTTACTTTTTCTCATGTTATGTTTTGTAGGTCTTTTATTGTTGTCCTCTCCTTTGGCTTGACAAAGTCAAGATCAGCTCTCTTATTCATGCAACCTCATGTTTATTGCAACCGCATATTTATTGCAATCGCATGTTTATTGCAACCGCATGCCGGGTTTAGGGTTCAGGCTTATGCATATAGATATGGAGCATTATTGTAGGCTATCTAGAATCATGTTATTTAATTCAAGTTAGGAGTGGTTATCCACGAGTAGGTGGTTATAGTGAAGGGAGAGCCCTCGGTCTTCTCAGTATCCTTCTCTTATAAAAGAGACATTAGGGAAAAAGGGAGCTCATTTTGGAGCCCTGTAAGAAATTCACTATTTTTCAATTTATTTCTCTCCTAAAAGACCTCAAAAATAATAAAATATGGGATCGTGGCTCAGAACTGTCAGTAAGGACTACCGAATTGTCAGTTCAGAAAGGAATAAGATAATCTTTTGTCTAACTAACACGATTTTGCATTAAATATCTCCTTAGTTTTTTTTTGTTTCCCGAAGATTCCGCATCTCTTTTGACGACGTGTGTGCAGGCCTCTCATAAAGAATACATCACTGAACTTAATTATTGTATGGATACCGCCACACTTCCACGATTCATGTTACAAAAAGGCTATGAGATTGACAAGCAAACTTTGCAACCTCAGAAGAAGCACAAAAAATGGCTGATACTAGTGAGTCACAATCTCAGAAGAAGCGATTACACCATCTTCACATTGACTTAGAAGAACAATATGCTCCAGCACAAAAAAGACGAAAGGATACGGTGCTGAATGCTCAACGGGAAAATATGAGAAGAGAAGGGCTCCAACATATTGACTTATGGTGCGATGTAAGTATATATCCAAAATGTCTAGTAAAAAACTCTACACCTCCATTTGTCAATCCAACCACACTACTGAGGTTTGCGGGCGATGGACAAAATGGACTTCTTGGTTATATTTCAACACAGTCTGCATTTGCAAAAACATATAAAACGATGTACCTACAAGAAAAGGGGGCCAGGATTCAAGAGATAGCCATTCGTGCAAAATTAGAGCAGCAGTTTTGCAGAATGAAATTGAGGAGCATTCAAAGAGTAAAAAAGAGTTGACAAGAGCAAGAAGGAAGAGAACCGTGCTTGGAGACCGATGGAGACAGACAACGAGGCAGGAAGATTAAAAACATTGCAAATTTGAAGGCTGGAACTGGTGGATGCAAGCGAAGAATTCAGGAAGCAAGGGTAGTTTGTAATTTTTCATTTTTTATATTAAAAAATTCTCTCAAATGACTATATCTATTTTGTCTATTAACGCAAAACAAGATTGGAAGTGTTCAATAATATAGGCATATTGTGTTGTTACTATAGGAAACTATTGGAGCCTGCAAAAGAAAATATGGATCCCAACCTTCTTCTAGTTAAACAAAAGAAAGGATTGCTTTCTTGTGGTGTAGCAAAAGGTTTAATTGAAGAAAAAAAATACAAAACAATCAAACGCAATGTTGTAGAGGACTTTATATCCAATAATCAAGTTGATGGTACTATAATCCAAGAGACTCTTGATGTTAGTGGAGTTAGCAGGAAGGGATATAGTTCGATTTTCCATGCGATATCCTCAACTTTGAGAGATCAAAGGATTAAACAAGTTTTATTGCTGCCAAATCCAGCAACAATTGTGTGGAGGATAAGAGGTCATTTGAATGAAAGTATAGATGAGTTTATTGGACAATATATCCATATTGAAGAAATATTTCATGGTGGTAAAGGAACCACTGTGTATGACCCTTGGAACAATATATTTGTAGATCTACAACAACTTCAATGAAGAATGGTTGAGTTTTATGGAATAACATTTGAAGAGTGCAAAGGCATTTTGAAATTTGTTATCAAACTAGATGAGTGTGAGGTTGTAAAGGAAAAGAAAATGGAAAGGATTACTAATACATTGATGAATGGAGCACTTGATACATCATTGACTGTCGAAGTATTTTAGTGTGCAGTCGGAGAAACACATATGGTGGTTAGGCTCGTTCAAGATATGATCATTTTTTGTTTCATACTTGATTTTAGTCAATGTTTTCAAATCTTTTATAGTAAGACTTTTGTTTTCTATAATCACAGGTGAAGACAGAAGACCATGAAACACTAGATTGGGTGTTTCACCACACGGAAATACCAAGAATAATGAAAAGACAAGTGCAAGGAGAGAATCTCCATGTTGCAGGAAAAGGTGATTTTTAAGTAGAGTGGCACATGGCGGGGGATCTTAAAACACTTAAGTGCATGTATAACGTTAGTAAAGGAGGTAACTCAAAGTCTCCTTGTCTTTACTGCAAAGAATCAGCTCAAGTAATGGATTCCAAATGGTGGAAGAGAGCACCTAATAGAGATAAAGTTGACCCTGACTTCAAGGCCATTCTTGACATTCCACTATGTAATGTTCACATATGCACATTGCATGCTCTATGTCAAATTATTGAGAAATTGGTATTTTTGTATATTGGATTTGCTTGGAAGCTCCGTCCCGAAAGAAATAGAAAGGATGCTCTTCATGCATTGGAAAAAGTGTTATCCGATATAGGTCTGCATGGAGGTGATGTTCATATCACAAAGGATTTTAAAAAGTCTACCAATCAAGCCCTCTATTGGTGGTGTTAAGGCAAGAAGATTCTTGTCTCGACCCAAACACAGTAGTAAGCAAGTAAGGCAAGGTAGAACAGTTTCAAGGATTAATTATGGATTGTGGAAGCAAGTCCATAATGCCGTGAAAGATCATGAGGCAGATGGGGAAGCACGAAATGTGAAGCAGAGGTGTGGAGGTCTTTTGATCAACTCTTCATGTTCTGTGACAATGTAACATGGACAAAGAGTGATTACAAGAACTTTGAAGAGGCAATTAAACATTTTGGGAAGTCAATGAAAGACGTGTGGACAGCCTGCAATATAACTCACTACATGGTAAAGTGATGTCTTCTTCTTTTACTTAAGTGTGATCCTCTTTTTTTTATAACTTACTATGCATTCTTATGTCTCTGTGAAAACAGCATATCATCTACAACCACCTTCCCTATTTTGTCAAAAAGTATGGATGCCCAGCAATTTGGTCTACCCAAGGCATGGAGAAGTCTCACTACATGGCACGTAATGCATTTTTCAGACACATACAACACTGTGGAGGGAGTCAAAAGGCAAATAGTTTGAAGGAAGTCTTCCAATGGTTTTATCGAGGCATTCTACAGAGACTGCATGCTAAAAGAAAAGTTGCTAGTTCCAAAGTCAAGCTTGCTTTTATTCTAGCCCAAAAGCAAAGACGAAGACAAACTTTGGACAATTCAATGGCAGCAGAGAGACATAGACAATGGAGGGATTCGAAGATATTTAGAAACCATAAATGGACAAGTAAACATGAATAGCAGTTTGTAACTTATTGGTGTTATGTCCACATGTTTTCAAACTCAATCAATAGATTTTTATTCTGTGGAACAAGTGACTCTTGGTGTTATGCCTATATGTTTTGAGACTCCATCAAAAGTATTTCTTTTGTGAAACATGTGATCTATATTAACAAGCATCAATACATCCATGAGCTACACACAAAAAATTCAATCAATACTACTTAATTATGCTAGACACACTATTGATCCTTACCAATAAGGTACTGAGTGTCAAACGCTTTTAGAAGCTACTGAGTGTGGGAAGAGTACTGAAGTGTCGTACGGTAATGGGACAAATGCAAAAGGGTACTGATTGTCCGTACGGACAAGGAATTGATGAGGATCAAAGACTTTGTACAAATAAGTTCAACTTCAACATAATGTTTATGCTATATTTGATGACTAAATCCTATTACTCCCAGGGCCTGCCAGTCGAAACTCTCTTTTTGAACTTGATTGGACTCTTTTTCTTCCTTGTTGGCTTGATGTCGACTGTCTGTTTATCAATGCTTGCCTCTGTTGCTTGTCTGGGAGGGGTATCCTTGTCTTCAGCTATCTCCACGTGTTCTTCTTCTTGGATTGTGTGGCCTGATGCAATCATGGGTAGCCCTCGAAACCTTATGAGCTTGTGTTTTCCATAGCCCTCAAGACATTTGGGTTCCTTAACACCACATGCTAATGCATAAGAAGTGTAAGATAAAAAGTAAGAGGCCCGCTTATTCACATAATCCCCAAATATATCTATGGCGGACAACCTCTATTAAAATGATCTTTTCCTTTTGCCATGGAAGATCATGTCCACCTAAAACCCTAGACAAACATTTAAAGAAGTAAACAATGGCTTCTCCATTGTTGCTCAACTGCCTATGGTAAATCAAGATCTTAGCACTGCCTAGATCATGAATATAATGAGCTAGGCTTGACATTTTGCCAAACCCAACCGGCCTGCTTCCACTTGTTCTCTAGAGGAATGTGTCATCCTCAATTTGTAGGTGCCACATATCAAAAGATTGGAGTGAGACAATAATACACAATTACAAACCATTTAAACACAAGATAAAGTATTTGATTTGAAGTAACAAGATCATACCTTCTCATTTTCATCAGCAACAAGAAGTTCATCTTTCCAAAGATTTATTCCTCTCCCCTCTAGTCCAGCCTCTTCTTTAAGCTTTCCCTTGTGAAGTGCTGAGAGATTCATAGCTTCCTGTGTGAACTGGAAGGCAGCTTCATCTGGCTCTTGGAAATTTTCAGCCTCTTTGAAACAAATAGTAAGGGCCTGTGCAGGATCAAAAGTTGTTTCCAAAGCCAGTAGTGAATGGTCATCCTCTATGCCAACCTTCTTGTCAAGCCTTGAAGCCTGGGCAATAAGAGAAATGGCATAGTCCTCCCTCAAATTGAACATACACTCTATATCATGGAGGAAAACATAATCTTTACCACCAATCAAGACACCTGGAAGCATGGGCACTGCATAGTTGCTGCTCTGGACATCAAAATCTTCAACTGGCTGTGCTGCCCTAAGAGTTTCAGTCCTCACTTGAACAAGGTCAAGAGCAGCCACTTGCAGCCCCTCATCCTCGAGGTTGATATCTTCTTCCTGCTCTGCCATATCTGTTGCCACAGGAATATCCTCTTTTTCCTCTGCTACAGATGTATCTTCTTCTTCAGCCTCCTGCCCTTGCTCTTCTAGAGATTGCTGATGGAAGACAATGTACATAAGGAATGCCATGGTTTCCTCAAGCACTCTACACTTTCTGGTGTGCAAGTTATAGCTGAATTTATATTCCTCAGGCAGGCAGTCAAATCTTCTATTCACATGGTACCTCAGCCTGTCAATGGAGACAATATGATTTATATGCACAAAAACCTTTTCACCTTCCACAATTCTTCCTGCCTCTAACAGTTGTTTGAAGGTATCCCAATGATCTAAAAGAGAATCTCTGTGATGCTCCAGTACAGAGCTCATAGTGAACTCCCTGTTGAAAATACTGTGGTATTGTGACACGAAGTTGGGGTTTGGACTTCGATCACTTCTCAGAATCAAAACACACTTGTATGAAACCTCACAGCCTCCTCACCTCCCTTTCTCTCCCTAAGTTAAGATAAAGATATGCACATCAAAGGTGAGATCATAATTCATGGAAGGAAAGATGAAAGGCTCAGAAGAAGCAAGAATTTCTGCCAGTCTTGTCGCTCCAAACAAGAGGGCGATTCTTTGTTGGAAGAAAATCTTCCGACTCAGGATCATGTGAACGGAAATATATGGGGAATGTTGGTAAGGTTCATCCGTTCGAATTAGGCGATTTGGATGGAACATATTAAAGAAAATGAATATAGCAATCACTTACAAGAGGATAAGACACATGGGGTTTTCCTTTTGATAAGAGATTAGGAGGAATTAATCATGATTAAGAAGAAATAATGGCCAAAATCTATAAAAATAGAGATACACAGAGAATTGCAGTTTTAAATCTATATAGACTGTGCAAGAGAGGATTATATAGATGCGTAGAGCTTGAAGAGAGCTTTGCATCTATATAAAAACTTTCAAAAACGGGCAACCGAGCAAAACGTTATGAGCATTTTACTACAAGACTATAAAACTGCCAAAATTCTATAAAAACAGAGATACACAGAGAATTGCAATTTTAAATCCATGTAGAATGTGTAAGAGAGGATTAAATAGATGCATAGAGCTTGAAGAGAGCTTCGTGTCCATATAAAAACTTTCAAAAACGGACAACCGAGCAAAAAGTTATGAGCATTTTACTACAAGATTATAAAACTGCCAAAATTCGCCTAAAAAATAGCAACTTTAGGAGAAATTCTGATCATCAATGAAGTAAGGGATTAAGAAATTAGTTACATGAGTGGAAAGAGCATATAAAGAGCTTCCTAACCATATGATCAATTTTAGAAACCAATACCCGAGTGATGAGTAATTACCGGTTGAAATTTGGGTATTGGACCACAAAAACTGCACTTCCCTCTCTTTGCATGAAACCTCAATTTTTACATAGCCTCTTGCCTCTCATCTCCTTCATGATTCAAGCTAGAGGGTAAGGGTTAACATTGCTCAGCGGACAATCGTAAAGATTTACCTATGGTCCCCAAAGTCTTTCCACATGCTCATTATTACCACTAAAACCATTGGTACCTCCAAAGGAGGGCGGCAATAAACAAGGGCTACCTTGAGAAGTCACAGGCCTGCCAAGATAATAACTCCTTATCCCACTTATCATGAATCATCAAAGAGGTCCAAAATTGGGTTAAGCATGAGGAGCTAATGCTAAATGAGACATTCACATGTAAAGAGAGTGTTGGAATAAGGGTTTGAAGATAAGAGAATGGCAATGACACAAAATGCTCAATTGAGAAGGCTCATTCCTTGATTTGAAAGGGAGAGGAGGGCTCCTTTTATAGGTGGAGAATCACCCTCTCTTCCATTGTTACAAATTACAACATAAAAATCTTCAACTCTTCAGTGACATAAGGGTAGATGTCACCATCAATTGTCCTCTTAGGCTAAGTCTTCTATTGATTATTAAATTGAAGACTTTTTGACTTTGAAAGTGTGATGAGATAATAGCCAAGTCCAAGTGGCATGTAGGTGGAGATCCCACTTACACATGGCGAAAATCTTCTCTTCCATGTAGGCATTCTAGAAGAATCTTTCCCAATTATGCACCTACACACACTCCTCCACATGCCTTCCACACTCCCCAACTTGTAGCCTTATAGTGAATACCATATTCATAATACAATAGAAATCCATGTGAGCATGAAGGCCCACTTTTATTTTCCACATCACTAGCCTATCTACCATACCAAAGTATTTATCAAGCATACTTGTGGCATTTACAATGTGTGCACCCTAAATCAAGTAAAACCATTATATTTGAAGGTAGAATGCTGTTATCGGGGTAGCCGCCAAGCCGCCGCATCACCACGCCGTTATTCCATTGTGGACGTCGCAATCTTCTTGGACAAGCTTCCACCTTATTACCATTGAGAAACCATCAAAATATGCACAAAATTGAAAATGAAAGATATCAATTTTTCATGTCACATCTTTCCCCCCCCCAGAAGATCCTCCATGCTGATCTTGGGGGTCTGCTGGCCATGGTGCTCGAGGGTAAAATATCTTTAGCCGCCGGTACTCATTGGCACGTCCGAGAACCTCCTGGCCACTTGCATCCTCTAGAAGATAGGTGTTATTTTTGAACTTTTGCTTTATCCTGATGAAGGGGCTTCCCAGCGTCGAAGAGGCTTCTTATCTAGCCGTTTCTCCACATGGCCATCATACCTCTTTTCCTCCTGGATCAAATAAAACTATCCCCCCAGCCCCACATTGCCTGGAAGGGCTAAAAGCTCCATCAAAATGCATAGTGAAAGCAGTTGGTGGTGTCTCCAAATTTTCATATACTTCTTCCTTTGTTTTTGTTCTTTCTTCCTTTTCCTTCCTTGTAGGCAAATCTGCAAGAGAGGCCCTAGTGGTGTTTTCTATGATAAAAGTGAAAGAGAATTCTTGAAGCTCGCAAATCCACTTTACAAACTTTCCTCCTATAGGATTGGGTTTGCGGACCAAGAATTGTAAAGAAGGTTGAGATGTGAGAAAGAAAAAAGGGTGAGGTAACAAGTATGACCTGAACTTCTTTACTGCAAAAACAAGAGACAAACCACCTTTCTCCATTTCACCATACCTCTCCTCGGCATCAGTCAGTTCGGCTTGCATAATACACTGGTTGCATACGCCCTTGCTCTCCCTTTTGCAAGAGTATAGCACCCACTGAATGTGATGAGACACTTGGGTTCACATAAAAGTCCTCCCCCCACCTAGGAGGCTGCACAATTGGACTTTGACTCATGCATTCCTTGAGCAAACAAAAAGATTGAATTTGATCGGGCCCCCATTAGAAAGAAACATTCTTCTTTGTCAACAGATTTATAGGATACATCTTCTCAGAAAACATGTCAACAAAGCGTTGGTAGTACTTTGTTTTACCCAAAATCCTCCTTACCTCCCGTACATTGGTAGGTGGTGGGAGGGCCACAATTGCCTGCACCTTCTCAGGATCCATCTCTATGCCTTCTTCTGAGATAACATGTCCCAAGAGAACCACATTCCTTCGTGCCAAGCGACATTTTCCAGGATGATTAAGACACCCTTTTGTATCATCAATACTTTGCAAGGCTAGCCTCAACTTTTCCAAGTGATCCACGCGGCTTGAATAAATGCAAAAATCATCTAGAAAGACCCTTATAAACTTTCCCAAGTAAGGTGCAAATACCTGACTCATGAAGCGTTGAAAAGTTGCTGGTGCATTGGTCAAGCCAAATGGCATCACCCTATAGGCATACACTCCCTAAGGGGTGATAAATGAGGTTTTCCTTTGATCTTCTTCACAAATCCGGACTTAAAAGTATCCAGAGTATCCATCACACACTGAATACAACTCATGACTTGCAACTTGATCCAAAATCTCATCCTGAAAGGGTAGAGGATAATAATCCCTCTTTGTGCATGCATTTAAAGGGCGAAAGTCCACACACACACGCCATTTTCCACCCTTTTTGGGAGTGACTACAACTGGGAAAATCCACTCTGAATTCTCTACTAGAAAAATAAATCCAGCTTCAAGCAAGTTAGTTACCTCCTTCTTAAGCACCTCTGCTTGCAGTACTCCCAAACGCCTTAGTCGCTGTACCACTGGCTTACTTTGGGGCTTGAGATCAATCTTGTGCTCTACTAGGGTAACTTGGCGTACTTGTGAGTAGCTGTTTGCAAAAAGGTTAAGAAATCCAAATTTTTTAAGTAATTCTCCCTTTCAGTACCTGCTATGGACTCATCAAGAAGAAGTTCATTTTGTTAGTGAAGACTAGTGAGGTCCACATCTCCTTTCTTGCACATGGTTGAAGAAGCTTCCCCTTCCAAGGCTCCATTGTCTTTAGCATCCCCTCGATCCCTTCCCAGGGAAAGACCAAATGCAACTCCCTCCACTTCTCCTTCTGAGATGGAATCCTCGGAGCTACCACTTATCTCTTCTTCATCAGATGACTCTGACTCTAAACTTTTGGAAGTTGAAGGTTCACCTCTTACCACTTTCTTGCGGCGACTCTTGATGTTGTAGTGGACCTTCTTATTCTCACCTTGTAGAATAAGATCACCTGTCTCCCACTTTTGAATTGCCTTCACTTGGCGAAGCCATGGCCTACCCAATATCAACGGGTAAGACCTAGCATCAGGCTTTGTAGGAATGACCTGAAAAGTTGTAGGCACAGAAATACCACATACATCCACTCCCAAATTCCTGACAATTCCTAAGGTTTTCACCCTAGTATTATCAGCAAGTTTGATGCGATAGGGAGAGTTAGTAGAAGACAACTTTAAATCAGCATCTTTCATTGTTTTTTCACTCATGACATTGATTGATGTACCTCCATCAATGTATGCATTAGAAATTGTTTGCCCCTCAATGATGACATCAATCACAGGCACATCATCTCCTACATCAATATCTACCTTTTGAACCATAGGAGTCCCATTATCCCTCTTCTTCTTTTTCTTAGACTCCCTTGTGCTAGCCAGCTTACCCCATTCCTTTCTGAGCTTTGGAGAGAGTGCCAAAAGATACCCAAATGTGATTTGTGCTGTTTTCTCCCTAAGATCTGTTAAGAGGTCATAACTAAGAGATCCTTGTCCAAGAGGAAAGTCAAATTGTCCAATTTTTCTCCTAGATGACTTCTTTTTCTTCTTATTTTTCTCCTCTTCTTCAGATTTATCTTCTTGTTCTTCTTCTTCCTGGCTTCTAGTTTTACGACCCCCTTTTTGCCATTAATGGCATCAATGTTTCCTCTTCTTCTGAGCATATTTCCTCTAAAAGTGCTAAACTTTTGTCCTCACTTTTTCTCAACTTTGGACACTCTCAGTGCGATAGTACCCCTTCTCTTGACATTCATAGCATGTGACACTACTTCTATCCCTAGGTTTATCCTCAGCTCATGGAACCCTAGGTGGCCTTGCATTGACTAAGTGTAACTTCAAATCAGCAAATTCTGCCATAAGTTGTGCAATGTTATGATCCAAGGATGGAGCTTGTACCTGAGATGTTGAGGCTATCTCTACTACTCGTGGTGGGGTCGGCACACTCGGAGTAGATTGGAATGTGGACTCAATATGAAGAGTGGCCTCCTTCTTCAAAGCAATACGAAGAGCCTCTTTAAAATTAGTGGGATCTTTGCTAAGAACTTTTCCATGTAACCGGGGATCCAAAGCCCTGATAAACTTGCTCATCTTAAGGTGCTCCATTGCTAAATATCTCTTTGAATCTTCCATAGAAGGTGAAGAAGAAGAAGCAACAACATGTAAAGCAGCTTGTTGATATTTGATGAATAAGGCTTCATACCTCACTGAAAAGGTAGAAACTGACTCTCCTTCCTTTGGGAAAATTTGATCCAATTGTAATAGTAAAGCATTTGGCGACTCCACTGTCCCAAATCTCTCCTTCATTGCTTTGGTCAACCTTTCCCAATCATTCTTGGACTCCTCTAGCAAAGCCTCATGCCAAGTTAAGGCCACACCCTCTAAGAAATCTGGAAGTATTTCTGCCCTCTCCTTCATAGACCAACCCGTCAAGCAGCATGCTCGGTTAAACTCTCGGAGATAACTCCCCGGGTCTTCTCCTTCCGATCCTTGGAACACCAGAATATTGAACATCTTGCACCAAAAGATGAGTAGTGACAAGGGAAATTTACTTTTTTTCAAAATAATTTTTATTTAATCATGCGGGACCTTGAGGTTAAAATAGAATATTTCTAAGTAAAACCTGCCTGTCGCCTCCACCAAAAGATGTGACACGAAGTTGGGGTTTGGACTTCGATCACTTCTCAGAATGAAAACACACTTGTATGAAACCTCACAGCCTCCTCACCTCCCTTTCTCTCCCTAAGTTAAGATAAAGATATGCATATCAAAGGTGAAATCATAATTCATGGAAGGAAAGATGAAAGGTTCAAGAGAAGCAAGAATTTCTGCCAGTCTTGCCGCTCCAAACAAGAGGGCGATTCTTTGTTGGAAGAAAATCTTCATACTCAGGATTATGTGAACGGAAACATATGGAGAATGTTGGTAAGGTTCATCCGTTCGAATTGGGCTATTTGGACGGAACATATTAAAGAAAATGAATATAGTAATCACTTACAAGAGGATAAGACACATGGGATTTACCTTTTGATAAGAGATTAGGAGGAATTAATCATGATTAAGAAAAAATAATGGCCAAAATCTATAAAAACAGAGATACACAGAGAATTACAGTTTTAAATCCATATAGGCTGTGCAAGAGAGATTATATAGATGCGTAGAGCTTGAAGAGAGCTTTGCGTCTATATAAAAACTTTCAAAAACGGGTAACCGAGCAAAAAGTTATGAGCATTTTACTACAAGACTATAAAACTGCCAAAATTCTATAAAAATAGAGATACACAGAGAATTGCAGTTTTAAATCCATATAGGCTGTGTAAGAGAGGATAAGATAGATGCGTAGAGCTTGAAGAGAGCTTCGCACCCATATAAAAACTTTTAAAAACGGACAACCACCAATAATTCTCTCCGAATTTTGTTCCTGAGAACCTTTCCTCAAGCATTAAGGATTTCTTCAGGTTGGAGTTCCATCTTCCCTTGGGTTGAAGAAGTTAAGATTTCACCATCAAGCACATGATTCGGGCTTGGTACATACTTTTTAAGAAGGCTGACATGAAATACATTATGTACTATGAGATGAGGAGGCAGAAGAAGCTCGTAAGCTAAGTCACCTACTTTCTTTGTAATAAAAAATGGCCCACAATATCTGGGAGATAACTTCTTGTACTTCCCAAAAGATAGAGAACTTCTTTTGGGGCGTACTCAAATGAAGACCATATCTCCTTCTTCGAGTTTTCTGTCTGTCCTCTTCTTATCTACATACTGCTTCTATCTATCCTGGGTAGCTTTTATATCTTTACGAATTGACTGCATCTACTGCTCAATGTCCTCAAGCATCTGTCTGGACATCTCGATCCTAATCAATGGGTCGGACCAAGTTAATGGAGTTAAGCAATCTTGTCCATACAGAGCTTTGAAAGGGCTCATCCCAATACTTCGGTGATAAGAAGCATTGTAGGCAAACTCGACTAGGTGCAGATAGCTTAGCCACTTCTTGGGTTCCCTGCCACCCACAGCGTGACCGAAGTATATCTTCGATTACTTAATTTACCCTTTCTAGTTGACCATCGGTCTTAGGGTGGTAAGCTGTGCTAAGATCCAAGAAAGCTTCTATTGCTTCAAAAAATGCATTCTAGAATCTTAACATGAATTTGGGATCTCGATCACTTTCTATTCTTCTGGGTAGGCCATGTAAACTGAAGATTTCGTTGAGGAACACTCTGGCCACATCCACTGCAGTGTAGGTTTCTTTTACTGGAATCATATGGGCAACTTTGGTTAGTCTATCAACTACCATGAAGATGGAGTTGTAACCTGATTGCACTGAGGGTAATCCAGTAATAAAATCCATACTGATGCATTCCCACTTCATCTGGGGGATGTCTAATGGATGTAACTTCCCAGGCATTTTTACTCTCTCGGCCTTGACTTTCTGATAGGTCAGACATTGACGTACATGATTAAGCACATCCTTTTTTACACCATACCAAAAGAAGCTTTTCTTCACAGACATGTAGGTTTTGATGAAACTTGGATGTCCTATAGTAAGGTTGTCATGGGCTTCATTCAGAATTTGACCCTTAGTTCTCTCATCATTGGGAATGCATAACCTGTGATTATAATACATAATTCCATCATCGAGGCTGTACCCTTGAACTTGGTTCAACTCCTGTGGAGTTTTGCTTTCCTGCATAAGTAGGGTAACAATAGGGCCAAAGAATCTATCCTGCATGATCTTCTCTCTTGCTTCAATAATCAAGGGATTTGACACTACAGTAATTGCAAGCAAGGAAGCTTTTTTGCTAAGGGCATCTGCTACCACATTTTCTTTGCCTAGGCGGTACTTGATTTCAAAATCAAATTCCTGCAGGGTCTGCATCCACCTTCTTTGGCGCATGTTGAGATCCTTCTGAGTGAAGATCCATTTTAAGCTCTAATGATCTATCATCAAAGTGAATCTTTGACCCAGTAGGTAATGTCTCCACAACTTCAGGGCATAAACTACTGAAAGTAGTTCGAGGTCATGGACAGCATAATTCCTCTCATGCGTTCTGAGTTTTTGGGATTCATAGGCCATTGCATGACCTTCATGTATGATTACACCTCCCAGGGCAAAACCACTGGCATCAGTTACTACCTCAAAGGGTAAAAAGAAATCTGGTAGCTTCAGAACGGGATTGGTTACCAAGGCGGGTCTTCAGCTTATCAAAAGCACTCTAGCACCTAGGAGACCATTGGAACGGAATATTCTTCTTGAGAAGATTCGTCAGGGGGGAAGCTATGAGAGCATACTTTGGTATGAAAATTCTATACCAAACAACCAGTCAATCCCAAGAATCCTCTGACTTCTTTCACTGTCTTTGGTTCAGGCCAATCTATGACTGCTTGGATTTTTACGAAATCTGGAGAAATTTTATCTTTTGAAACTAGAAAGCCCAAGTATTCAACACTTGCATTAAGCTATTGAATGTAGCTGGAGCATTAAGCGATTGAATGTAGCTGGGGAATTTGTCAATCCAAACGGCATGATAGTGAATTCATAATGCCCATACCGAGTATTGATGGTGGCTGTCTTCGAGATATCTTGCTCATTAATCTTGATCAGATAATACCTTGATTTGAGATCTATCTTTGTAAAGATCTGGGCTCCACTTAGCCTGTCCAGAAGCTCATCAATTTTCGGGATAGCATACTAATTCTTAAATATGAGCTGATTGAGACCTCTGTAGTCCACATAGAGTCTTAGAGTTCCATCTTTCTTTTTTTGAAAGAGAACTGGCACACCCCAAGGTGAAACACTGGGTCGTCTTACAAATCCTTGTTCCAAAAGCTGGTATTTTGTACGTGCGCAAGGCTAGTGGCTGTGCTCCGGGGGTCAATTCTATCACATGATCTACTTCCCAAATTGGAGGCATCTCTGTTAACTCTGCTGGGAATAAATCATCATAATCACTTAACCATTCAGGTTCTTTAGCTTTTAACTTTGAGTCTATCGGATTCATTTTGACAAGATAAATGCGCTGCTTCTTTCTAAGTCCTTTTAGTAACTTAGAAGCTTTTACTAACTGCAGACTTGGGGATCCTCAAATTCCGGATCACTTAACCATTCACGTTCTTTAGCTTTTAACTTTGAGTCTATCGGATTCATTTTGACAAGATAAATGCACTGCTTCTTTCTAAGTCCTTTTAGTAACTCAGAAGCTTTTACTAACTGCAGACTTGGGAATCCTGAAATTTCGGTTCCTTGAACCTTGTTTCCGTGAAGGTCACGGAAGGAAATGGTTCCATTATGACAGTGAATGTCAACTTGATTTTTGTGGAGCCAATCCATTCCAAGGATCCCGTCAAAAACTCCTAAAGATATAAGTCAACTGATAGTCAGTTAAATTTCCATCTAGATTGAACTGAATACGATTCGTCTCAAAGTGAGTGAAAAGAATCTTCCCACTTGCCAATTCAACTTGCATAGGTTTCCTTGATTTTTTATCTAAGACTAGCTTACGTAAGCATCCAGGGGAAATGAAAGAATAAGTACTGCCTGAATCAATCAAAGGCTTAAAAGGCTTATCTTGATACTCAGCTGGAGTTTGAATGACAGAGAATTGGCGATTTGGCCCTTGTTTTTCAATTGCAGCATAAATCTGTCCTCTTTCCTCTTCCACTACTTCTGACTGCTCTGGCTGCTGTAGTCTGAGGAGGCGGAACTCTTTCTATTTGGTTGCCCCAGTTCTGGGAAGGAGTACCTGAGGCTACTGTAGACAAAAGCAGATGGCTGGAGCTAGAGTTCTCCTGGGATTTCCCTGATTTGGGTGAGATGGACCTTGATTTGATTGATAGGAAGGGGTTGGTCTTTGCACTCTCAGTCCTTGACTTCCCTGTCCCCTTGACATGGGCCTTGACATGGGAGGAATTGGGTAGTCTTTCAGCAGCTCTGGTGACCAAAACCCTGGCATCCACCAAAATACCGGTTCTCGCTTCTGAGCTCATCCCTCTGAATCCTTGAAAGAGGTGGGGCTCTTGAGAAAGTGTTCTGTGGGAAGGGTCTTCCTTCACTTTTGAATCTTCCAGTAGCCTGATTCTGATTTGGGCCTTGCTGCCTTTTTGGGGGCGAAAAATTTGAAATACTTCCCGGGGTTTGGAATCTTTTAAAATTTGAGGGTGCAGGCTTTGGCAGGACCTTAACAACAAAGGCTTTGGCAAAGTCCTTTGCCATTCTTACTGCTTCGGCCATTGAGACAGGTTTGGCATTCTTTACTAAGGTGTCCAATGGCTCGTTCATTCCTCGAATGAACCTGGCCATCAGCTGCTCTTTATCCAATTGCGGGGAATATTTGAGGAGAAGAGCAAAAGCTTGATGGTACTCTTCAATTGTCCGACTATCTTGCTTTATTTCCAAGAACTCATTCATCTTAGTTTCAAGGAAGCCCGGAGGACAAAACCTCTTTCTGAGGTAAGCTTTAAGATCAGTCCAGGTCTGGGTATTCCGGTCAAGACGGTTAGTCTCGTAATGATTCCTCCAAGCGACCCTGGCCGTTTCCACAATCTTTAACCTGGCGAGAGCCGTCTTGCTTCTCTCATTGTAGAAGCCAATTACATCAAAGTATTCCTCCATTGCCTCAATCCACTTTTCCACTACTTCACCTAACTGATCTCCTTCACCCTTGAAGGGACCAGGCTGGGATTTGTGCAGGCCTTTTCGAACATCTGTAGATCTAACTCTTCATCATCGGTTAGAGCATCCGGTTGCCTTGCACGGGCCACGTGCCTCATGACTCTAACAAAACGAGATTTTCGTCAACTTAACTTTGACAATAGATTTATGATTTTTTTATTTTTATTTTTACGATTTATTCTTTAAACAGATAATTATTTCATCATACTTCATGAAACAAGATTAACCATATTCACAATCATGAAAACAATTTGGAATTTTTTTTACAAAACATCATTTATTATCACAAGTTTTTGATATATACATAGAGCATCACGGCTCCCCAAAATTACTGCCTCAATCGTATACGCATAAAGAAGCGAAATAGTGAAGGAGACATGCTACGGTACACACGATTCATTTCAGAAAGAGGTTCTGTAATTCTACTTCTAGGGATAAAGTGGCTAAGAAGCCTAAAAACTCGGCATGAAGTTCTGAAGTTCCTAGGTGAATTGATCAAAGAGTTGTACATGCTGAACAAGTCCTAGCCTTATCAGAATCATGGCTAAGGAAATATTTTGCCTGAGCCTCTGACGCTGACTGGTACTGATATTAATACATCGTCTTCCATTAGAACCACATATACCGACATCGCTCCAAGAGGATCAAGAAAGTAAAGACTCTCAAAATGACGTGCGAGTCTCACTCTGCTCACTCAAGTCGTAGTAGAGTTGATGAGGTGCTCAAATGCAAAGGCTATCATATCCTGACTCTGGGAGAGTTCAGGAATGCCAGATAGATTCGGGGTATCCATCTATAAATTCCAATTCAATTTATGAGTTTTTAATTTTTGAAGTTCCTTCAACATAATATTAACAAGCGAAAATATTATTTTCCAGATTTACTTTAAAATTTTTAAGCAATTTTTGCTGCTGTTACGTAAATTTATAACAGCGCTCTGATACCAACTGTGAAAGCCCATTGCCCCCTCCGCGCACCGGATTCCCGATTGCTGGCAACAGAAGCAACTCCCTCTTGTGCGGGGCAAGGTTTCCCACTCGGGGCCTCGCCCTCGAATGTCCGAGCACGAGATTAAGCTCGTGGTCATTCCCAAAACCAAAACCGGGTAAATTTTCCATGCCCGAAAAACGGGGACGATTCCACCATTTTGAATTTCTTAACGAATTTTTCTAACGAAGTCAAGACTGATCTAACCTTCATCTGAATATAGAAGGGAAACTATAACAGACTTAACTTGAAGGAATCAACACTTTTTTCCTAATTGAATTAGGCACAGTCGTTGATCTATTCATTTGAGAAGTCTTCAGGTTATTATTTAACTATTCGAGTTTAAAGCGTAATCTTATTAATCAATTTTATTATTAAAACTCTACTGATTCCAGCCTACCCCATCCGGCCCATGGGTTAGTCACCGTCCAACCACTGGAATAGTAGAACCAGACAAGTACTCACCCACCCATAATTGAAAGCCTTTCTTAACTTTTGCTTTAATAGAATACATATACTCACACACTCCTCTTTAAACTTTAATTTATAAAACAATACATTGACAAATAATTACTGGTTACAGATGTCATAACTCAAAATTTTCATTCAATCCTTGTTTCTCACAAAACAGTATCACTCTGAACTCTCCCTTGTTGAGACCAGCAGGTCAACAACGAGATCTAGTAACAGATTACAATAATTTTCTCGTCATCATTCATGTATACATCTTCCACGACATACGCATGGGTGTCCTAAGCACTGCAAGCCCG
Organism: Cibotium barometz; assembly: GCF_041138505.1. Classification (NCBI taxonomy): domain Eukaryota; kingdom Viridiplantae; phylum Streptophyta; class Polypodiopsida; order Cyatheales; family Cibotiaceae; genus Cibotium; species Cibotium barometz. The sequence goes on along the minus strand of NC_141068.1, from coordinate 16,314,852 downwards.
TGCATGCATCGCCTGGTCAGAACACTCCAGGATCCTCCTTAATTGTCGTGGCACTTCACTCAGGGACTGCTTTGTCGGCCCTCGCCCATCATACCGGAAGCACACCATTTTACACCATACCCAGGCTGGTCTCAAGACCTGGGTAGGTTTTTGCCGTGTGAGTCATCCTTTGAACACTCCCCGCTAACTGTTGCAACCGAGCTTCCATTAGAAAAAACACATATACCAAATGCTCCCTCCAGCATTGCGTAAGATAGTCCTTTAAGAAAACAGGGTTTCTATGCAAGTTTTCAATTTTGATTTTCTTTTCAATACAATGAGTATATCTTAATTCCGTATCCCAAGACTTCTAAATCACAGGTCTGGATTCCCAAGCATAATTCCTCGAATTCTGTAATCTTGATCCTCAGATCAAAATAAAAGGTCTCAACTTAGTTTCAGATTCCGTGGGTGATTTGAGTGTAGATTACTAAACTAGTCACATCGTCTATTCTTAAAATTGACGAAGGAGTTATGTCCTGGTCATAGTCTGATTTGGGGTTTGAGTTTGGAAAGATTCTCCCTGAACTATCTATATCGAAGGGTAATATTTCAATTACTACTTTACTGAATTTCATTCATTGAGTATTTACTTAATTGAATTCAAAACTAATCACATGAATTCCTATGAGGGATAAATTAATCATTTAACTAAAATTCCAACTTCGATAGGTTTTCTGTATTTTCTTATTACCATCCTAGAGAATATGAAACGGTAGGATTTTCTTTCATAGAGTATTTACTTATTCATTTACCAATATTCATGGGATTTAAACAGAAAACTCTTGTTTTGATAAAAAAAATTTGTATGCATCTATTTATGCATAAAATCTAACTTCTAAAGAAATAACACTTTTATATAAAAGAAAAATCCTTTTATGCATCTATTTATGCATAAAAATCAATATTAGTGAAAGTAACACTTTTACGATAAAAATTTTCTTTTATGCATCGTTTTTTGCATAAAAATCCATTTTAATGAAAGTAACACTTTTATAATAAAAAATATTATTTTATGCATCTATTTATGCATAAAAATCAATATTGATGAAAGTAACACTTTTATAATAAAAATATTATTTTATGCATCAAAATCCATTTTGATGAAAGTAACACTTTTGTAATAAAAAATACTCTTTTATGCATCTATTTATGCATAAAAATCAATATTGATGAAAGTAACACTTTTATATTAAAAATATTCTTTTATGCATCTACTTATGCATAAAAATCCATTTTGATGAAAGTATCACTTTTGTAAAAAAATAAACCAATATGCATCTTTCTATGCATAGAATTTATATCCAATGAAAATCACTCTTTTATAATAATAAAAAATAACCAATACGCTTCTTTCTATGCATAGAATTTTATCTAATAAAAATCACCCTTTTATAATAAATTTTTTTTACTAATATGCATCTTTATACGAATAGAATTTATATCTAATGAAAATCACTCTTTTATAATTTAAAAAAATAATAAATATGCATCTTTCTATGCATAGAATTTATATCTAATGAAAATCACTCTTTCATAATAAAAAAATAACCAATATGCATCTTTCTTTGCATAGAATTTATATCTAATGAAAATCACTCTTTTATAATTTAAAAAAAACCAATATGCATATTTCTATGCATAGAATTTATTTTTAATGGACATAACACTTTTAGAATAAATATATTTCTACTATGCATTTTTCTATGCATAGAATGAAAATGACATTTTTAGAATACACAAAACAATAGGGATTATTCTTTTAGAATAATAAAAGGTAAAACTTATTTCACCAAATTTTAGAAAATATCGCCATAATCTCCTTTGTATGGCTGACCATTTTTTAAATTTTTCAATCTTAAAATTACTTAACAATTATCCCCAAATGGTTTTAAGCACTCTAAACTAATCAAATTTCACTTTTAGAAAAGAAACAATATGAAAAGTTTAATTCCAACTATTAGATCACTTAACTACGATAAAGAAGGGCTGATTTTAAGAATGAGAGAGAGGGAAAGCCTTTCTAGCAAGGCATATCATCAGATTATCATTTCAAACAAAATAAAAATTAGAAAACCATTAAAAGAGTAAAGAAAAATATAGGATTTCTAACTTACATGAATTCTGGGAGCTTTCCTTTGGCTTGATGATTTGAGGGATCTACTCTTATTTGCAACAAGAGTGGCCACCAAATCTTTAGAAGAGGGAATGGTCAAAAACTAGTGAATTATTAAGAAATTCACAGTTCTTGGCTCTTGGGAGGAGTAGAGTAACAGTGCATAAAACACTATTAAGCTTCAACAAAGGGGGAGGCTTCTATTTATAGGAAAAACTAAGCTTCTGACCAAGCAAATTGATTCTAGAATTTTCCAAATCAATTTGGTCAATTTTTGATAATTTAAAACTCCACCACACGTGTGAAATAGGCGCCTCCTTCATGAGAGGGGAATTCCCATTGTGAGGTGTCAAAAATCCATTTTTTAGTATTTCCTTTGGTCCTTAGTCCACTCTTCATCTTATGTGAGTATTTACTCATTTTTGGGGGGATTTTTTTTTAAATCTTCTCCACACATTTGGATAAATCTGATTGGCCCCTCAAAACCTTAATTTAAAATTTTCAAAAAATCTAGATCCCTAAGATAAGGCCTCTTGAACAGATTATACTTGATTTCTAATGCACCTTCTGAAAATATTTTTGAACTTTTGTTTCGGGGTTTTTTTAATAAGAAGAGATATTTTTCCATCCAAAAATATTCAAAATCTGAATAACCTCTCTCTAGAATATTTTCTCTCTCTAAGCCATAACAAGTAGAAACAAGATCTTTTATATTTCTGAAGAGGGATTTGATTACACGGGAAGATACTCAACATCTTGAGAGGCTGAGGAGGAATCTTAAAAAAGAATTATTCTTATCAATTTTGAATTTATGCATAGAAAGATGCATAAAGAAATTTATTTTTATTTCAAAAGAGTTATTCTCATTAAAATTGAATTTATGCATAGAAAGATGCATAAAAGATTTATTTTTATTTTGAAAGTGTTATTCTCCTTAAAATATTTATGCATAAATGAATTTTTATAAAAGTGTTATTTAGATGCGTAAAGAATCTTTATATCAAAACTAAGAACTCTCTTACGTTCTATAAATAGATGTGATGAAATGTGATATGAATTAGATAGATGGGAATGAATGAATGGATGGATGGATGTGATGAGAATAGAAGTGATGAGAATGAGAGGTAAATAGATGTGATGAGATGGGATGCAAATCAGATATATGGGAAAGAATGGATGGATGTATGTGATGAGAATAGAAGTGATAAGAATGAGAGGTAAATAGATGTGATGATATGTGATGCGAATCAGATAGATGGGAAAGAATGGATAGATGGATGTGATGAGAATAGAAGTGATGAGAATGAGAGGTAAATAGATATGATGATATGTGATGCGAATCAGATAGATGGGAAAGAATGGATGGATGGATGTGATGAGAATAGAAGTGATGAGAATGAAACTAAGGTAAATAGATGTGATGATATGTGATGCAAATTAGATAGATGGAAATGAATGGATGGATGGATGCGATGAGAATAGGAGTGACGAGAATGTGAGGTGAATAGATGTGATGAGATGTAATGCGAATCAGATAGATGGGAAAGAATGGATGGATGGATGTGATGAGAATGAAAGGTAAGTAGATATGATGATATGTGATGCGAATCAGATAAATGTGAATGAATAGGTGAGATGTGATGTCATGTCATGTGAATTAGGATGTAAATGAATAATATAGAATGTGAATGAATGTGATAATGGATATATGGATTGATATGGATTGATGTGTGGGTAATGTGGATTGACGTGAATAGATGTATGGATGATATGGATTGATGTGTGGGTAATGTGGATTGACGTGAATAGATATATAGATAATATGGACTGATGTGGGTAATGTGGATTGACGTGAATAGATGTATGGATGATGTCACGGATTGATGTGTGGATAAGGTGGATTGATGTGGATGGATGTATGGAAGATGTGGATGGATGTGTGGATAATGTGGATTGATATGGATAGATGTATGGATGATGTGGATTGGTGTGGATGATGTGGATGTATGTATGGATGATGTGGATTGATGTGTGGATGATGCGAGTGGATGTGATTTGATGTGAGAATGATGTGATGTGATAGGTATCGATGAAGAAAAACAAATTTATGAGAAGACGAGAAAAGATGGAGACTAATGTGAAAGGATGTGGAGTGATGAGAAAAAAGGAAAATATTGTTTTATGTGAAATCTATTTTTAAATGACTGTTTTATGTCAAGAATGCTGGGGAAGCATTTTGATCGTCTTGTGTGAATGAGGTCGTGGAGACCTATCTGTTAAAGTTGCAACTGTTGGACGGAGAGTCAACAGAGGATGTCTCGCGTAGCAAGGTCGGTTGAGGTCTTGACCAGCCTTGGTTTGATTTAAATGGTGAGCTTCCGATACAGTGGATGAGGGACCAAGAAAGCGGACTTCAGCAAATCAATATGAGATTAGTGGATTGTGCTAACAGATTTGCTACTGTTAACACTTGACCCATTGGATCAAGTTAAGGGATGTCAAATTAAAAATCTGTATAATTGAAAATTTTCATGGACTGTTTAGATATAAAATTTCCATGAAGGACTGTTCAGATAGAAAATTCGGTCTAATGGACCATTATTGTGATAAGGATTTGAATGATACGATCTGAGTGAATTATTATCTAATGATGAGTTTTATATAAGGGATATTTATCCCAAGATTTTGTTGGGTTCACCAGACTATAAGAAACCCCAGAATCAGTTGGATCTTAAGGAAAAAAGTTCTCCTTTAATTTTGCGAGATGAGGACATCTCGCGTTTCTTAAGTGGGGTAGGATGTAAGATTCCTCCCTCTGGCTTTTGAGGTGTGCAGGTGTAAAAACCTCCCCTTCTGATCTTATAATTATTCCCCTCTCTGAAATAAAAGAAAGTTCCTGTTTTATCCTATTTTGGTCTAGAGAGAGAAAATGTCTAGAGGGAGGTAATTCAAAATTGAGATATTTTTGGATATAAAAATCCTCCTAGTGTCTAAAATGTTTTCCCCTGAAACAGATATTCAAAAAGAAATTTCCAATGTGCAATTGAAATAAATTGAAATCAGGTAAGAAGAACCTTAGCCTAAGGGTCCAGATTTTCTGAAATTTTTGAATTAAGGTTCCTATGGACCAATTAGATTAATCCAAATGTAGGGTGGAGATAAATTGAAGAATAAAATAAAATACCCCCAAAAATGAGTAAATACTCACATAAGATGAAGAGTTGACTAAGGACAAGGTTATTAGTTAAAAAAGAAGAGATATTTAGAAGAAATGATGCATTTTTGACACCTCAGTGTGGGGGAATTCCCCTCATGAAGAAGGCACCTATTTCACATGTGTGGTTGAGTTTTAAACTCACAAATAATGAGATATTTTCATCTCTCCTCTCTCCTTCTTTAACTAGATCCAAAAAGTAAGCTAAATTGACCTAAAAATGGTCAAAAATTGACCAAACTGATCTGAAAAATTCTAGAACCAGTTTGCTTGGTTAGAGGCTCACTTTTTCCTATAAATTAAGCCTCTCCCTTTGTAAATGGTTAATAGTGTTTTATGCACTGTTACTCTACTCCTCCTTGGAGCCAAAAACAGTGAATTTATTGATAATTCATTAGTTTTTGACCATTTCCTCTTGAAAAGAATTGGTGGCCACTCTTGTTGCAGACAAGAGTAGATCCCTCAAACCATCAAGCCAAAGAAAAGCTCACAAAAAATCATGTAAGCTAGAAATCCTACTTTTTCTTTATTCCATTTAATGGTTTTTTAATTTTTGTTTTCTTTAAAATGAAAAATGGTGCTATGCCTTGTTGGAAAGGCTTTCCCCCTCTCTTCATTCTTGAATTCAGCCTTTCTTTATCCTAGGTGTGTAATCAAATTGTTAAAATTAAACTTTTCATATTGTTTCTCTTTAAAAAGTGAAATTTGATTAGTTTAGAATGCTTTAAACCATTTGGGATAATTTCTAAGTAACTTGAGAATGAAAAAATTTAAAAAATGGTCAGCCATACAAAGGAGGTTATGGCAAAATTTTCTTAAATATTGTGAAATAAGTTTTATCTTTTATTATTCAAAAAGAGTAATCCCCACCACTTGTGTATTCTAAAAGTGTTATATTTATTCTATGCATAGAAAAATGCATATTAGAAATATTTTTATAATAAAAGTATTTTTTTCATTAGAATTAATTTCTATGCATAGAAAGATTTATATTGGAAATTTTTTTTAATTATAAAAGTGTTACTTTCATCGAAATTGACTTTTATGCATAAATAGATGCATAAAAGAATTTTTTATTATAAAAGTGTTACTTTCATTAAAATTGAATTTATGCGTAAATAGATGCATAAAAAAAATTTTAAGGCATGATCTAGAAGGAAAAGCTAAGCTAGCCAAAACTTTAATTTTCTAATTTGATTAATTTATTGCTTAATAATCTCTAGTTAGTATAAATTAAGGGATTTAGGTAAGATTTTAAAAATATGAGGGACATGAGAAGGAAAGAAAACTGAGGTGGTCATCGACCCTTCGAGCAAATGTTTTTGTAGATGGAACAAACTTTTCATAATCATAGGGAACAAATTGGGGATTATTTTCATATAGGACCTTCTTAAGATGGTATGGACATGATGTAACAAGTGATGGACCACAAATTAGACAAGTATTTTGTTTAGAAGTGATGTGTCCTAGTTGTTTACAAAAGAGGAATATATTATTTCTTAGATCATATAATTGGGTTACACAATTGTGTTACAAAAGAAATATTTGATGCATAGAAGATAAGCAATCAAACTCGGTGATAGAAAGCATATTGAAGCATTCCCTATATCCAAGAAAATCATCCATTCTTCACATCAAAATTACCAAAGTAGCCAAGACACATCATGCACTTAGATGCATGATATGAAAATGGATAGAAGTCATATCAAAGTACTCTCTGTATCAAAGAAAGTCATCCATTGTCTGCATCAAAATTACCTTCACCATGACACTACATTATGATGATAGCGGTCGAGACACATCTTGCACTTGGATGCTATGCCATAGTTTTTCAAGCTGCTTCATTAAAGGCTCAACATACACATCCATGTATTGGACCTTGTGCTTACCAGGAACGAGAAGAGCTAGCATCACATGACCCTTATTTAACTTCCTTAGAGGAAGATTATAGTTTACTAATACCATTGTCCATGTGCTCCATGATGTTGATTTGATACGAAATGAATTGAAATTTTCCATCCCCAATCCAAGCCATAAGTGAGATATATCCTCTTGAAATTATAGCCACTTTTCTTCTATGTGTTTTCATGCAAGTGACCCTAAAGGAATCCTCATCAATGGAGTTATATGTTATCGTATTAATGAATTATGGCGATGTGTTGTCGTGCCAATGAAATATGGTCACTTATCTTCTATAGAGCATTTTTCATGAGACATATCATGAGATTGGCATATATTTGCTTCAAAAAATGTGTTGAATTCTAGGTATGATAGAAAAATTTCTCAACACCTCTTTAGAAATCATTGTACCATGTAAATCACTTCGGTTAACGAGACTCATCACACTTCGAAAAATGTGTTAAATGCGGGGTATGACAAAAAAATAAATCAAAACCTATTTAGGAATAAATCTACCTTACAAATGAAAGAAATTAGCATCTAGGTTAGCCTTGATTTAGCCTAATTAGCCTTGGATTAGCCTTAGATTAAGATGATTACCCTAGGTTTAGAGAGAGAAGAGGGAGAAAGTGACTTTTATATCTAGGTTGGTCTTGATTTAACTTAATTAGCCTTGGATTAACCTAGATTAAGATAATTAGCCTAGGTTTAGAGAGAGAAGAGGGAGTTAGTTACAATACTTCTAGAGAACATGCCTTTTATAGTCCCAAGGACCATGTGCCCTAATCCCACATGTAAATGACCCTGAGCCCATGTGCCTAGGCCCATCCCATGTGCATGTGCATCCTAAGAACACTTTGTTACAAACCATCCCCTCCTAACATGATTTCATCCTTGAAATTGAAGGGTGGTTGTGCCCAAAGAGAATACATATATAAGTGGATATGCACAAAGCCAAAAATCACATCATCCATGGCAGAATGTAGATGTAGCAAAAGACCCATACATGAATCATAAGAGCCGCAAGGTGAAATGGAAAGGATAAAGTGATCTTATTGATAATGAGGCTATCTATGAAACCACTTGGATCGAAAGGAAATCCGAGGCATGGCAATGGTCCCACAATAATCTCGTACAAGTGGAAAAGATAAGGAACCACTGTCGATGATGAAGCTAGTCGAGTATCCTCCAAGATTAAATGGGAAAGACACTAGTGTTTCCCCAAAGATGAGGTAATCCACTCCAGTGTGACCACATAGATGGAATGTAAATCCAAACCGTGTAGGCCCCAAAGAAATGGCTCTCGAATCGCCTCAATTGATTGGAAAATGTAGAGAGCCAATGTCAGTGTCATGGCCGGCCAATCCTCTTGGATCAAATGGATACACACCCCATGTCGATGATGTAAGATGAAGCTATAACTCCGCCTGGGTCAAATGGATAGCCAAAGCGTAGATCAATTACCTCCTGGGCTAGCTCATGTGCAATATGATTGTCCTCCCGCCGCACATGTTGAATACTCCATGCTGTAAATTGATGCAGCAGCCTTCTAACATCAGCCAGACATCCTTTTAATCTCGGATTCTTTGCTCGCCAACTACCCAAGACCTGCTTTACTACTAACAGGGAATCTCCTTTTACAATTAACCTCTGAATTTTTTGTTTTAGAGCAGCCTGTAGCCCCTTAAACAACGCTGCGCATTCAGCCTCATTATTGCTTTCGGCTTTCAGACGTATTCCATCTTTTAGAATCAGCTCGCCTTCTGAATCCTGGATTATATGACTCCCGATGGTGTGATGTATACTCCTCTTATACGAACCATAAAAAAGAACAAGACATGAGCTCCGGGAACGATAATTTGTTCCTCTTTTTCTATTTTTGAATCCACTTCACCAGGATCGGGCCTTCCTTATATGTCAAAAGATCTGCCAGAGTTGCCTTGCAAGTATCTTCAATCAAAAATGAGAAATCATATTCTTGAAGCTCCACTAACCATCAAAAAGAACAAGACATGAGCTCCGGGAATGATAATTTGTTCCTCTTTTTCTATTTTTGAATCCACTTCCTTCATCAAGATCGGCCCTTCCTTATATGTCAGAAGATCTGCCAGAGTTGCCTTGCAAGTATCTTCAATCAAAAATGAGAAATCATATTCTTGAGGCTCCACTAACCATCGCATCATACCTTTTAAGAGCAAAGTACCATTCACCAGTTGAGGGAGAAGAGTATAGTTCGTCAGAACCACAAATGGTCTCATCAGGAGATATGACCTAAACTTCCTGCAAGCATATACCAGACTTGACAAAACCAATTCAGCCTTTGTATATTTCCTCTCTGCTTCCGTCTTCACCCTACTTGCATAATATACAGGTTTCATGTATCTGGATTCATCTCCTCTCTGCATTAAAATTGCTCCAACCACATCCGGACCAAAATATGGATTCACATAAAAGACATGGGAGAAATCTGGGGATTTTACACTGGAAATACCTCCCAATATCTCCTTCACTTTCTCAAACACTTCCTCACATTCTTCATTCCACTACAACGGTTCTTTCTTCATGGCCTGTTGAAGAGGATAAAGCAATTGAGATACTAAATGAATAAATCTTGCCATATACTTTACCTTCTAGACAAAAGTTTGTAGTAGCTGCCTGGATGTTGATGGTGCAGATAATAAGATAAGAGCTTTTATTTTCTCTGGATCACGTTCAATTCCATTTTGAGATATCATATGTCCCAACAGCTTCACTTTTGAACATCTTAAATGACACTTTTTAGGATTAAACTGCCCACCTGCATCATCCATTTTAGAAAATACTTGCTCCAATTTATCACCATGCTCCTTTTGAGAACTATATACACATATATCATCCAAAAAAGCTCTCACAAAATCATCTATAAGAGGTGCAAGTACTCTATCAGTATTCCTCTGATACCATGAGGGCGCATTTTTCAAACCAAATGGTACTACTCGATAACAATAGCAACCCCACGGTGTAATGATAGTGGTTTTAGCTTGGTCTTTCTCTGCAATTGAAATCTGAAAATATCGAGAAAAGCCATCGCATACACTATATCTCTCGTACCCAGCCACCCTGTCTAAAACGTCATCAATAAATGGCAGAGGATAGTGATTGCTTTTTGTTGTAGCATTTAGAGGCTTGTAATCAATACAGACTCTCCACCCACCTGTATGCTTTGGAGTAATGACCACTGGATTTGCCCAATCTGAGTGATCTACTGGATAAATTAATCTTGCTTTTAATAATTTACTCAACTCTTCTCTCAACACGAGCAATAGTTCTCTATTTATTCTTCTCAGCTTCTGAAATTCTGGCTTCACACCCTCCTTCAATACTATAGGCATTGGTTCACATTTGAATCCTTGGATTTCTTCATATGAGGTAATGAACAAATCCGAAAATCTATATATTACCTTCATATATTCCTCTTTTTCCACTGACTGCAAACTGCTGCATCAGACTATCCATATCTTCAAGTCTACTCTCTTCTTCCTCCTTTGACATCTCTTCAGCTTGCATTATATACTCATCTTCTTCTTTCAATAAAAATGATACCTGACCTTCATCATCAGAAGTAGAACCTTTTTTCCTCAATTTCACTATCTGCATATTCATCAGCACTTGTTTCTTCAGGCTCACTCTTCATTTCCAGCTTGCTACTCATATTGAATTTCTTGGCTCTTCCTCTCTTATTATGTATAGTTATAGTACCCCTTCTCCAATTTTGGATGGCACCCACCTGTCTGAGCCAAGGCCTACCTAAAATAAGCGGATAAGCTCCTAAACCAGCCGACATAATATGGCAATTTATACTACAAATCACACCAAAAGCAGTTACTAGTACTCCTGTACATATACCCAGACACTTCACTTTTGCATGATTTGTCAATCGGAGTCTAAAATCTGAATTAGCATTCAGCTTTAACCCCAATCTCTCCATGCAGGACTGTCATTACACTGATTTGTGCACTGCCATCCACATATGCTTCTCCAACACTCACACCTCCACACCAAGCATCAACAAATGGGCAGATATCAGGAAGGTCTTCCACAGACATCAACTCCATTTCACCTTGTGTGGGCTCCTACTCATTTGCTTTCCTCGGATTTGCCAACCTCTTCCACTCTCTCTTGAGCTTCAAACACAATCCAAGCAATTGGGCAAAAGTTATATTGGCTGCCCTTCCCTTTAAATCTCCCATCAGGGTGTATTCTTCCTGACCTTGACCGATACGCAAATCTGAAGTTTTATAGCGTCTTCTTGGCTTCCTTTTCTTCTGCTCCGGTTGAGGGCTGATGTCAAATTGGACATGTTTTCCATTCTTAGATGACAGTTCACCTTCCGCCATTGTACTTCTTGTCCTCTTGGCCATAGGCATGATTTCTGGAATAGTCTCCACTCCTATCAAGCTAAGAGCCGGTCCCTTTCCTTTATCTTCTCGTTTAACTCCACTGGTAGAGGGCTGACTTGGATCTTTTACCTCAATACTGTGATCTCCTGATCTATCATTAGTTCTTTGCATCACAGGATACATTTCACCACCTGCCCTAGGTGGTTTATCACATTGAGGGGCTGATATGTCCCCGTTCCCCGCAATTCCAGCATTTGACATTGCTTATATAATAGCCTCATTCTCTCCCTGATCCCCCCATATTTCCTTCACCTGTTTGGCATAATATCTCTTCTATTATTTGGAGCACCTCGACTTCTTCCCCTTCCACCTGCTTCCATCCAATTCAAACTTAAAGACTTCATGAGTTCCACTGCATCATGAATGTCTCTCTTCAAAGTATCCTCCTGTTCTCAGGAACAACAGCAGCTTCTCTTTGAGGATGCATACTCTCAGTCTCTAGCATCTTCATAAACTTCTTCGGCTCTTCCTGTATTCCCAACTACCTCTCAGACGCTTCACCTTCCACTCCTTCTCTCGAGCAACTCTGATAGCTTCCTCAAAGCTATTCAGATTCTTTAGCTCCACCTTTAGACGGAGGGTTCCACCGACAAACCAGTCTCTCTTTATCATCTGCGGGGGTACTTTAGGAATCAAAGCCTCACACCATAGACTCCAAAGTCTACCAAACTCAATCAAATACTGATCCACATCCTGTCCATCCTTCTGCTGAATTTTACACAACTCTTTCCACACATCATTCGAACTTCTTACACAGGCAAACTCTACCAAAAATGCAGCTCTAGCTACACAGTACTCAAGGTCCTGTTGATGAGCATTCCTGTGTGTAGTCACAAACATCTGTAGCCATGCTTTTACATCACCCTGTAAGTAATAAGTCAAAATCTGAGAGAGGATCTCCGAGGTTGCCTTGTCTTTCATCAAAGTTGTAAATTCCATCTTTTCCAAAAATTTAAACGCACTTTCATGCGGTAATCCCCAATACTCTGGAAAGTCCTGAGCCATCTCTTCAATCTTTCTTCACACAAACCCTTGTCTTCTTTCACAAACCGAAGGAAATTTCTTCCTCTATGGAGGCACCAAAAAGTGATGACACGGAAGCGATATAGCTATATATGCCTTTATAGAGTGTCACACTTCCACACACTGATACAAACACACCCAGAACACCAAACCCAAGAGTATAAACAAAACTTTATTTCAATACAAGTCTTCATCTTTACAGAGTTGAACATCCATTACATCCTTAGAACCATCTTTATCTAACACCCATTCACAATCAGCCCACTCTCCTTCATCGATATGAACGATGACTACCCAGCATCACTCTCAGAATAAAGAACCTCAAACATAGAACCATCTTCAAAGTATAGTTCTTCAATATCCGGACCAAACTCCAAGACAAGATACATATCTGAGGTGGGCTATCCTCAAGGCTTTTCTTCAAGTTTACAAAACCGTATTTTTCAAGACAGCAACTATTACAAGCATGCATACAAGAGCTCAGTTCCAGTTTTGACTCTTTACACAAAACCTCACAGAAAACCTGTCCAGTATACTTTCACACAGGAGATTACATTCAGTTTACAATTCAGCTCCAAAGCAATCCACAAAACTAGCAAGCTTCACAAAACCACTGCTGTTTTACCCCTATTGCTGCTATTTTGCTGCAGCCAACTTAAAGTTTAGAAAACACCCCTTTTCCTCTTGCTCCTGGCCTGCAACACCTTGGGAACACCTCCACAAAATCACAGCAAATCAAAACGCCCAAAACAGATCTAAAATTCAGCAAATTCAATAACTTTCCTGGCCAAAATCCTCCTCGTGTAGCTTCTCCTCTGCCACCTTCTTCAAAAACTCCAACAAACCAGCAACTTCAGAGGGAAAAAGAAACCTTGCAGCACCACATCCACTTCTATAAAAATACCACCCCTTCCTCTACATAAACTATGAAAACCATCCAAATCATTGTTTGCAGCCAATTCCAACAGATAGGAGTAGAACCGCTTCAATCACATCAACAGGTCATCTCTTGGCTAGCCTTCAAATGACTGCTAGAACAACCAACCTCTCATCCCCTACTTTCAGTGTTAATATAAGCTGGCTCTCGAACATCCAACATCATCCAAATAGTCGGCTTCAATGGAATCAACACAAAACATACACTACCCAAGGCATCTTCTCACCGTCTTCATCTACGCTTCTTGGCCTACAACCCACCACACTTGCCCTCCACTCCTGGCTTCTTGCATGCTAAAACACACCCTCTACCAACTCTGCGTAGCCACATACCATGCAAAAGCTTTGAGTCCCTTCCACATACACCACCTCATGCAATAGGCCTCCTAAGTTTTTTATCTATGAGTTTCTCTGGCTCCTGGTACCTGGGTGATTTCAAAACAGAAGTTGTCTTACCTCTACTACCTCTGAAAGCTTCCAGCGTGGCCCCCAGCTGGTCGCCCTCTTCTTTGGTTCTTGCCTCTTCGAAGGTCACCTTGATGTATGAGATGTCGTCATCTTTGCAGCAAGGAGGGGAAGTCCCTTCTTTTCCCTTCTCCTCCTCTCTTCTCTTCCATCCTGTCTCTCAATTGCTCACAGGTTATGGCAGCAGCCTGTCGGCCTCCTCACATCCATAGCTTCACAGGACCTCCAAAAGATTAACAAAACCCATCGACCAGCTTTGAGAGAATCTGTGAGAAAATTGACCAGCAATAAGCAAGCAGAGGAGAAAGTCCACCAACCCAATAGCACATGTAGAAGCAGCCGACCAGCCTTATGACACCTGCATATACTGTTCAACAGTCTTGTGCCACCTCTAGAAGGAGTCGACTAGCTGTAACAAAACCCCCAAATTCAAAAAAACGACGTGTCCTTCAGCTTCACGCTCCCAAAAAAGAAAAACTCTTTCAATCAACTCCCTCAGGCTCCAAAAACGGCGAGTTCTCCCAGAGGCTCCCTGGGCTGACACTTGGTATTGGCCTGCATGCCTGTCACCTATTCAAGTCAAACCCTTGCATGACACATAAGTGTCCAGTCACATTATCAACATCCTTCACACAGTCTACCTTAATCCCCCTTAAACCTTGGAAATTGTGCCAAAATCTTTTTATTTTTCTCTCGTTACTTTCTCTCTCCTGTACATTGAATTTATCTCAACCAAAGCTCATAACTTACTCAAATTGATTACATATTTCTGAAGCTCTTAGTATTCTGCACAGTATATACACATCATCGGTCTCTGCTTTTGTCCACACAATGTGTGAGCACTACCCAATGCTCAAAGCATGTGAACACACTAATGTGTGTAAAAAGGACACTATGTATCCAAATGTGCGAATAACTCCCACAATATGCTAATGCACATGAACACACCCCATAAAATCCTTAAGCATGTGAACATCTCACACAAATGTGCTCACGTGTGAACAAGGCTCACAATATGTAAAAGCATGTGAACAAAGGCAAAAAAAATCCCAAGGAAGCCCAGTTGTATGAATAAGGCACACAATACACCAATGCACATGAACAAGCACTAATAAATGCATGGAATTATGTGAACACCTCCACAATGCACTAGATCACACCACAAGTGATTGTGCCATGTAAACGCTCCAAATATGAATAAAATAAACCCCACAATTCACAAAACTATGTTGCGTATGAGCAATCCCTAATAAACCAAGTGGTTTATGTGTGTGTGAAGCGGCCAATGACAGTGACTGGGTGCCCATAATCTTAGTGGACAAGGGGCATGGAAGTGTAAAAGGACCAAATTGTGGAAAGGACCTATGGTGTGGACAAAATGTGGATGGGCATAGTATGAATGTGGACAAAATAATGGGAAGGATGTATGGATAGGCCAAAAGAAATTAGGTGTGGAAGGTTGAATAGTGTAGGGTTAAAACCCTAAACATGGAGAGTTGTTTTTTTGCAAAAGAGAAGAAATCTCTTCTTCTCCCTCAGGCTAGCTGGCGGCCATGGAACTGAGCTAAAAATCTCAATGATGATTTATGCTCTATAGAAGCTGCTCACGATCTATTTGAAGCACAATTAGTTGCACCTGCTGTGAACAAACGCCTGAGCTTGCTGAGCCTCCTAAGTGAAGGCGATGAAGTGCTGCAATACTCTGTGCTTGCTGTGGTTGCTTTCTTTCATTTAGTACTCTGCACTTGCTGTGGTTGCTCTCTTTCATTGCAGCAACACTTGTTTCTTTTAACGCAAGGTAGTAGTGGCAATTGGCACTCCACTTGTTGCTAGATGTTGTGGTGTTTCTCAAAGCCTTTTTGCTGAGCCTTGATCAAGCAATGATGCTACAAGCTCACATTGACTAGAACTGGAACTATATGTGTTGTGGATGGCTGAAAAACACTCTACAAGATGGTGTACTGCTAGAGCTACGAACGTGCTATGTGTGCAGTGTCGTTGCATACGCCAAGATCTTATGCATGTCGACCAGGCCTTCCGTCATCCCTAGCACATTAACTGAAGCATGTGTCAACCAGCACATTAACTGAAGTGCGTGTCAGCCAACTCTTGCTGAAGAATTCATTGCCTGGACGTTTGCTGAAGCATTCAGTGAAACACTCCCTCATGCACACGCTATTCAGGCGGCTTGTTTGAGGTCAGGCTTGGAGTGATCATAGAGCTCTAATTTTTTGAACTTTGGTTGCATGAGGGGGTTGCAGGCAACCTCCGAGTCCACCGTAAAGAGGCCGCACCTAGCAGAGAGTTCCCGAAATGTTGCGGTCAAAGATCAGCGACATGAGGTTGTTCTCCAGCAGCCCCCTCTCCGTTCCGAAACCTTGATGGGCACCTCAGTCTCAGTGTATTGTATCACACAAATCCCAGAGTCCTATCTCTCTGTGGATACAGCCTATTCACTACATTCACACAATGCTGCCTTCAGATATCTGTGAAATGTGTTTCGCTTTGGAAATCACCCCAATTTCTTTAGAAGGGCGTCAAACAAGAGCATCAAAGGCAGTTCCCTTCCTTTTATCTTGAGGGCCTCATTGAGAAACTCATGGGAACCCTGTGTTGAGTCCACTGTCAGAACCTAGAGAGAGAGAGAGAGAGAGAGTGTGTGTGCTGATCCGAGACAGAGAGAGAGTAGTTTATTCACAATCATATGCATGTAGAAGCCTTCTCCATTTGAGAATCTGTAAGAACTTTGATGACAAGTTTCTCACAGCTTTAATGCTTTTTGCATTGATAAGAAAATTGTTGTCTGTGCATGCTGAGAACCTACTTGCTTTCTATGGATGTACACCTTCTCAAACTGCTGCTTGATCTCTTCAAAGTCCTTGGCCGGTTTAAGTTATCTTGTGCTAGCTAATGCACCCATGAGAGAGGTTCTCTTTAAAGCTGGCCGGAGAAGCTATGGCCTCTTGTGCTGATGTGGCAGAATGCTGATACTAGAGTCTCTATCAGTTCTTAGTGTTGTTCCAAAACTACACTAAGAACTGCATAATTTTAAACTTTTGCAAAAGACTTGAGCTCTGCACACTTCTTCAACGAGTTGCATAGGAAATCTTCACTTTGTTCTGTTTCTTGACAGCCTATCTTTTCACAGAACTGGTTCTTTACATAATTTGAAAGAAATCTTTACACTCAAGGAACCTTGTATGCAAGTTAGGAGAACCTTGTGGTGTATGGGACACACTGGCTCAAACTAGTAGACTCGGTTCCCAGCAGGGCCATACTTGCAAACACAGTGTTAACCAACAAACTTTTAAATTTTTGCACTTGAAATTGTAAAGCTTGTACACTTTTGTATCAACTATTCATCAACATTCTCTCTGCATAATATTGATGCTTAGATCTGTAATACAATAACATGCTATATATTTCTTGATGAAAATGTATTAAAATGTTGTAATCTCGGATATGTGCTTACAAATAGTGTCTTCTCGACACTTCTCTTGCTACCTTTACTTACAATAGATCAAGATTTATACTACTACAGTAGGTTTATAATCTTTTTCCAACTTCTTTGCAAGAAAGTGACAAGATTTGATCAAGAATCACTTACTGTTCTATTCTACAGCAAAATTTGATTTCAGTACAATAAACTTGGCATAATCTGTAAATTGCACGCAACAAAATTGTACTCTACACTATAATCTTCAACACTGTTCTTGAATTTGCACAATAAATTGTATTCTACACACTTTCTTGAAACTACACTAAGATTCTGTACTTTCTTTAAAATTTGTACCAACTATATACATAAAATCTTGAAATTTGGGGTAGTTTTGCACAACTTTGCACTGTAACCTTGATTCTCTGCACAACAATCACTACTACATGTTAGCCTAATACCGGGGCTTGTACCGGCGCTATTTAACGGGGTGTAAAAAAGCCACGTCATCGGTATAAGCACCGGTATATGCGCCGGAACCACAGCGTCGGTATAACTGTCGGGTAATACACCCGGCACCAATACCGACGTCTATACCGGTGTCTATACCGGTGCCTATACCAGCGTCTGTACTGACCTTAATACCGACGAAAATACTAATGAATATAGCGACGTCGGTACCGGGGCATATACCGACGCTGTAGCAGAAATTTTTTTTTGGGCAGAATAGTGCTGCCTGGCTGTTGCCTAGCTGCCTGCAATGAGCAGGATCAACAACAGCAACAGACAGCACCATTCTGTCTACAATAGAGCACACAAACAACCGTGCTCGTTTGCATATTCTCCTGATCGACAAACAAGAAATTAAATTAAACATTAATACTCAAGAATGTTTTGATCATATTTCATTAGTTTGAAGGTCATCTTACATCATGGTAATGCCTCCCAATTGATGGTCTCTCCTTCTTCTTCAAGCATCTCAAACAAGGCCACAAGGCCATGTTTGTGAGCGTACTTCTCCTCTCGCCTACTTGGTGGGCGATTCATGGCCAACTCCTGCACACACGATTAACAATTATAACTTTTAGAAATCAACATTTAGTCCACAAACATACATTTAAATAAATAAAATTGCTACAAACACTTACGAATTCATGGCGCATGGTTTCGTAACCACCACTCCCGAGATGAGAAGCCCCTATTGTTTGGAGTCTTGCCCTTACCGCCTCTCTTTGTTGTTGAAACCTGTCTGGTGTCTCGGTGAGCTCCTGAGCAATGGCTGCCCACTCCCTGTCATCTAGCCAAACAGGTTTCTCCTTCCCCTCTCTAAATGCGTCCCTCGCCTCTGACCTACGATGCCCCATCAAAATGCGAGCTGTATACTGTATCCACTCATTAGAAAGCGCTCCATTGGAAATATGCCAGCGTCATGAACATGCTCGTTGCAAATCCTTCGTTTTCGAAAGATTTGGTACTTACATCGCATGCATGGACACGCTATTCTCTCTTCAAGATTGAGAGGCTCCATCTAGTAGGATAACATGTACATGCAGCTCATTAAACACAAATCAGCTTATCTCCTCTCCATACAAAATTAAATAGAATTTGAACAAGGATGGAGAGAGAAGCTATCTCTATTCATAAATAGCTGTTTATAAAGGCCTTATGCAATAATCTAAATGCATATTATAAGTATAAGCTTGCATAATAAGGCTGCAAGACTTATGCATAAGCTCTATGCATAAGCCTTATGCATAAGTCTTATGCATAAGCTCTATGCTATGCATAAGCCATATGCATAAGCCTTATGCACACGCTCTATGCATAAGTCTTATGCATAAGCCATATGCACACGCTCTATGCACAAGTCTTATGCATAAGCCATAAGCTCGGACCTAATCCCAAAAACCCTAGGACTGAATTACGGTTTTGTAAATTCCGCCAGAGTCTCCTTTGTAATTGGAACCAAATCTCACCCTAAACCCTAAACTTCTTAAAACTTGTACGCAATACTCTTTGTATCCCACAATGTCATGAAAGATCATATGCATTTGCAATATCCACACAATATGACGGAAAAGGGGCCCCATTGCCCAAATGCATCCACAAAGTCGATGGTGAGGATTGTTGAGGACGCGCGTTGAAGCTTGCCGATCTCCCAGCCAAGCTCTTCTCACCCCTTCACCGAGTTTTCCTCCAAGGTGAAGGTTGAGGCCATTTCTTCACACCGGTGTACCTAATCCCCCTTCGTACCGCTTTACCAAGCAATCACGGCACAAAGAGTTCAAGCCATTCTCCCCTTGGCCTCTCCAACCAATGCCAAGGTACCCTCACACATTGCTAGATTCTATAGAAACTTGAAGTGGTTGCAATGGTGAGTGTAGGTACAAAATGATGTGGATAATATCAAATGATAGAACAAGTTTGTTGGCTTACAAGTATTGAGCATGACTCATGTCCTTTTACAATTTAGAACTCATCAATAAAGCATGGACTCATGCCTCAATCCATCATCCAAAAGCTCCAACACAAACCAACAATTCACAATGCCCTCACCATGGCATTTGCATAAGCATTTGTTAACCACAATCAAGGCATTTGCAATTGCATTTCAACAATCCCTTTCACATAAGCCTTATGCACATGCTCTATGCAATTACGCTCTATGCATAAGCCTTATGCACACGCTCTATGCATAAGCCCTATGCATAAGCTCTATGCATAAGCCATATGCATACGCTCTATGCATAAGTCTTATGCATACGCTCTATGCAAGACTTATGCATAAGCTCTATGCATAAGCTCTATGCTATAAGCCTTATGCACACGCTCTATGCAATTACGCTCTATGCATAAGCCTTATGCACACGCTCTATGCATAAGCCTTATGCATAAGCTCTATGCATAAGCCATATGCATAAGTCTTATGCGTACGCTCTATGCATAAGCCATATGCATAAACTCTATGCATAAGTCATATGCATAAGTCTTATGCATACGCTCTATGCATAAGTCTCTTGCATACGCTCTATGCAAGACTTATGCATAAGCTCTATGCTATATGCCTTATGCACTATGCTAACCCTTAATCCCATCACCCAATGGTGTAATAAACATGATCTTGTTTTACGTACATGAATAATAGAGATTGCAAGCTTATTATAGGTTTTATGCATAGATATTAAATTAATCCTATGTGTAAGCTTACAAGAACCTAAAACTAACCCTAAACCATAAAACAGGGATGCAAAAATTCATAGAAAATAGCATAAACAAGAAAAATCGAAAGAGGATCTACCTCTTTTTTGCAAAGCTGAAGGAGAGGATTGGTGAAAGATTGGTGAGGTGAAAGAGCTGCAAAACAAAATATTAAACAAACTAATTAGTAAATTAAACACAAGAAAAAGAACTAATACAAAGCCCTAAAATCTCTATGCATGCATTAGGAGATCTATGCATACATAGAGAGCTCTCAACATGCATAGAGAGCCAAAAAAACACAAAATCCTAAACGTCCTAATTCTTGAATTAAAAACTAAAAGCAATTGCAATAACATGTTAGGAGAAGGAGAAGAGGAGAAAAGAAGAAAGAAGGAGAAAAGAGGAGAGAGGAAAAAAGAGGAGAGAGAGAGAAAGAGAAGAGGGAGAGAAAGCACCTTAATTCGCTTCTACTTGCGCTGCTTCTGCGAAAAAACCAGAAAATAGGCTCTCGGCTGTGAAAAACTTACGAGCGCCGGTATATGCTACGGTATAGGCGTCGGAATATACGTCGGTATATGCCACGGAATATGCGTCGGTATAGACGTCGGAATAAGCGTCGGTATAGGCGTCGGTATACGCGACGGGACACGAAAATTTAAAAAAACCCCGCCATGCTTGTCTCCTCCAACATGACGACGGACATACCGACGTTCGACATTTGCGTCGGTATTTTGGCGTCGGTATGTCCTCAAGCTCTTGTAGTGAATCTTCTTCTTATAATATTTTTCCAAGAATTCAAAGATTTAGAAATCTAGGGTTTAATCTTGAAGAAATAAGGGCTTAAAGGATTGATATTTGAAAGTGAAGGCTCTTTACGCAAGATAATGCAAGAAAATCCCTCAATATTGGTTACTAAAATCTTTACAAATCCTAATTTTTAAAATCAAGAAAATCAAGATCAAGAAGATCAGGAAGTTTCAAGAAATCAAACAGTAAAGTGGATTATGGTTTTGAAAACAGTGATTAATACAAATTCTAAAATTATTAACACAAATTTCATTGCTAATCTTGTTAAGACAAGAAATTAGCAAATCTAAAAACTATGTAAAACCTAATTCTAAAAATGATTAACACTATTCAAGATCAAGATAATACATTCTAAAAAATTGGATTAACAATAATTTAAAAAAGATTATCACTAATCAAGATCAAGAAAATGCATTCTAAAAAATAGATTAAACATAATTCAAAAATGATTATCACTAATCACTCCCCAAGCAAGGATCTAAGCCAAGATCTCTAATACTAATGAAAGAAAGTAGCATCTACGTTGGCCTTAATTTAGCCTAATTAACCTTAGATTATGCTAGATTAAGATGA
Organism: Cibotium barometz; assembly: GCF_041138505.1. Lineage (NCBI taxonomy): Eukaryota > Viridiplantae > Streptophyta > Polypodiopsida > Cyatheales > Cibotiaceae > Cibotium > Cibotium barometz. The sequence continues at coordinate 16,292,704 of NC_141068.1, read as the reverse complement.
TTAGCCTAGGTTTAGAGAGAGAAGAGGGAGTAAGTGACGTGTATATCTAGGTTAGCCTTGATTTAGCCTAATTAGCCTTGGATTAGCTTGGATTAAGATGATTAGCCTAGGTTTACAAAGAGAAGAGGGAGTAAGTGACTTGTATATTGATGATTATCAAAAGATTCAAAAGATACAATACTCCTAGAGCACATGCCTTTTATAGTCCCAAGGCCCATGTGTCCTAATCCCACATGTAAATGACCCTAAGCCCATGTGCCTAGGCCTATTGCATGTGCATGTGCATCCTAAGAACACTTTGCTACAGCAAATCACTTTAATAAACAAGACTCACCACACTTTGAACATACTAAGCATCGTCACCACTCTCCTAGAGTGCACTCTTGTAAATTCGACATATAGTTATTCAGAGGAAGAATCTTCTTGGTGAGCCTATGGACACAAAATATAACACAACTCACTTTCAGAGATCATTAATAAATTATTTATTAAATTTTAAACCACAAAAGGTAGGCCGCACCGAAAGGGGTTTGTAACACTACCGTTTCTCCAATCATACATGGTTTGCAAGTTAAGTAGCTCTAAGTTCATGAATTTATTAAGGAATAACATCAATCGAGCATTCATAAACAACACACACAAACACTTCATCTACTATCACAAGATATAGTTGACTAGTTAGTATAGATCTTAGAAAGTTGTTCATACACAATGTCTCCTCCCACCACCTTTGAATTTATGTACCTAAGATGGAGATGGATCAACTTAATTAGCACAACCAACTCTTAAACCTAGCACAAGAATAAAAGAAAACCATATTTGAATTTATGTACGGATCAACTTAATTAGCACAACCAACTCTTAAACCTAGCACCATAATAAAAGAAAACCATATTTGAATTTTATATATGCATAACTCACCACAATTTCTCCCATTTTATATAGTGTCTCGTGTAATTTTTGATCTACACACCCAATAATGCATATGGTAAGAAAAACTTATATAGAACAAAGTATTATAATCGATGTTGATCATTATAATTATGTAATCATGAAGATTAGATAAAAATATTGAACATATCTAAAATATTTTATGCCAAGCATGTGATTTTAAACCATACAATCATGTCTCTATCTTCTTCTTTGTTTTCATCAATGTCCCCTTTAAAGAACGCATGATACACATAGGTGTAAAAGAGGAGAAAATTTGATCCTTCACTCTCTTCTCCTCCTTCTTTGTCAAGATCCAAGGTGACATGGGTAAGACCATCTTTCCATTGTCTCAAACTCTTGGCCAATTGGGAGATGTTCACTCAATCTCTAGTTCTCTCGAATTATAATAAATTCTCTCATGCCAATTAAGCTGTCCCAAATGTCTCTTATAGATATAACACAATAAAATGCATACACATAAGAGAAAAATGTAGCATATAATATAGTCAACAAATAATTAGGAGGCTTATTTCTTTGAAATCGACCAGGTCATCCTATATTAATCACACCTGGGACATGTTCAAAGCTTGTTGGAAATGACAACAAGCATCCATTTTCTTTTTTAAAATCTATTCTCTCATCATTTCGTCTTATTGATTGCATCCTCGTATCTCCCAATCCACTTCTTAATGATAGAACTATTTTAAAATGTAGAATTTATTAACCTTTTGGTATAATTTTTCATCCATTCTTTGCTGCCTACCTTTTCCTTGTGGCACATTATTGATTAGTCAGTCATCATCCTCATTGCTCCACAATCGTCGCATGGAAGGATTTATTCGAGAGAGATGTTGTGAGATATACACAAGAGACTCTTATATTAACAACCATGCTTGCTTCTAGCCTTTCTCTATATCTCACAAATTCATTTGAGGTTTTCATGAACCTTTCAAGGAAAAACATACATCAAACATGAACAACACCACAAAGTTCCACTTCATTAACCAAATGCACCACAAGATACAATTGGCTAGTGAGTATAACTATAGGAAAGTTTTCCTTAATCATACACATTGCCTCAATATCATTGACACGAGCCATCTCAATGGATGTAGGATTTATCTCCTTTGAGGATTTATACCTACATACATAGCAATCATGTATATTATTTATCACACATAACTTGTGATATATATATATATATATACAATAATCATGTATACTATTTATCGTAGGTAACTTGTGATTGCATGAGAATACTAAATATTAAATGTAACTTAGATAATGAAGAGAATATTCATACCTCACCAAGCTTGCCATTTTGTAAATAGCCTCCCTCAACTTCTTATCTCCATAACCAACTATTGCTATTAGAAGAATAAACTATGCATAGGAAAAAAATTAAGTTGGTATATGAGCCTACAAATTATATACCATAAAGTTAGTATATGAGCCTAAAAATTATGTACCATAAAGAGAAAATGAATAAAGTTACTATATAAGCCTACAAATTATGTACCATTGTATCCTTTTTGTGCTCCTGGATATCCGTATGTCGACGGAAGATGTATAGGAGGATTGGGCCCAAAATGCTTACCTCCCACACAAGCTCTCAGGAATGAGGGATGAAGAGAGAGAGTTGGAGAAAATCTACACTACCTAAAACCCTAATCAATGAAATGAACCAAGGAATAAGAAACCACAAACAATGTCAATCCAAGCATTATATACATTCCTTAACACAAACCTCTCTCCAACACTATAAACAATCCCAAGGATAAGGTTTTAAGGGCTTACTCACACAAAGAGTCCTCTCATTATTCCACAAGTAAGGAGCATAAGAAAGGATGGTTACACTCTCCCCATCTTTCTCCAAGCAAGACGTGAGGCTTCGGCTCAAAAATCACAATACAATTCAAAGAAAATAAAATTTACACAACTTTTCGAGGCTGAAAGAGAATAACTTTGTATATAATAAAGAAAGTTCCTACAACAATTGGATATGAATCACTCTTGGAAGAAAGAGCTCGAATCACCTGACCACCCTCCAGCTATCTCACTCGCACTCACTCTCATGAGACCAACTCGCACTCTCACTCACATGCACTCACTTGCACTCACTCTCATGAGACCAACTCGCACTCTCTCTCATGAGACCAACTCGCACTCTCACTCACATGCACTCACTCGCACTCGCGCGCTCACAATCTTCTTCTTCTTCTCACCGAAAACCAAAAGTAGCCCTTTCTTGAGCTTTCTCAAACCACATGCCATATTTTTTGGGGATGTAGTGCCTTTTTGGAAAAGCATGTTTGGGAAGCCTTATTCACACTAGGAAAATGGCCCTTTCTCATGGTGCGCCACTCGTGCGTCAGTAACCCTCGATGCAAGTAATAGCTCATCTTGAACATTCCATCCTCCTCTTCGACTTTGTATTTGTTCGTCTGAGGCTAAATCTTTGTCCTTGACCTCCGTTTAGGAGCTGCAATGTCTTGACATGAAAACCTAGGCACATTTTTAGCACAAAACCACTTAAAAACCACTTTGGAGTCACCAAACAGATGTGAATAATGCGAATCACAAAATTTTCACTCAATCAAAGTTGTTCTGTGTACAAAATGAAAAAACTCTCATACAAAACTTCTCCTAATTCCACCTCTAACCTAATCAAAACTCACCCATGAAAATGGCAACTACTTGAAAATCACCAAAACCAAAAAACAATTCCTCAAAATTTTGTCAAAACACGTTAGATGTCCTAACAAAGCATTCTACACACTTTCTACAACATACTGGGTACAATTTCACCCCTTAAGTGTGTAGCTCCACATCCACGACTTGAGTATTTTTTAGAATTGTATTTAATAAAAAAGCCCCAAGGAGAAAATAATAGTTGTGTCTACAATTTTGGACTTTCTTTTCCACTTTTGGGTTTTGTTTTACATATTAATAATCATATCAAGGTTTTTAAGGTTTTTACATATCAAAACCTTTGCCCAATGATAAATACTAATGGGCCTTTACACAGTGTGTCTACAATTTTGGACTTTCTTTTCCACTTTTGGGTTTTGTTTTACATATTAATAATCATATCAAGGTTTTTAAGGTTTTTACATATCAAAACCTTTGCCCAATGATAAATACTAATGGGCCTTTACACATCAAATAATATTGTGCACGCTCAGACATAAAATAACCAGGCTAGATGAAAGGCTATAAATGATTAATGAAATTTTAATACATGATTAGAAAATGATCTCCATCTTCATGCCACTACTCAATCCAACATCCATAGGACACCTCAATCGGTACCCTCGCACATCTCATTCCATACGATAGGTCAACGGTACCCTTGTACATCTCGGTTCCTATACTCATAGATACAATCCATGTTAGTTAAATAATTGATTGAACACATCAATTAATCCCAATGTTGTCATGAGATATAGGCAACCATAATATGAAATTACACGTACCAACAATAGGCACGGCACACACAGACATCCACGATATAAAATACGAAATATAATTCCTAGTAAACAAGATTAATTTTCATAACACTATCCCTTAAGGATAACACACAAGGGTGGATTCTAGCTCTAGGGTAGAGGGGAATGAGCTCTCCCACACCCATGCTCTTATTATATAGCAAAAATAAGACTATCCATATGCCACTTGACAAGCATAGGAGAGTCACACAAAACAACCAATGAGGTGTGGAAAAGCCCATCATCCCCATTACCAAAAATAAATACCTTAGGCTATGTGCACCAAGTAAATAATACAATGTGTGTTATGTGTAGCACCAAATAAATCAAAAAATGTGTGCAATGTGCATGTACACCTAGAGTGTTCAATGAAGCTTAATGTTAGCCCAGATGTTAACCCAAGGGATTAACATTCCCTCACCTTTAATGCACATCCAGTCCCTCCAAATGTGGAAACGTATGTCTAAGGTAGAAGTACAAAAAGAGATAAAATGATTAAGCATAATAGGCCGAAGAAGATCAAAAGATGTGTCGATGAAGCGTGTATCGAAGAAGGAGGTATAGGTTTCTCCCCACCTCTTATGTGAAGCACATGTTGATAAAGGGAGGCGAGAGGCTTCCCCACCTCTAATGTATACCCCATCTGTTGAGAAATGTGGTGCCGAAGAGCACAAGGCAAGTATGGAGTGAGTGTGAGTAGGCACATCACCAAGTGAGAATTATCCCACATGCAAGAGAAAAGCCAAGTTGTACTCTCTTCATATAAAAGGGGGACATTTCAAGCAATGCAAATATATCACTTGCACTTATCTCAAGTCTCTTTATATATCCAAGCTAATTCATCTTGGTGTCTAATTATACTTGAGTGCATATTAACTAGCACACTCTCATTATGAGTTTTTTTTCATTTCTATCCACTTTAGTTTAGCATTGTGATTAGTGTAGGATTAGTTTATCTTTAGGTAAATGTCTTGTCAGTAAGACATTAGGAGAGCTTGATCCATGATTCTCAATATGGTATTAGCGCTTGGTTTTACTCTCCTAGCTTAGTTTAGTATATTTTCATATTATCAACACTAATGTCTATCATTAGGGTTACTGTCTTGTGTAGTTATCGGTTCTCAAGCTTCTCTTTCTTTCCCCACATTTAGGGTTTCATTAGCGTGAGAGAAAGAGTGTTCCTTGTGTAGAGACAACAAAAGAGGATTAGCAAAATTGTGCATTTCATAGGCCTAAGATACAAGGTAGGGTGAGTTAAAAGAAATAGAAGAAAGAAGTGCTGACTCTATAGTAGTAAAAGCACCATAGAATCATAGCGTGGGCAAGGGGGTGAAAGAAATCAAAGAAAAGTAGCAACAAGGGGAGAATTGCAATAGCGCATTCACCTGGATTGCGAGAAGATAAAGGCTTAGCAAAAAGGAAAGGGGTTCCCATCAGAGCAGAGACACCAGCGCACGACAGATTGGGAGAAGCGCATCAGAAAAAGTAGGGCAAGAGAATCAAAAAGCACCACTCATTGGTGGAGCTCAAGCTTTGGAGTTGAAGACAAAGGTAGTGAGCAGCGTACCCACAAGCAGCGCATAAGCAGAGACTGTCCAGCCGGCTCAACCACACAGGCTTAGAAGAGGAGCAAGCAGCTCCAAAGTGCTACAGAAGCAGCCGGGAAACAAACAGTAACCATCCAATGATTTACATCTTTAGTAGGGTGGGTGCAAGCAATACATCAACAAAGGAAACCAAGAGAAGAAAGGAACTGTAACACGAGCAGCAGCAAACTCTAGCAATACCTCAACAGACAACAATTCGAAGAAGCATTCGCATGCATTTCTGTGATCTACAGTAGAGCGCATCTATGGTGCAGTGCAACGCGTTAAAGAGATAAGGTTGTTTTAAAAAAAGGAAAAAGAAAGAGAAGGCCCTTAATAAGGGCATGCTTATAGCTCCTTCATAGCACTATGTTGTGAAGTTTAAAATGTGTGTTTTTGGGCTTAATCATGGTCCTTCACATGTTAGCCATCATCATTAAAATCATTGTAAGTAGCCACATGAGCACGCTAATGCATGTGTGTGAAAGCGTCAATCGTCAAAGAGCAACAATCAAACGAGTTTTCGCAAAACACGAGAGCTTGAACATGAAGACAAAGGACATAACCACCTCACTACCAAAAATGTAAACCTTACTTCCTACCAAAAGTGCTTGTAACCAGTCTCTGGGACCGATGACATACCCAAGCTGGAAATTTGTCTCTCACCTAGAGCCAAAGTAGCATTAAGGGGGGGAAGTGCCAAAGTAGCACATGGGCTAAAGTTGCTCATAGCACATGAGGAATGTAGAAAGTAAAAAAGTCAAACAAGATTTGTAACCGACATCCAACCACCTTGAGTAGCCCAAAGATTTGGTACCAAGGGGAGGTGTGTTAAGAAATGTGGTGTCAAAGAGCACAAGGAAAGTATGGAGTGAGTGTGAGTGTGAGTAGGCACATCACCAAGTGAGAATTATTCCACATGCAAGAGAAAAGCCAAGTTGTACTCTCCTCATATAAAAGGGGGACATTTCAAGTAATTCACTTGAACTTATCTCAAATCTCTTTATGTATCCAACTAATTCATCTTGATGTCTAATTGTACTTGAGTGCCTCTTAATTAGCACACTCTCATTATGAGTTTTTTTCATTTCTATCCACCTTAGTTTAGCATTGTGATTAGTGTAGGATTAGTTTATCTTTAGGTAAATGTCTTGTCATTAGGAGAGCTTGATCCATGATTCTCAACACCATCCACTAGGATCCCAAATGAAGATGGGAAACTCAATGGGTTCTCATTAAGTGTTTGCTTGGATCCCAAACATATGATGCTAAGTTGGGTGCCCTAAAAAACTATAATGTAAAAGAGATGGTTGATGAAGAATATGTTGATGGTGAGGATATGGTCTAAGGATCATCCAAATTGGATCTTGGATTGAAAATGAAAGCTGCTAGAGATGGTGCTATAGCAAAGAGCATAAATGTGTAAGCACCATGAATCATAAGGCCTACTCATGATGCATGTGGAGCTGATAACTCTAGATAAGACATGGAATCACACTCTGTGTACCAATAGGATTCTTTTCCATGAATTTATCATGAAGTGGAGAGGAATTCTCCTGATAAAAAGAGCAAGACAAAGGATAGCTCGACATCTCCCTATCCTTCTAGTTATAAAAGTGTTGCTATTTTCACTGCTACACCCTCATTTTGTTGTAGTGTTACTATAGTTGCCTATGTCGATTCCGCACAGGTTATGATGTGGAGCCCTTTACTTCTTGCATGTAGTTGCCTATGTCTCTTCTACACAGGCTATGGTGGGGAGCTCTTACCCCCCACCCTTCTTCGTGCAATATACTCATGGGCACCCAGGGTCTTTTTGTTACTCAATGTGACAGTTATTCCATTTCAAGAGTGGACCAATAGCTATTCCATTCGCTAGTGAATAGGATAGTAACCTACTCTTTGCATTCCCAACAACCCTCTCCTTGCATTCCTAAGATAACTACACGTGTTTCTATTCACTTTGCTCCACTAGGCCCACAATTTTCCCACTCTACTCTGTGATGCCAAGGTTTGCCTCTCTTCTATCTAGTCTATCTTGCACTTCTCTTTTTGTTTGGTTGCCTTTTGGGAGACCTGCATCTTGGTGTTGATAGACTATAGGTAACTTCCTCTACTTGTGCATGATCTCATGCTTCACTCATAACCCCCTCCGATCACACTTTTAGTGCGTTCTTTAGAACATCTCCTACCTCTTGGAAGGCATTGTTGGCTGCATCTTTAGCCTGTCCGATTTCTCCTATGTGTGGCATGGGCGGCATCGATAGTCTTCTTCCACTGCTCATGCCATTCCCTCCACCTTGTGTTGGGCAGTGGTGGCCGCTTCACGTGATGAGCCCACTAAGCTGGCTTTCCACAATTCATGCGGGTCTCTTTTGAAGGGAGTTTACAAGTGCTTTGTATTGAATGTTATCAATGGTTATGTTCCCTTTGTTGTGTATCTAGATAATTGTGTTATTTATAATGTGCCCCTTTGTGTCAACTTTGTTGTATGTGGAGCTATTTACCTTGCTCATCAAACTACATGGGTAAATTTGGTGATGGAATTGGTTTCTTCTACTCCACCTTATGTCAATACAAGAGAAGGCATTTTAGTGGGGTTTATGTTATGCCGCTATAAGCATTGTTATTAGTGCCACTAGAGTGACACTAGATAAGCTCCACTATTAACATCGTTATTAGCCGGTGCTTATTAAACATCGCTATAAGCATTGTAAAAATGCCGCTTATAAGCGTTAGAACTCACTGTGCCAGTCCACCTAATTTATAGATGGCATTCTGAGCTTTCTCTTCCCCGCACCCACCAATTGATATTGGAAGTATGAACTAGTGAAATCAATTTTTGAAAACAATAAAGAAGATGCAACAATAGCAAGGTTTATAGCGACGCTGTGGGTAAACTCGAGAGGGTAAACCTAGCGTCCCTTCCTTACGGTGTGAGGACAGATGGGTCAATCATCGAGGATAGCAAGGGGAAGCATGTCATAGCACACATGCATCACCTTGTATATCTTGAGTTCAAAAACATTTAGGGAACTAGAGAACTCAAGTCAATGCAAAGAATCAATACATTCTAAGTGTATTGAAGACCTCTTTTCCTCTCCCCCACCTCGATTTACAATTTAATGACCTTAAGATGTTGGATTGTATGCGAGGTCATGTGAGTCAGAGGAAATCATTGATTGCCAAGGCCATAAAGCGTGGTGGCATCAAGCCGCCAGGAGAGTCAGAAAAGTATTGGAAAGAAGGCCAAAAAGACATACCAAGAAAATCCCGAGAAGGAGCAAGAGCACAAATGCATAGAGGGGCTACTCATCTTGGGTCAGGTGGAAGGACATATTTTCTTACTCAATTTGTAAGTATTTGAACTCTTAACATTTTGTATTAAAAAATTTGGTTTCAAAAGAATTAAATAAGATATAAATTATTCTTTTTTTAATGTGTGTTTAACATGGAAAAATGTGGTAGGCCATTCTCCTTCTCGTTGAGGAGTACAACTTTGCTTATCGTAATGGGATCTCGGCCACATTTGAATGGTTGCGGCAACAGGGTGTCTCTTTGAACTATGAAACTATGCCCACTATAAGTTTATACTATTTTGGGTTTTATAAGCTTTTAGAAATTTACTTAGTTTGTGTTTTAATATTACTTAATCTTGTGTGATATAGGAAGATGATGAAAAGGCAATAGGCAAGGAGGACAAGGATGATGATGAGTAGGAGGAGAATGAGTAGAGACCGACCTATTGTGTTTAATGCTGTGTAACTCCATACTCAATGTAGCTCGCCTAATATGGCATTTTGGATGTAACTCACCTTTTATGGCATTTGGGATTCCATATAATGAAGATTTTGGGAGTTACTATGTTTCAAATGTATTTTCATATGTCGATATGTCTGTTTGTACAAACTAGAACTATCTTCAATATATTGAATTAATTTTTTCTTTGGGGCCCTTTTTTTTCCACAGCGCTGAGCGGTGGAAATAGTGGCATGAATGTTTTTTTATCAGCGTTCGTGAAAATAGCGATGTTAATTTTTTTATCAGTGCTGCTAAGCAACAAAAATAGTGACATTGATGTTTTTTTCCATGCCATTGAGAGGTGGAAATAACGACGCTGATGTTTTTTAAGAGCGCTGCTGAGAGCCGAAAATAGCGTGGGATATAGCAACGGTTATAACCTGGGATATAGCAACGATTATAAGATTGAAAAAATAGCGACACTTATGTCCCTACACTTTCCAGATCCTTTTGTAAAATCCACACTATAACTGTCGCTAACCCCTCTTTTTGTTGTAGCGTGTATTGCTCATTTTATGTCAAAATGATTTTGTACTAGAAAAGGCTACTATCTCTCAATGCATTTCCTAGTAGAATGTGTATAGAAAGCATGTTACAGAATGAAACTAAGCATTGAAGGGATAATCTCTCGTAAGCATGATTCATGCATATTTTTAAGGAATCATAGCCTCATTCAATGCTTGAGAAATTTCTCAAAAAACCATTCTGGCATCTTTTCCAACCTCTATAAGCAAAGTTACTTATCGCAAACGTGTCTTTAACTTCATCCAAATGGCATAGAAAGAGTGTACTCACACCATCTCAAGACCACCTTGTTTGGTTGTAGTAAAACATGGCCTAAAAATCACCTCCATGTGTATGTTCTTGCGAAGCTTGTCTAAAAATGTGGGTTTCACCTTTGTAAATGTTACCTCCTTGCAAACTTGTCCCGGCATTGAAAGCAGTGTGTAGCCTTTTTATGCTCTTGGGTGTTTGCACGCCGATGGAAGACGCATAGGAGGCTTGATCCCCAAACTCTTGCCTCTCACACAAGCTCTCGGGGATGGGGGATGAAGAGAGAGATAGAGTTGGAGAAAACGTACACTGCCTAGCATCTTAATCAATGAAATGAACTAAGGAATATGAAACCACGAACAATCTCAATCCAAGAATTATATACATCCCTTCACACAACCCTCTCTTCAACACCATAAACAATCCCAAGGATAAGGTTAAGGGCTCACTCACACAAAGAGTGGTCTCACCATTCCTTACGCAAGGAACCCAAGAAAGGACAATTACACTCTCCCTATCTTCTTCCAAGCGTGATGCAAACCCTCAAGGACACAAATGTCCCTCTTGCAAAACAACCTCACACCTTTTCACTAGCTACATGGTAAGAAGAAGGGACAAGAGATCTTTCACCCTTGGAACACACTCTCTCTCTCACACAAGAACTAACAAGATGGCAAGGGGAATAAGAGGATACTTTTCACAAGAGCAAGCTCACACTCTCATTCAAGGACAAGACACAAGAGTGGATTCTAACTCTAGGGTAGATGGGAATGAGCTCTCCCTCACCCATGCTCTTATTATATAGCAAAAACAAGGCTATCCATATGCTACATGGCAAGCATAGGAGAATTACACAAAACAACCAATGAGGTGTGGACAAGCCCGTCATCCTCTTACCTAAAGCAAATACCTTAGGCTATGTGCAACCAAGTAAATAATATAATGCGTCCAATGTGTAATGCTAAATACATCATACAATGTGTACAATGTGCATGTACACCTAGAGTGGTCAGCCCCACCTCAATGTGCAGTGCCAAATAAATCATACAATGTGTACAATGTGCATGTACACCTGGAGTGGTCAATGAGACTCAATGTCAGCCTAGGTGTTCACCACCCTAGGAGTTAACAACCATAAAGAGAAAATGAATGAAATAATATTTTTTTTAAAACCAACAAGCGCAAGAATTAATTAAGAGAGACAAAATTACAATAACTGACTGGGATACAGCACTGGGATCCACTGATCGTCGTCGCAGACATAACAATCAAAAAATACACATATCTCAATAGTCATAGCATAGTGCTTCAATTCTGGTTTGCATCATAACCACAAAATGGTTGGACTCATCAGTCTTCCTTTGGAGCTCATTCAACTGATTCTGGATGAAGTTATCCAAGATACTTGGTTGAATTTGCAACTCTCGACGTACCCCAGCTTGCGTGGTGTACAATCTCGTCTGCACCATATGAAAATCATAAATCTGCACATGAAAGTCAGCAAAAAGACTTTTCAGATTTGGAATCTGGTAAGCACTTTCAAATGCAGTTGCACATCTATCTTTCCATATCACCCAAAGGAATTCAGCTCTGATTCTAGCCCAACACCAGGGGAGTAACCAAACAGTGTCCCCTAGTAACAGTTGTTTTGCAGAGGGCAGACAACCCAAAACAGACTAGACCAGTGTCAAAATATCTATAGATCTCTGGTAGTTTCTGAACAAATGACCAATATCTTCGATACTAAGTTTGCATCTAGCACATACCCCATCTGTTAACCCACATTTCCTGCACTTGTCGCCTGTCCATATGGCTTTATGCATGATCATCCCCACAATAGAACTGACTTCATAGGCTGAATCTCTTTAGACCAAATTGTTGAGAATTTGAAATTCCATTGGCGTCTGTCATAGAGGACTGACCATCTCTTATTAAGCACCACATGCACAGGGGACGACAGCACTGAGTGCACACGAGGGGGTGGTCGAAAGCTGTTCCTCCTCTCCAGCATAGAGCTTTGAGGGATAAGGGCTCTGAGACAGTTAGTTGCCAGGCCTCACACTCAGGAAAGTTGTTGATACGCTCACGCACTAACTGAACTTCCCAAGGAAGAAGCGAGAAGCGTAACATCAGTTCATCATTGGTCATCCACCTTTGGGAGTGAGTTTGCCACACATCTGCCCACAGTCTGATGCCCTTCTTGTGAATACGTAGGGCCGTATGTATTAAATTGCAGGACACCGATGGCAATGGACTAAGAGGAAACCACAGAGGGTCACGAGCTCTGATAGAGTAGCTGTGTCTGCTTTCCCACACAACCCCTACCTTGTCCCGAAATTTGTTCCAAGCTTTCCATAATGAGCGAAGCAGATCCGACCCTTTTGGCTTAATAGCTTCGTGGCCAATCAAAATAGTAATCCGAGGCAGATCCCTCCAACCTGAAAATTTCTCAAAGGAGAATTGGTCAATGTTTCTGAACAGCAGCACGGACGAAAGTTCCTCAAGGTGAGAAACTGCTCTAATGATAGTTTTAACAGCAAGCCAGTCAGCCCAAGCATGTATATCTACAACCCCCAATCCCCCTTTGTCCTTGGGGAGATAGCAAAATTCCCATCTCACTTTGGCAGCTCCTCTTGTGAAAGGGTCTCGTGTCCACATGAAGTTTCTACATAATTTTTCATTTTCCTTTAGATGAGTGTCTGGGGGTCGCAGGTGAGGAAGAAGAGGATGTAAGCAACTAGAAAGTGATTGATTACCAGCACTCTGCGAGCTATTTTGTCAAAATCCACTTTGGCAAAGATAAAGTCAATCCCTTTTTCCTGAGCATGCTCTACTCCTTCCCAAATAGCAATGACAGCTTCAATAAGTCTCCTTCCTCGGATAAAACCTTTCTGCTCTGCTGAGATGTGCCTCATTAAGCTGGGTGTGATTCTGAACGCTATTACTCTGGCTAACACTTTGTATACAGAATTCAGCATAGTCAGTGGCCTCCAGTTTTCTAGGAGCTCCTTAGGCCCTCGTTTGTGAATCAGTTTTATCACTCCAGCATTTATGTTGGTGGGCAAGGCCGAATACTTCACAAATTCTTCCCAAACCCTCTGGATGAATGGGGCAATCGAGTCTTTAAAGGCATGGAAGAACTCACCCGGCATTCCATCCAGGCCCGGAGTTCTATTTGGTTTCAAGCTCTCAATGGCCATCTTAATTTCTGAGATTGAAACAGGCACATCAAGTTACCTTGCCAGCTCAACAGAGATGACTTTAGTTCTAGCCTCCCACATCGAATTGCGGGCCTGAGCCTTCAGCTCCGAGGAATGCTCCGGTGCACTAAACAGCTTTTGAAAGTGATTGCGGACCAGCAAAATAGTTTTCCTCCTCCGTTCTGGCAGCACCTTCACTTGTGGACAACAAAGGTACTAAGTCCTTAACTTGTTTTCTCCTAAGAATCTTGAACATTTCTTTAGACGGCCGGTCAATCCTGCCACCCCACCATTCTCTGAAGAAAACCGTGGCATGTTTGAGGGCCAGCTCCTCCTCAGATCTAATATAAGCTCTCAACCGGGTAATCTCATCCTGGTCTTCCGCTACAGCATTGGACTTGGCTTCCAGCTTCATAAGCTGTTGGTAGGCCGCTTCTCTTATTTTCCTTCTTATAACCGTCACCTCCTTCCTAAATCCAGTGAGTGCTTTTTGAGTCTCCCTCAGAGCTTGAGACCAGGCCGTATAGCTGGTGAGTGAGCATTGTAGAATGCATTCATCCAAATCTTCTTGACCTCTTTCTGAACCACCTTAAGCTGGAAGAGGGAAGCATCAGTGTGGAACCAAGAATTTTTTATCTTGGTGGCTTTATCATACAAGGTGATATCAGTGTGGATAATGATCCGACAAACAGGAGGAGTATTTCGGTTTAGCCTTAACCCTAGAGTAAATATTGGCTATCTCCGAAGAAATGTAACATCTATCTAATCTAGCCTTTCTAGCATTATCACCAGAGGAGTAGTTCTGCCAGGTAAACTCAGCCTCCTCACCTAAATCCCACAAAGAAAAGTACTCTTTGACTTGAGTCCACCTCTCTTTCTCCAAACCCTTAATTACTTGGCCCAGGCCTTTATATCTATCCACTGAAGACTCCACCATATTGAAATCTCCAACAATAACTGCAAGGCCAACCATCGCCTCTTGAGCTCACTCCACAGATTGGCTCTGTGCAGCAGTCGAACCCCCTGCATAGATGGAACAAATCTGCATTTTGACTGGATTATCTAGCCTAGCTGAGATCCAATTCACACCCCCAACAACCGAGTTAGGAGCAACACCCCAACTACCAAGAACTCCCAAAATAGCTCCTCCAGAACCCCTGGAATGAGCCAATGAGAACCATCTGTGATCCTCAGAGACCTCCTTGAGATGGCTAAGAAGGTCGTTGCCAGTTGCTTTGACCTCCTGTAGTGCTATTATCTCCAATTTGTTAATGCGAAACCATTGTTTCAATTTCCTAGCCTTATTGGGGTCTGATGTGACAGACCCTTGATATTCCAAGAAACAATCCTCATTTATGGGACTTGAGGGATTTCTTAGCCTGGGATCTCTTGGGAGATGCTTGAGAAGCAGCTTGCATTGGTCTTTTGTGGTCTTTATGGATCTCCATAGGAGTGGACAGCCTATCCCCCTCCACATGCACTTCCTTATCTTTATTAGCAGAGGTATCTCCCGCCTGAGAATTTACATTCAGATCAAGCATTGTAATTTGGTCGTTTTCATTGACTTGGTCTTCCAGCGATTTGTCCACATCGGCTTCTTCATCAGAGCTAGAGAGAAGAGACTCTTCAACCTCCGAGTCCACCCACTCTGGTAAAGAAGCTAGGAGAGCAAATTTGTTGACAGATTTCAACCTAGGCTTACTCTGTTCCTGCCAGGTCTCTTTAGCCGCCCTCTTAGGGGGGGTGTCTCTTGCTGCTTTAGGGCCTTGCTGAAGAGGGGTCGACGAATCTTGAGAAGTTGGGGAAGGAACATTATCCGGGGCACGTCGAGGGTAGTTTCTGACGAAGTGCCATTGGCACCACAGTGAAAACAGGCAGAGGGTAGGTACTTGTAAACTATGGCTTGCTCGAGGTGTTCCCCATCGTTAGTGAAGATGTCAATAGCTGAGGGTAAATCTAGAGAAATGTCCATTTCTATGAGTACTTGGGGGTGCCGTGAAGACACATAATCAGAGCGGGGTTTACCTCTCAGAACTTTCCCAAGCTTAGAGCCAATAACTCCAAGGTGATTATGATAGTGAAGGGGCAGATTAGGAAACTCTACCCAGACAGGGTAGTTAACCAAGGCAGAGGCTTCAGGATTGAAGTCTTTATTCTAGCGAAATAAACTAAGGGGGGAGTTACGAATGAGCCACTGGCCTCTACTGAGAACATCAAATGCCATTTGCGGGTGTTTAAAGACAAACAGATAATGGTTTTTAGGGAGAGCCAGGATGGTCTCCACTTCAGCACCAAGCGCACCCCACTGAGAGCGTATCCAGCTTCTAATCGCCTCTGCAAGAGATCTAGGACCCGCCAACAGTCCGATGAGCGCCCTAGTTTCCAGATCATGCTGAATCCTCCTGATTTGGGAAGAAGGAAGAGTAACTGAGGGCTTACCTCCATCATGAGTCTCTCCTGCGCCTGCTCCAGCAACATCAAGGCTACCGCTACAGAGATGTTCAGAGGCAGGATGTCCGTGGGCGACTAGAGAATCGATAGCCAGAGGAGGAGGGGGTTTCTGGGTTGGACCGGAATCAGCATCATGCACCTTGCGACCAGCTTCCTTGATATGACCATGGAAGGCTTCGTACACTGCAGCAACAGGTGGAGACGGAAAGCTCGCACGACAAGGTGCAAATCTATTGAAATCGACTGGTCGAATCGGTGAGTTGAACTGTAGCAGCGAGGGTCTTGCATGTGATTGCACCTGCCACGCGTTAGGAGGGGTATGTCCTGACGCGGCGGCCATGCAGGCTACCCCAACACTAACCTGTCCACCGTTGATCTCTCACAAAAACTGCTTAAAGCAGCGATTAACAAGCACTAATCTTCCAACTAATAGAGATTAGCAGCGTTCTCTAATAATAAACATCATTTAACTGCCATATATGCTGATGTCGCGTTCTCTAATAATAAACATCATTTAACTGCCATATATGCTAATGTCGCGTTGTTCTTCAATGAAATAATATTTGAATATATATAATATGTTGTGGCAATCATGTGTCTTGAGGCCAAATAATTGCACCTATCCTCTCTTTTTGGTCTTTATGAAGGCACCCTATTCCAATGAATGCATTACTCCCATTGGTGTACCAAAAGAGTAATGACCTACCCTTTTCTACTCATCAACTTAAGAGTGGCATTCTAGTGTATTTGTGTTGGCCATAATTAAGAAGACTGGCATTCTAGTGTATTTGTGCCAGCCAGCCATAAATTAAGAAAACTGGCATTCTAGTGTATTTGTGCCAACCAAAATTAAGAAAACCAGCCTTCTAGTGTATTTGTACCTGCCAGAATTCAGAAAACCGAGTCAGATTTTACCGGATAGATTTAAGAGTTGTCCTTAATTTAATTGATTGAAAAATGTGCTATTTTCGAGCACATGAAGGTACCCTCAATAAATACCCTTATCACTATATACACATTTAAATTTTAAAAACCATCGTACACGTGTGACGTGCTTAAAGATTCCGTGTACACTTGCCGTGACCTTTCGATTTTCATGACGCCGCCATCCCCAGCTTCACGGATGACGGACGCTTGCCCGTAAATTTCGTAAACCGCTGAGCGAACGCCAGGTGTGAGTTTCACGTGAGCGCCCCCCTTGCCGCCTTGCGGGACCCGGGTCCTTGGGACTACTTGCTCGTGAGTCGCGAGTCGCCACCATCACTCTCCTGAGTAGCCTCGTCTGCTGAACTGACACGGTTCTTTGTTGCTTTACGTTTTTAAGAGATTAGGGCTGATTGAGTTGAACGTTGCTCCCCCATCGAAACCCTCGTCTTTCCCCCTCTCTTACCGCCGAACAGCAATGTAACACTCCAATGGCGGCACCTCATGGTGCTTGGTGGCGACGCGAGGCCCAGCTCCAGGAGCCGCATTCGATTTGATTTATAGGTCGACCCATCACTAGCATTGAACATTTGCTTTTGTCTGATAAATGCAAATGTTTGCAGGATGTATGGAACAACTATTTTCTGTATCTTGATCGATGTTTGTTGTTTTGTTTTGACAGCGAGCCATAGCCATGTGATGGGGGGGGGGGAGGGGCACGATGGGGAGAACTCTCTTCTTTCCAACTGTGGGGGGCTGGCGATGGAAAGTGGCTGCCGACTCCCGCATCCTCCCGCTATCATCAGCTGCTACTCCTCTCTTGGACTGAAGGGAGCTCTGCCACTCCCAGGTCCTTCCCTCTTCCCTCCCCTCTTGCACCACCGCTGCTGTCCGTTCTTGTATCAAAATTAAGCGATCCTTCTGCTCGGCGCCAGTATTCATGCGTTGCGGGTACGGCTATCTCGGTATTCCTGTCTGTTTTACTTGATGCGAGTTTGCATAATTAGTTTGCTAATTAATCGTGTAAAATACTAAAAGTATGGCGGAATGTTTTTTTATAGTATATGATGAATGACCATTATAGGATGTAGTCAGGTTAACATACACGTACACCGCTTTCCCCTAAATAGCTCTCCTCCAAGTTCCGTGGTTACTATGCGTAGGAGACTCGGCCTTCGATTTCATGTCCATCCGAGTAACTTCTATTTTCATAGAGAGCCCTCTCTTCTTCAAATCAAGTTTGCAAGCCCTCATTCTTGAGATCCTGGGTTCAAATCCCCTTGAGTACACTTAAGGACACCTTTCTCGATGTTCTTGCGGCGACAGTTGTGTCCCATCAAGCTAAAGCTATGGATCAGGGACAGTGGCTGTTGGAGTATCTCAACCCACTACATGTGGTGCCCAATTTTGTCGGTATATGGTGTTTCCTCCTTTTGGCTGATCTACTTACTTGTCGGGTTCGTCCTGAGGCTTATTCAATGTCGTAAAATGTGGCCAATATTTGGGAGAATAGTATCTCTTGTGGTACTCCGGTGTGTGTATGGTTAGTACTAGTGTGAGTATGAAATGAGGTGTCACAGTAGGGATGTGTGTGTAGCTAGGTGATATTTCCATGTGTGACTGGGTAAGGGAGTGGGTGAAGGACCCACTCATCTACAAATGGGAAAAAAAAACACCTTTGAGAGTCAAAAAGCTAAAAAATAAGAGGGAGTAAAAAAGATTAGCAAACAAGAGCCTTGAGACCACAAGAATTGGTAATAATCTTGTTGGACCATGTTAACTGAATCTTGGAACAAATGAAGAACTTTGGTGGTCATAGTAAACAAACTTCTACTTAAAGGATGTGAGAAGAAAATTGAAAAAATATTTTGAGAATACAAGGAAATCTTTTAAGACATTGAAAGAGGGTAGGTCCAAAAGTGTGTCAACATGTAATGAAATGTATCCATGATGTGCAAGACATGTGCATGCTCATTTCCAAGGCTGATCCTTGAAGGGCAATAGATAAAGAATAGTTTTAGGAACTTGTGCAGTGAGCATGGGCATGGAAGACTTGGTGGTGGAACCAATTCCTGTTGGCTAGCATATCAAAAGCTTATCAAAAAGCATCAGCAGTTTGGAAATATTTTTGTGTCTAAGGATCTGGTTAGCAGTAGGTCGGTGAGTCCATAAATGTTTCCAAGTGCTATGTATATCAATCACATGGCTCCTTGTTGGGTATTCAATCCCTAGTGGATCGAGTCATTAGACTCGGTGTATAGATTAGGCGTTTTCAACCTTTTGAGGGGCAGCCAAAGGCTTGCCAAGACATGTACACCTTTTTTGTACTATATGAATATCTTGAAACTCACCTATCTCTCTCTTCTTACGTTTTGCATATCACGTTGTTTTAGGATGGTGTTTAGGGCTGAAAGAAGACTCCTTGAGCTTTCTCTTGTGACATTGGTGTTAAAGCATTAGGCTCAGCAAGGATAAACACTACTTCATTCCCAGATGAAGGTGCATAGTCCAAGGACAATAACATAAGACATTGAAGAAGTTCCTAGGAGGTTGGTTGGTGGTGTTACATAAGACCTAAGGGGAATGGCAGTCTTATGTGTCGGATGTCACTTAAGGCATACGAGAAAAAAGATTTCAAGCAATGGTTCCAAGGGAGGATGATCGAGTGAGAGTATCAGACTTAATACTCATGAAAAGAAGACCAAATAAAAATGTTTAGAGAAAGGGCGTAAAGGGCTAGGAGACAAGATGAAACAAACGCATAGATCTTCATCAGATTTGAAGTGAATTAGAAGATCGGATAGAGTTCTCAATGAGAAGGTTGCCAGGAAGGGAAGGATGACAGGTTTGGGATTCCATGAAGAGACAATGGGATGGTGATAGTTATCCAAGAATAGAAGTTTAAATCTCTTCATCAAGTTTAGCAGAGGGGGATGTCACGTGTAAGACGTGTATGCTCTTTCCCAAGGTTGATCCTTGAAGAGAAAATGATAAAGAACATTTTTAGAACTAGATTTAAGAGCTTGTCCAACTAGCTTGCGTATGGAAAACTTCATGGTGAGACCATTATAATCTGTTGGTCAGCATATAAGAAGCTTATCACAAAGCGTCGATAGTTTGGGAATATATTTTGTGGATCTAGCCAACAGTAAGTTGGTCAGTCCGCAAATGTTTCCGAGTGTTATTTATAGCAATCACATGGCTCTTTTTTGGACATTCTGTCCAGTGGATTAAGTCATTAGATTAGGTATTTCTCACTTTTTGAGGGGTAGCCAAAGGGTTTATGTTTTTCACCTTTTGAGGGATAGCCAAAGGCATGTCAAGACATGTATACCTTTTTGTGTTATATGAATATATTGAAACTTAGCTATCTCTCTTGGGTTGTTGGAAGATCAAGGTGTCCAGTTTTGTCCAGTTTATGTTGGATTGGAACAATGCTTGGAGAGAAAATTTAGGGAAGCAAAGTACTTCAAATGATATCAAGCAACTAATACAAATTACACATGCACTCAAATTAACCGAAGATAAATTAAATTAATATGAATTTATTTAATTAATAAAATTAATAAAAAATATGATGAAATGATTTAAAAAATGATCTTTTTATACTTAGAGTAATCCAAAATTTTTTCCATAGATACACTCTTACAAGTCACTAGTCCATATAGGTTTTAGATGATCTACATCAAAAATGTAATTTTACTAATTAGATTATTAATATTTGCAGACCCTCTGATAGTTTGGAAGGATTTTGGAAAAGAGACCATTGAAAATCCAACCATTGGATTTGCAATTTTGACTAATCACCACATTCTACTAACGTCTCACTATCTATCACTCTTTTGATCTACAAGATTGAGCATTTTAAGTGGTAGTTATTGTGGGTACAAAAAGTGGCATATATTATAACACTTTAAAGACCTTGAAATATTTAAATAAAATAGACAAATAGCTTAAAAGTTTCTCAAAAAATCAAGTTAAGCTTTATATTATGTCAAGATCTAAGGTCCAAAGTGTTAATCTCATATGACTAAAGGTAAGCAAATGCATGTTTGTTTACTGTTTACAGGGTGCCTAGTGGATAAAACTGGGCACCCTGATCTTCCAACCACTCTATTCATCTCTCTTGCTTGTGTTTTGCATCAAGTTGTTCTAGGATTGTGTTTAAAAGAAGACTCTTAGAGCTTCCACGTGCGAAAAAATGAAACATTGTTTTAAGAACACAAGGAAATCTTTTAATAGACTTAAAGGGGGTAGGTCTAAAAATGTGTCAACATGAAATGAAATGCTAGACTCATAAAAATGCTGAGATATATGATGAAAGATATAGGAAATATTTCATTATACTTAAATAGGATAGGTCCAAAAGTGTGTCAACATGAAATGAAATGGTAGATCCATAAGAATGTAGAGAAATAGGATGAATTCCTAACTACACCAAAAATATATCAACATAGAATATCTCTAAAATAAAATGTTAGACCCATAAGAATGCAGAGACTTAAATACACTTCAAGGGGGTAGGTCCAAAAGTGTGTCAACATGAAATGAAATGTTAGACCTAAAAGAATGCAGAGATATAGGATGAAAGATACAAGAAATATTCAATATACTTAAAGAGGATAGGTCCAAAAGTGTGTCAATATGAAATTAAATGGTAGATCCATAAGAATGTAGAGATATAGGATGAATTCCTAACTACACAAAAAATATGTCAACAAAGAATACTCCTAAAATAAAATGTTAGACCTATAAGAATGGAGAGACTTAAATAGACTTAAAGGGGGTAGGTCCAAAAGTGTGTCAACATGAAATGAAACGCTAGATCCATAAGAATGTAGAGATAGAGGATGAAAGATACAAGAAATATTTCAATATACTTAAAGATGAAGATCCAAAAGTGTTTCAACATGAAATGAAACAATAGATCCATAAGAACGTAGAGATATAGGATGAATTCCTAACTACACCAAAAATATGTCAACATAGAATACTCCTAAAACAAAATGTTAGACCCATAAGAATGCAAAGCTATAGGATGAAACCCCAACTTTACCAAAGATGAGAGTGATAATCTATTGAAAGAAGGGTTCATTTTAAAAGTGGCATTGGATATTCTCTTCATAGTGATCATATAAAAGAAAAATTGAGAGTTTGTGTTGAATATAAGAAGATCAATGTCGTGATCATCAATGTTTGTTTCCTTGTATATTCTATAGATACCATGGTAAAAGATGTAGTGGGGCAAACCATGTATAGCTTCATAGATAAGCACAGGTTTGACAGAAACTCACTACAAAGGGCTTTGTGTGAATATATGCTCTTATGTGTGTGTGTGTGGAATGCATGTGAGAGCATATCTTGATACAGAGTTCTTCACCCACTATTGGGCACTGATGACGTTAGTGGAGATTTTGTAGTATCTAGTCCATACTATGCATAATGGAGTTGATAGTTATATAGTCTTGTGGGTTGACTACCATGATTATATAACATGCATGTTCTTAAAAGGTGAGTTTGGGCATGTTCCTGGATTCATCTAGGTATATATAATCAATCAACCATAGGATAGAGCATTATGGATGGTATATTGGGTAATCATGTAATTGCAACACTCAAGGATGGAGAGAAATCTTCTTTAATATCAAGATGGGGAGCGTACGTGTATAAGGAAACATCGTTTGGCCTCTGTAATGATTTCATAAAGTTTCAAAGGTGAATGTAACGGAGAGATTCTTATATTTTCTACATAAATGAAGCCTTCATGTATAAGGTAATGTTGTTTGGCTTGTGTAATTCTTCTATAACTTTTTAAAGGTGCCTGATGGAAAGCTTCTTATATTTTCTACACAAGTTCGTGAAATTATTTATGGATGATTTTACTACATATTCTAGCATGTTGGAGATCCCTCGTGTACTTATTAAGAAAAATTTTGAAGAGGTATAGAGATATATGAATCTCCTCAAATCGGTTTAAATTTGCATTTAGTGTTTAAAAGTGAGCGTTATTGGGGCACATCAATTCTCAAAAGGTATCTAAATCTTTCTATGAAAGGTCAAAGTCATTTAAAATATAATTGCTCTTACAATTTTGACATAATTTTAATCCTTTGTGGGGTGTACAAGTTTTACAAGAGGTTTATACAAAATTTCATTAAGACTTTTATCGCTTTGTAAATATTTACAACATAATGTAAAATTTGTGCACAGGGAAAAAGATTTCCACCGTGAATGCTCTCATTCTAACATAACTAAGATGTGATAATCTTTCATGTGCATGTGGATGCATCATGATTGGCCATAGGATAAATATAAGTTGTACATGAGGGGAATGTAGACTTCCCTTATATATACTTTCTAAGGAAGCATCATGATTGGCCAAAGGAGAAATATTAGTTCAACGTGAGGGGAATGTAGAAATTCTAACAAAATTAAGATTTGATATGATATTTCTTGTGCATGTGGATGTATCACGATTGGCCATAAGAGAAATATTAGTTCAACGTGAGTGGAATTTGGACTTTCGTTATATATACTTTGCAAGGAGGAAGTTCTTGGTTGTAGAGAACATCCATAGGAGTAATATTAGTTCAACACGAGGGGAATGAATACTTTTTTAAAAAAAATTGGCCTTTGACTCAAAATACTCCCATAGTTACCAAATTTCACCGTCCATAGATAGCTGCCCATAGGCGCTTATTTATCCACCCGTTAGGGGATGTTGCCGAGGAATCACCAAGGGGGGTTTTGAACCTAGGACCTCTTGGTACTAGGCAAACACCTTCACCACTTAAGCTATCACCTCATTGGTGAATGTAGACTTTCCTTTATACTTTGCAAGGAGAAAGTTCTTAGTAGTAATATTAGTTTAACACGAGGGGAATGTAGACTTTCCTATATACTTTGGAAGGAGGAAGTTCTAATTGATAGCAAAGAATTTCCATAGGAGAAATGTTAGTTCGATGTGCGAGGCGAAAGTAGACTTTCCTATATATTTTGCAAGGAGGAAGTTCTTGCTAGTAGAGCATGTCCATATGACCACTACATGTAGGAGCCACTTGACATGGTGTATACTAACCAAAAGTTGAGACATTATCTATGTGGACACTTTTTCCTATTCTTTGTTTGGATTGTGAGACATTGTTGCATTTAATTATCAAAATGGTAGTTCAAGAAAGACAGGTGAGGTGAATGTTGCTATTATCAAAATTTGATTTTGAAATTGTTCAGACTCAAGATGGAGTCTACTTCCAAAAGTTTAGACATTATCTTCTTTGAAAATTTTTCCTATTATTTGTGGACAATCAAGCAGTGTTGCTTATAACTATCAATGGATAATTCAAGGGGATGACAGATGAGGTGAATGATGTTACAAGAATTGGATTTCTAAATCATACATAAACCAGTCAGAGTTCTGTTGACTAAATTCCCAGTGTTGATGAATCATTCATAGTAGTAGACACGATGGATCTAGAGTGATACACCTATCCATTAGAGAACTAACTAAGAAGCTAACAAAGAAATCCATGGTGTTCAAATCATGGAGGTATATAGTGATTGTTGGAGCATTTTACTTACCTCGACAAAGAACACATGGTACTCGAAGGGTGTCTAGTGAGAAAGAATGTGGAATCATTCTTAGCAAGGCCCACTCAGGAGAAGTTGCTCAGGAGAAGTGAGTGAACACTTTGTAGTAGAAATTGATGCAGAGCATGTAACACAAGCAGGGTTATGGTGGAGCACTTTACATGAAGACACATCAAGTTTCTACAAAAAGTGCGATAAGTGTGAGAGCTCAAGAAGACCTTTTTCGAGTAATATGATGTTATTAAGTCCAATTTAGGATTTATAATGCTTCATGAAATTGAGGCAAGACTTTATGGGAAGATAATCCCCAAAAGGAACAAATATATTGTGTGTTGGTTATAGATTATGCGATGAAATGGAGGAGCCCAAGGCATTACTTGATGAATCAAGTATCTCATTGAAATTGTATCACATTAAAGAACTCATTTTTAAAGAAGGCTATAGAGGTCCTAGACAGAAGAGTGCATGATTCTTTTGTAAGAAGTTAAGTACATATTATGGAAGGTGTAATGGTGAGGCCAAGAGCACAAAGAAGACATGAAGTGGAGTACTCACAAAAATTGCGCAAGATGAGCCTCATAATTAGGATGGAAAGTTGACTACTACATTATGGGCATATAGGACAACCTTTAAGATGACCACATGCCACACCATTTCAACTAGTATATGGCCTGGAAGCCCTACTTCCTTTGGAGTTGCAAGTACCAAGTCTCCAAGTAGCTGGAGCATCACCTCGATGATGTTGACTCTTTGATCTTTTTTAAGAGAGGTTACACTGACTAACAAAGTTAGATGAAAGCTATACTTCAGGTGTCTCGTCTCAGCCTAAGTAGTTTCACAATATACAAGTACTCGTTGATACATAAACAGTGCTTGCGTAGTATATAAACGAGTGTATATTATACGGAGACACATTATGTTTAATGAGTTATATGTTTTAGAAAATACATTTTGAATGAAAGAATCTTCAAAAAGAATGAAATAATTTTAAATTAGTAAAAACTAATTTATAAGGTTATGATTGAATTTATGAGTTTTAATAAATTTTATTAAACATTAGTAATGATAATTTATTTATTCATTTTAATTTAGTTTTTGAAATAAACTTATGGTAAAGTTAAATTTAAAGATAAAGATAAAGATAAAAATTAAAAGAATTAGTATTAGTTAAAATTTTTGTTTATTTTAAGAAATATACAAGTACTCGTTGATACATAAACAGTGCTTGTGTAGTATATAAACGAGTGTATATTATACGGAGACACATTATGTTTAATGAGTTATATGTTTTAGAAAATACATTTTGAACGAAAGAATCTTCAAAAAGGACGAAATAATTTTAAGTTACTAAAAACTAATTTATAAGGTTATGATTGAATTTATGAGTTTTAATAAATTTTATTAAACATTAGTAATGATAATTTATTTATTCATTTTAATTTAGTTTTTAAAATAAACTTATGGTAAAGTTAAATTTAAAGATAAAGATAAAGATAAAAATTAAAAGAATTAGTATTAGTTAAAATTTTTGTTTATTTTAAGAAAAATAAAGTTTTTTTCTTCCATAGTTAAAATACGAGAAGTAATTTAGCATACATTGGAAATTACTTTTTTTCCCTGAGTGAAAATACTAAAAGTAATTTGGCATGTCCAACGTTAAAATACTCAAAGTAATTTGGCATGTATTGAAGGCTTGTTTTCAAGAAACTTCACTCTTGTGTATTTTCTTGGATAGGTTAGAAGTAATTTGGTATGCGTTGGATGTTTGGCTCACGCTTGTTAACTTCTTTAGGATGGATTAGAAGTAATTTGGCATGTGTTAGAAGCTTGATTCACACTTATGAAGTTATTTAGAATAGATTAGAAGTGTTAGTTTGTTTTACACTTGTTAAGTAATTTGGGATAAATGAATGAATTGTTATGTGTTAAAGTTCAGTGCGCACTTGTTAATTTTATAGAGTGAATATTGCTCTAGAGGTGTTTGCACACAATCTATGTATATATGTTTGGAAGTACAATCGAATAAGATCCGTATAGTTTGTATTCATCTTTTTATGATTGAAAGTAAGGGAGTAAAGAAATTGTTATATGAAATGTTTAGGTAGAGTTATATCATCCTCCTTATGAGGAACCAACAAGATACATGATTGGATTTTATCTTGACACATACATAGAATCTATGTCTATATAGATAACATCGATGCACTCTTGATATACTTAGTTGCATTATACATTATACAGAACGAATGAAAAAGTGACATGTTAATCTAAGCAATGTTATATAGATAAGAAATGTTACTTGTGAAAATGATTGCATCATAAAAGAAATTATAGTTTTTATCATAAAGCATTATTTAGATATGAGAACTTTTGGTTTTGCAATCAATGAACTTTACACTTATAGTCTGACTAGCATGACTACATTGTATTACTATGTTTTAAAGTTAGATAATGGCATGAGGTCCATATTGGTTGTACATTAAGGAACTAAAGCACAAAAGAACTACCTCACATGTACAAAAATTATAAACATAATTTTCATGATAGTATTATCTTGATGGAGAAACACTCCTAGACATTGCTAATAATGTTCTGTTAGGAGAAGGTGCATTGACTCATCTGTCTCTATCGTCTAAATCTTTTAAGAAACATTATAAAGATAAAGGATCATTGAATGAAACATTTGAGAAATGTAATATCCTTAAGTTTCATTTAAAGTGACTCAAGTTTTTATAGCATGTGGCATTCTTTTTAATGTGATTCATAATCCAATACTTTAGGATACATTAATGAGTTTAGCGAAAGTTATTTTTATAGAGTTAGGAAAAAGTTTTTTTTATAGAGCCTAATTATAATATAATATGTACTCATTATTTGGGGAAACTCAAAAATTTAACAAAAGCTACCTTGAAATGCATTTTCTTTTATTTTGTGTTTACCATTTTAATCGATGGATGGAAAAAAAAGTCATTAATAAATATAATATGTAGCTATCATAGAGGTTCTACCTTTCTTAAAGTAGGATGCATGGACCAAAGAATTTGACATCAATAGCTAGATATAATGCATCAAATTATAAGAATGCAGATCTTGCTATACAATTTGTATATTTGAAAATTACATGGGTTCCTTATGTTGCACATACTTTAAACTTATTATTAAAAGACATTGAAAGACGTGTTTTGTACAATCGATATCGATAGATACAAATAATATTGTGAATTTTATTAGAGAGCATCAATTCACACATACTTTATTTCATACATGCTTAGAGAAATGCTTGGAAATAGTCAATGCGACAAGATTTGCCATGGCATATTATGTATTAGGGAGATTGGTAATTGTTTGAACTACCTTATAAGAGGAATCGCTACTGTGGGTGGACATAAGAATATGAAATCAATAGCTAGATATAATGTATTAAATTATAAGGGTGTAGGTTTTACTATATAATCTAAATGTCTAGAAATTACATGGATTTCCTAGCTTGTGTTGTATATACTTTAAACTTATTTTTGAAACACATTGGAAAGATGTCTTTTGTACAACCCATGTTAATAGATGCAAATAATATTTTTAATTTCAATAGAGCATCAATCCATGCATATTTTGTTTCATGCACGCTTAGATAAGTTCTTGAAATATTCTACGCAACAAATTTTTTAGTGCGGAATATTATGTTTAGAGAGATTGGTTGTATTTTGAACTACCTTATAAGAGACAGTGGGATCGATACTAGATGATGGGATTGGATTGTTGCAAGATCAGGGTGTCTAGTTTTGTCTAGTTTATGCAGGACTAGGATAATGCTTGGAGAGCAAATTCTGGGAGACAAGGTACTTAAAATGAGATCAAGCAACCAATAGAAAATATTCTTGTACTTAAATTAACCCAATATAACTTAAATTAATATAAATTAGTCTAATTAATTAAAACTAATAAAAAAATATGATGAAATGATAAACAAATGATCTTTTCATACTTAGAGTGATCCAATTTGTTTTTCCATAGATGCATCATTACAAGTACACTAGTGTCTATAGATTTTAGATGATTTATATAAACAATGTAATTTTACTAATTAGATTATTAATATTTGCAGGCCTTTTGATAGTTTGGAAGAATTTTGAAAAAGAGATCATTAAAAATCTAACCATTGGATTTGTAATTTTTACTAACCATGACACTTTAATAATGGCTTAGTATCTACCACTCTTTTGATCTACAAGATTGAGGATTTCAAGTGGTAGTTATTGTAGCTACAAAAAGTGACGTATATTATAACACTTTAAAGATCTTGAAATATTTAAAGAAAATAGATAAATATCTTAAAAGTTTCTCAAAAAATCAAGTTAAGATCTATATTATGTGAAGATCTAAGGTACAAAGTGGGAATCTCATATGAGTTTATATGTAAAAGATATTAGCATTTTATGAAATTCGTCTAAATTTGGAAGAAAATGAGAACTTTTGACTATCTAATGCTTAATGCAGGAAGACAGATTGGTTGTGCAGACATTGTGTGTGCTGCAAGGAGGTCAAATGGTTGCCATTGGGTATACGCATGCACATTGAGGCCACTGGTTGTGACATTTGAGTGTAGTACAGTATCGTTGTAAAAAACACAGTAGTTTATGCAAGATAAACCAGAGTGCTATTTCTGGTAAATTTGTGTGTCTGCTGGCAAGATATCAAATGATGGCATAAACTAAATTGTTGTGTTGAGAAGCTTGACAAGAACAACTTCCATGCTTGGAGGTTTAAGTTGACAAATTTCTTAATGGGAAAGGGTTACTGCTGGGACTACATAGAAGGTGAGCATAAAGAGGCACCGGAGATACCGAAGATCAATCCGACTGCTGCAGGTGTGAAAGAGTTTAAGGATTAGAACCAAGGAGCTAGAAAAGTTATGTATTCGCTCTTTATTAGTATACAGGACACCATGATTGGGCACATACAGGATGTCAAGTCTCCCAAGGAAGCGTGAGACACCTTGGTAAAACTCTATTAAACGAATACCAAGGCACGAAAGATACAATTGAAGAATGAACTTCATACTGTGGGTGGAGAAAAAGAATATACTTGTGTGAATGACTATGCATTGAAGATCAAGGGTATTGTGGAATCCCTTGCATCTATTGGCGTTTCAATAGATGATGATGATAAGGTGGAGGTCTGTCTCTACGTGGTCTCGGGCCATAATACAAGGCATTCCAGACGTTTATTCAGACTCGGGAAAACATTTTCAATTTCACAAATTTGGTATTTATATTGATTATAGAAGAGAAGAGCTTGGGTGAAGATCAACAGTCTTCACAAAACAAAAATAGTTTAGAGCAATAGACCTTCTACACAAGTTAAGAAGAGAACGAGATAGAGGAGGTCGTGGACGCAGCCAAGGAGGTGGTTCAACAGGTAATCAAAATTATGGTCAGCATAACAGTAGCAACAGTAGTCCCAGAATTCACAACAATACGCAAGTGAATTGTTGTTGAGAAGCTTGACAAGAACAACTTCCATGCTTGGAGGTTTAGGTTGACAAATTTTCTAATGGAAAAGGGTTATTGCTGGGACTACATAGAAGGTGAGCATAAAGAGGTACCGGAGATACCGAAGATCAATCCGACTGCTGCAAGTGTAAAAGAGTTTAAGAATTAGAACCAAGGAGCTAGAAAAGTTATGTATTGGCTCTCTATTAGTATACAGAACACCATGATTGGGCACATACAGGATGTCAAGTCTCCCAAGGAAGCGTGAGACACCTTGGTAAAACTCTATTAAACGAATACCAAGGCACGAAAGATACAGTTGAAGAATGAACTTCATACTGTGGGTGGAGAAAAAGAATATACCTGTGTGAATGACTATGCATTGAAGATCAAGGGTATTGTGGAATCCCTTGCATCTATTGGCGTTTCAATAGATGATGATGATAAGATGAAAGTCTGTCTCTACGTGGTCTCGGGCCATAATACAAGGCATTCCAGACGTCTATTCAGACTCGGAAAAACATTTTCAATTTCACAAATTTGGTATTTATATTGATTATAGAAGAGAAGAGCTTGGGTGAAGATCAACAGTCTTCACAAAACAAAAATAGTTTAGAGCAACAGGCCTTCTACACAAGTTAAGAAGAGAACGAGATAGAGGAGGTCGTGGACGCGGCCAAGGAGGTGGTCGAACAGGTAATCAAAATTATGGTCAGCATAACAGCAGCAACAGTAGTCCCAGAATTCACAACAATACGCAAGTGAAAGAGGTCAATTCAGAGTTAGGGAGAGTCAAAGAGGTTGTGGAAATTGGCAAAGGCAGTATAATGATACACGTGCATGCTTTGACTGTGGTAAGTCTGGACATGTGCAGGCAGATTATTATAAGAAGCAGGCTGACATGCAAAATAAGAAATTGTAACAAAACAACTATGCATCCTCGAGCAGAAACAATGAGGATAATGAAAGTTTGTTTGTTATGCAGTATGTCGTTAATACCATGTTTGAAAATGTTGAAGCAGCACATAAAGATGATGTATAGTATGTTGATTCAGGTGCTTTGAACCACATGACAAGTCATGGGGAGTGGTTCAAGGAGATGAAAAACCTTGAAATACTAGGTTTTGTGAAAACAGGGGATGACACTACTCATCCAGTTGTCCATGTTAGAGATGTGCCATTGTCTATGCAAGATGGTAAAGTGAAGTAACTTGTAGATGTACTTCATGTTCTGAACAAAACAAAGAATCTGGTTTCAGTTGGCCAGATGATTGAGTAGATTTGCAGGTTTGGTTTAATCCCGATGGTTGTTATGTTGAAGACTTTAAAGACAAGTGCAGGTTGGTTGCAAAAGGCAACAAAGTGGGTAAAATGTTTACATTGAATGTAAACATGCCTGAAGTGAGAGCTGCGATGTTTGCAAATGGTTCAGGAATTATTGCAGACACATACATTTGGCATAAAAGAATTAGACATGTGAATGTGCACAGAATTAAGTCTATGCAAACTTAAGGAATTGTGATAAGGCCACCAAAGTTTAAAGTTGAAGGTATGCAGAAAATATGTGAAGCATGCCAATTTGGAAAGCAAACAAAACATGTATTTTCACCTGATAAAAATATGAGCAAAAATACACTAGATGTCGTGCATTCAGACATATGGGGTCCTACGAAGACCATGTCTCTATGAGAGGCTGCAGGTATTATGTGACATTTATTGATGACCACACAAGGAAAGTGTGGATATACTTCATGAAGGAGAAGAGTGAGGTGTTCACTCATTTTCAGAATTTCAGAGTTATGGTTGAAAAGCAAACAGGGAAATATATAAAGTGCCTAAGGTCAGATGGAGGGGGAGAGTACTTCTCCAATGAGTTCTCTGAATTTTTGAAGAAAAATGGTATTCAGAGATAGTTTACATGCAGATACACTCCGCAGCAAAATGGAATTGCTGAGCAGAAAAACAAGCACATTGTTAAGATTGTGTGAGCATTTATGGGAGAGAAGAATATATTGCATAGCTATTGGGCTGAGGTTGTTTCTATAGCAGTTTACATCATGAACAGGACTCCAACTACAGCCATACATGATGTAACTCTAGAGGAGAGGTTTGCTCGCAGAAAACCTAATTTGTCTCATCTGAAAGTCTTTGGATGCATTGCATATGTGCATGTGCCAGATGAGCTGAGAACTAAGCTTGATCCAAAAGGTGAAGAATGTGTGTTTATTGGGTATTCCCTTGAGCAAAAGAGATACAAGTGTTATAATTCTGCTACACGTGAGTTGAGGGTAAGTAGGGATGTTGTTTTTGATGAGATGAGCAGCTGGTATGCTGCTAAAAAAGAAGCTGTTAGGGTTGATGTGAGTGGAAATGTGGTTACACAGAGAATACAAGTTAGCAATCACATGAGTGGACCAGGAGAGTCCTCATTCAGTGGTTCAGTTGATAGACCATGGAGTGGCAAGCTGCATCATAATACCAGTCCTGCAAATGTGATTTAGTACATTACATAAAGGCAAAGAGAAAGTGGTTGAGCCTCTTAGTATGCCTGACATTTTTGCAGGGCATTCTCATGTTGATGAAGATTCTAGTGGCTCAGAGATGAGTCTTGATGAGGATCTTGGGATACCATCTATGAGAACATCTAGTGTAAAGAAGGCTATGGAAGCCATGAATGCAAAGCTGCTAAAGATTTGGGAGAGTGAAGAATCCTGCAGGATCAAAGGTTTACCTATGATGGTTATGTGGCACATCACTATGTATGCATGGCAAAAGTTGTGCAGGTTGTAGAGCCCACATGCATTGATGAGGCTGTTGGAAATGTGTGTTGGGAGAAAGCTATGGATGAGGAGATGGATGCACTATATGGAAATGAGACTTAGGATTTAGTGCAATTGTTTGAAGGCAAGAAAGCCATTGGATGTAAGTGGGTGTACAAAGTAAAACTTAATAGTGATGGAAGCATAAGCAAGTACAAGGCTAGATTGGTAGCCAAAGGATATGCGTAGATATATGGCATTGATTATGAGGAAACTTTTAGCCTAGTTGTCAAGATGGCAACATTGAGAGTTGTGATAGTAGTGGCTGCGTCAAAGCAATGGTCTTTATATTAGATGGATGTAAAGAATGCATTCTTGTATGGGGATTTGCAAGAAGTGGTGTATATGTTGCAACCACCTAGTTATGAGGATGTGAGTCACCCCGAGCATGTTTGCAGGTTGAAGAAAGCCTTGTATGGCTTAAAACAAGCACCAAGAGTATGGTTTGACAAGATTTTTGAATTGGCTTTCATGTAGCCAATGCAGATTTCTTGCTGTATGAGAGACAATAATAGAGAGGTTGTGCTTGTTGTCATCTATGTAGATGACCTAATCATTATAGGGTACCATGATGCAGAGATCTTTGATGTAAAGATCTTGCTTAGACAGAAGTTTGAGATGAAGTATTTGGGGAGCTTAGATATTTCTTAAGCATTGGTCACCACATGGTATTGGATTACTTTAGAGACAATATGGTTTGGACATGTTGTCCAAGTATGGTATGACAGGCTGTAAGCCTATCTCAGTGCCATTGGATCAAAATGGCAAGTTGAGTGCAGATTCAAGAGAGATTTTGGAGGATTCTACTATGTATAGGCGCATAGTAGAAAGCTTAATCTACATGACGATCACTAGGCCAGATTTGAGCTATGCTCTTGGGTTGGTGAATTAGTTTATGCAGGTTCCTCGGAAGCCATATTTGGATGCATTGAGATGCGTACTGAGGTATGTGAGGTCTACTTTGCATTGTGGACTATTTTATGAAACTGGGACAGAGATATGTGTACATGGATACACAGATGTTAATTGGGTTGGTAGTATCTCAGATAGAAGATCTACTAGTGGCTTCATGTTTTCTTTGGGGAGTGTTGTTGCGACTTGGAGCAGCAAGAATCAGCTTACAGTTGCTAAATCCAATATAGAGGTCGAGTACAGAGGTGCTGCTATGGCAGCATGTAAGGTAGCTTGGTTGATAAAGCTACTTGCAGATTTGGGTCTATCAGTGGATAGACAAGTTATCATTTTCTGTGACAACATTAGTAGTATACAGTTGGCTAGGAACCCAATTTTTCATGCTCGTATGAAGCATATAGAGGTCCACTACCATTTTGTCCTGAGAGAAGGGTTTGACAGGAGACGTTGACCTTGTTTATGTTAGCACGCAGGATCAGGTCGCTGACATCTTCACCAAAGCATTGGGTACAGAGAAGCTCCATAGATTCAGAGCTTCGCTTGGTGTACATGAGATGGAGTTGAGCTCAAGGGGGAGTGTTGAGATATAGAGCTCATCTAGTGAGGCAGTGGACACTGATGACCCGCCTGGGGGATAGGCCCTACACTTACACCATTGGCATGGTTGGTGAGATCATGAGATGGAGTTGAGCTTGAGGGGGAGTGTTGAGATATGGAGCTCATCTAGTGAGGTAGTGGACACTGATGACCCGCCTGGGGGATAGGCCCCACACTTACACCACTGGCATGGTTGGTGAGATCATGGGTGATATGCGACCAATGGGATGACAGGTTGTGTGACAGCCATTCTAGAGACTGGCATACTTATAGCGCTAGCTCATTTAGTTGGGTTCACACTATAGAGAACCCTAGTATATATTTGGTTGAGTACCTTTTTGTATTGTGTGTACTCTTATCTTTGTATATGGTGTGTTGAGTGTTGTGTGAAAAAGAGGAAGATTTTCAGCCTCTCACCTTGTGTGTTCTCTTTTAGGGTTTTGTGAGTGTGTGTGCTTGTAAGAGCTCAAACTCTCTTCTCCCCTGCATCTTTTTATAATCGAGGTGTCACCATGAAGTTGCATCCTTGATTGACTTTGTTGATTGACACACAATGTACTAAAAAAGATAGGGGCAGTGTAGATAAGGATGAGTGGGAAGTAACGTCAAATTCATATGAGATGAAAGAAGATAACTTGGTGCCCATGCTAGTTGAAGAAAAATTTATACCATGATGTACTCAATTTTTATATTTATATTTTTATTGAGTAATTGCTATTGACCACTTCGTTGGTTAACATGGTTTTGTCTACCCATCTTCCTATTGTATGTTGCTTTGTCGTCTTATTTGCTCTAATGAGCACCTATCTTTGTAAGAGGATGCTGGATTTTACCAAGCAACCTTACTATGAGCTTAATGCCAAATAGAGTAGTCACTAACTTTGTGTAATTATCTTCTTTTTACTAGAGCTAGTAGCTTGAGACTATTTTTAAGTTTTGTCCGACCTAGTGTGGAAGCTAGTTAAGAGCTATGGAGGGTGGTACTCTAGCTTAATGAGAATGAGAGAGAGAGAGAGAGAGATGCGAGCGGTAACAAGAAAGATATATTAACAACTTCAAAAGGTCAAATTGACATATGAGAAGCGAGCTGTAGAAAGAAAGAAAGATATATTAACATCTTCAAAAGGCCAAACTGACTTATGAGACCAAAAAAACTCCATCAAGTCTATGTGATACAATGTATTACATAAAAAATGAAAATGTTGGGAACTAAAAATGAAAAGCTAAATTTGGTACTAGAATTGAGAGTGTATATCTCTCTATTCTCGGGCCTCATCTTAATATCTCTCCCATCGAGAGCTCTTGCATGGTGCTTAGGGTGGTAGAATTGACTTGGCGAGAGAAGGTCCTCCTATGGTCCGGATGTGCTTGAAGTATTAGTTCCATAGAGGAGACCAACTATTCTACTGGTGATTGGTCTTTTCTAGTCCATTTTGTGTGTTATTTTCTTTTGTGTGACATAATCTCTTATGTCCTTACCCTTAGGACTCCATAACTAGCATCTAAAACTAGAGCCATGTGATTTATCATTGATGAAGAAAACTGGCAAGAGAAACCGTGAGCCTAGATTTATCCTTAACACAGTTTGAGGAAATTCATTGAGGGAGGGTTCTAGGGTGTCAAATAATATCTAGATATTTGTATGTGCCTGACATAAGCAGTCATGTCATTAGGACAACCTATGTAAATATAAAGTTGCATGTACTTCATTGAAAAAATCAAGCAGAGTATCACATCATTGAGTTGTGTACTCCACTCTCTCTCTAAGAGCTTTGTTTTCTTTATTCTCTATTATTTCTAACATACATGAAGATCTTTCAACCTCCATAGCTTAAGACATTCAACACTCTCACTCTAAGAGCTTTGTTCTCTCTATTCTCTCTTTATCTTTTTGAACACACACTTCTATGTCATGAAGATTTTTCAACCTCCATAGCTTCGGACGTGGCAAGGACCTATGTTAATGATTGTGTTTGAAAAGTACTCATTTTTATTTCACCTTGTGCATGAGAACAATAATTTTAGAATCAGAACCTATGACTATCACAATAGGCAAGTGGAAAAATATTATTCACAAACCATGAAAAAGAAAATATTGAGTTTATGCTTGAGAGAAATAAACCTGAATTGAGAAGTTATCATGGGATTCTTGACATGGATTGGCCAATCCAAAACTAAAAAGATATCCATTTTCATAAAGAGAATTTCTTTTCTAGATTTTGATGTATAGTGTAGGGATAGTTAAAGCATCCAAGGACTTAGAAAGCATCAAGCGATTGATGTTGTTAAACTCAACCTTGTGGATAGAGAGGCCCATGGAGGTGAGCCAAAATAGCTAAGTGAGTACATAGATATTTCCCGTGCAAAACTCACAAAATTTTCTCTTTCTTGTAGGATCATAAGCAATGGTCAAAAGGGCCTATCAAGTGTTTGTTCTTAAAGCCACAATGTTAAAGAAGCAGCAAAAAAAACAAGGATGGAACTTGGGGTGATTCACTTCTCTTCCAAAACAAAGATGAAACTCTTTGATTGTGTATTGTGGCTATTGAGGCTTGAAATAGTTGACCATGAGAATTCCTAGGATTGAACACTTGGATAGAGACCATAAAGCTTACGTGCTCAGTAAAATTGTTCTTAAGTCAGGTCATTTTTAATTCAAGATCAAAAAATAGGATGTTCGAAAGATAACCTTAACCAAAAGATATGGTCACTTATACTATGAATTCTTAGCAATGTCTTTTAGGTTGACTAATTTCCTTGGAGAGATATACTTAGAAAGGAGTTGGATGATTATGTGCTCTTCTTTTTGAATGACATTAGTGTGATATTCAAGAATGCAAAGGAACACAAAAAGAATTTTAGACCATTATCAAATCCATGTTAAAAGCATAATGTAATATGCCTCCGAGATTAACCAAGTTACGATTAAAGATAATCCTAAGTTTTGGATGTTATAGATTTAAGTAATGAAATCTAGTAAGTTTTCAGTGGTTTTTCAACAATAAAGATTCTAAGTGTTAAAATTAAGTGAAAATTAAAGATTGATTTTTCAATTAGTTAGTATACTCAAAGGAAGCCTTTAAGTGTGTAGATGGACATGCAAATCGAAATTTGATAAAAAAGTAAAATGTAACCTATTTTTAGAGTTAACTTTCACATACAGCTGATTTTGACAATTCTGTCCACGTGTTTTGCTAATTTTAAGCACCCACACGACTAGTACTGATAACGGTGCACAAAGTTATATCTGTTGTGGATTGCAACCCTAACAGCGCAGATCTGAGAGGCTTGCAAAATCTACAAGCAGCTCTTTCACAATTTCTAGAGAGTAGACATGGATTCCCAATCAATCAAGTCATCAAAAAATATATCGAGGAAGTACACAAAAACTCTTTCTATTATTTTGCTTAAAATTCTTTTGAGATTAAATAAATAAATCGATAAGCATATATATGAGAGAATCTGAGGAGTCGATGTACCGCATGCTTAACCATGGCAACAATGGAAGAACACTACGAGAAGAGGAGAGGGGGGGGAGTTCTCGCCAGCAAGAGCTATTGTTGATTTCCTTAGTCCGACTCATAGAGTAAACACTTTGGAGTTCAAGAATTAGAAGATAAAATATTTGACTAGTTTGTGATTAGATTTTAGATATAACCTTCATTAGGGATTGTATTACGAAGAATTTATCTCTCCATGTATTTAGAATAAGATTTTTACATAAAGACAAAAATTTTAGACGATAGAAAACTCTACAAGAGTGTATGAGACGCTAGAAAGGCAAATCTCTTTTGTTTTTAAGTGTCATTCGAGTGCAAAGTGGGACACTTAGCTATTTTTGGCAATTTTATGTTGAAAACACAACTTTGATCGTTTCGAATACTCTCAAAGAGACCTTAGAACTCATTTTTAGAGAACCATCACTGAGATGTGCTTTATAGATCATTAGAAGTCCTAAGACTCTGTAATTTTGACTTTTCTCTAATTCTAAATAGATTAAAAGATATTACTCTCCTAAAGAAACCAGTTATTAGGCTGTCTTACAAATTACTATCAAGATTAACTATCATATCTATATAGACCGGATGGACTTGCTTAAGCATAGTTAAGACTTAGCTATAGTGACTAGAGATGATCTCGCTCATTAGAAAATGATAATTGATTATGTTAAAAACAAGGATTCCCATGTGACTTAAAAGATAAAGAGAAGTTAAAGACTATTTAAATTTAAAGCTTATTTTATACT
Organism: Cibotium barometz; assembly: GCF_041138505.1. NCBI lineage: Eukaryota > Viridiplantae > Streptophyta > Polypodiopsida > Cyatheales > Cibotiaceae > Cibotium > Cibotium barometz. Next base: position 16,253,897 of record NC_141068.1, on the reverse strand, counting down.
TGAAATTGATTGTGATTGATTTGAATATGCATGCCTTAAAAGATTATAGACTAGAGATGAGTATGAGATGATATTTATGAGTTATGATTGCTTTGTTTTGTCATGTATGATTGACTAATTGATATGCATATGTATGATGAGACTCGACATGAGATGTTGAGATTCAGGCCGACCGTCCTTAGACAGGGAACGTCGGACAAAGAACTAGATTCATGCTCTCATCAAGGAGCCATGTGGTAGAACCTAGAGAGGACAAGATTTAGAAAGAGACATACCCGAGATAACCGCAACAATGTGTCCAGTGTGGAGGTTGGGTGGACGACATCAGAGAAAGTCCTAAATTGGTTGGATTTTGATCATATGACTAACCATGTTGTCGAGCATGGTGATGATGATAGAATCTTGAGATACACACATTATGATTGATTGAGATGTTATGCTATAATTGATAAAGATTTATATCATGTGAATGTTTATTTGAGATTACATGTTTCTTTGTTTATTTGAGATTACATGTTTCTTTGCTTTTGTGATGAGAACCTTGGATATGGCATGCATGCTTGTTTGCTATTTGAGAAGGTTGATTTGATTGTATTGCTATGTAGAAATAACACGATTAAGTGAGTTCAATGTTTTCTTAGATTAAGTTGTACGTTAAGATATGGTTAGATTTAAGACCGTCACACATAAGCTTTTTGCTAAGAAATTAAATAAATGCATGTTTCCCATAGACCAAATTCGGTTCTTAGGCTTTATAGTATAGAAGGATGGTATGCATGTTGATCTTGTTTAATTATTTCAAGTTGTAGTTGACTAGCAATAACCAAAAGTAGTGAAAGAAGTCTCAGGACTCTTTAGATCCACTAGATGAAGAAGTCTCAGGACTCTTTAGATCCACTAGATGGTCTTACTATCTTTAGGACCATCACACATAAGCTTTTTGCTAAGAAATTAAATAAATGCATGTTTCCCATAGACCAAATTCGGTTCTTAGGCTTTATAGTATAGAAGGATGGTATGCATGTTGATCTTGTTTAATTATTTCAAGTTGTAGTTGACTAGCAATAACCAAAAGTAGTAAAAGAAGTCTCAGGACTCTGTAGATCCACTAGTTGGTCTACTATCTTTATCAAAGTTTATGCCTCTTCATTGAAGCTTCTTCGTTCATTGCTCTTTTGAAAAAGAATGCAATGGACTTTGAATGCCAAAGTGTCTTTGAGAAGTTTAAGGTTCAAAAATTACTAAGCCTTATGAGGTTGTCACAATGTAAGCAAATGCTTGCCTTTTTTAAATAACAAACTCAAACCATTCAAAAGCATATTATAGCTATCCAAGATGTGTCGAAGTAGTATGATAAACTCCAAAGGCTTGATAGAGATTTTGCAAACAATGACATGGAAATTCCCAGAGTGTGCCCAAAGAAAAGTTACGCACTGCCAAAGAAAGTCTTATAAATTCATAGGACAAGCTTGTAGCTCAAGAATGTAATAAATGTTTTGGAATAGGTAAAATGTCATGAAAGTAGAGAATACATTCAATAAAGAGAGGGGTCTAGTTATATACCTTCACATAATCTCACCATTAACGCGTTTGATGTAATCCAATTGAGCATATCAACGAATATGTCAACACTTTTTATGTACTCAAGTTGAGCATGACCCACACCCACTTTGTGGTTGGAAGTCTACATTATACAAGTGACTAGAAAAGCACTTGTTATGTGTAGTGTTTTTAGTGGGAAGGCATAAGTGGATGGTGGATCAATAAATAAATTTAAAGATAGAAAGGAAAGTTGATTAAGAATGTAGGAAAGAGACCACCATATGGTATAGAAACTTAGAAAGACATTGTTTAAGGCTGTCACTTTATGGAAAGTAAAGTACGAAAGAAAAGGTGATAGGGATTACATTTTCTTCTTTGCTCGCTCATGAAAGCATAGTTTTTTAGCGCCTGTTGTTATTGACAGAGAGCACAAACTGCAGCCATAAACTACAGGCCATTGGGCTGGGATGGTGTGGGAACTACTGACAATCTTGGACGTTGGAATCTTGTGTTGGAATCAAACACTATTACTGTGCCTGGCTCGTGGCGCTATTATACTGTGCGAGATTGGGTTCGATTTTTCAAGCTTTTGATACACGATTTGAGAACAATGAGAAGCCAACTTTGGTGTGGGTACCTTGCCGATCGGACTTTTGATTTGATGATAAGCGACTGTGTAGAGGGGCTTGATCCTTCAAGTGTATATGCATAGGGAGCGCAGGCAGTGGCTCAAGCTAAGGCTCAACCTGCTCAATGAGGTCCCAATTCAACCTCGAGCGGCAACTTCGTCATGAGTTTTAATCAAATAAAATCATATTGTTCGTGCATTGCATCCGTTTCTTCATCACGAGGTCCAACGTCATTGCGCTTTGACGAGAGCTATTGTGATGCAATTTGAGTAGCTAAAGCCAACATGTCTAATGCCTAAGCTACTAAGCCCACTCGTTCACGTTTAACTATTTCACACTTATAAAAGAATTCCATGTCACATAACCATGTTAGAAAGTGACACTTCTAGCTTTATCTCACCCTCTGACTCGCCATTCGATTCTTACATTGTTATTATAAAAAAAAGGAAATCCAAGGTAACATATCTTTCCCTGCGTGTAACATTCTCAAGTACAACAATGTCATTGCCAATTAATTGATTTCAAGTAGGTGAGACAATGGTTATATTTGGACGAAGAAATGTGTCCTACGTTCTATTAAAAGAGTACACAGTTTGAAGCTTAACTTTTAACTTTTACATATACAACCCCAGAAAAACGAATTTTCAGTCTTAACGTTGAGCAAATTTTAAAGGCCTATCCAACATACCTTGACTTTTTATCCACTACATCTCTCCATAAAGCCAAGACAAGGGATACAGTGGGAAAATAGAGATATAAAATCTCCGAATGTGTATTTTTTTGTATTGCAAGAACAAAAAATACACAAATTTTGGGAATTATACATTCCTATTCCCAGCTTTAATAAAGTAAAACCCATGGTGCAAATTTCGATCATTATTATAGAAGAAGATAGAATCACACATAGTTAAGAAAGCGTTTTGTCCATATAACGGCCTTAGGGCGCAAGGACTTTGACCCTACTTTCACACAAATGCACACCCAAACAATTGACCATTTTCAAAAGAAATAGGCAACCTACAAGACTAGACTTGCAATTAAGTCCTCGGCAGATTCGAGTAAACATCCTCCATAAATGCACACCCAAACAATTGACCATTTTCAAAAGAAATAGGCAAATGCACACCCAAACAATTGACCATTTTCAAAAGAAATAGGCAACCTACAAGACTAGACTTGCAAGTAAGTCCTTGACAGATTGGAGTAAACATCCTCCATAGTTGTTAGTGACTTTTGATGTCCATGGAAACCACCATTTCTGATCCATCATCCAAGGCCTCTCGCTTTAAGGGTAGGCATGGCAAATGAGAGTGAAGCTCTTGCAAGCTTGATTTTAAGAAGAGAGAATTCCTTTTCGAAATAAAAATGTACATCGCCTAGTGAAGCTCTTGCAAGCTTGATTTTAAGAGTAGAGAATTTCGAAATAAAAATGAACATGCTACTTTTCAAAATAAAAATGTACATGCTACTGAGATAGACATTCAATCAAGAACTTTTCCCACAGAGCAGATAACTAGGCCACGGATAATAAAGTACGTATGATCTAGCAGGCTGAGGACGGCATGATAAAAAGGCCAGAATTTGCAAGCAAAATGTGAATGTGCCGAAATCTGCACAGTTATCTGACAAGATTCAGCCAGTTTACTTGGCCTGTGAGAAAGCACTGCCGAGCTCCTACTCTGTGAAGTGCGAAAGGCATGCATTGGTAAAGCGCATAGTTACCACGCGTCGTGCATGAACTGCTAAGAGTGCCATTGGGGGAAAGCGGTATACCGTATGGGTTAACCTGACTACAGCGTGCAATGGTCTTGGACTGTGAAATCTTTCCTTCGCGGATAACATATTTATTTAAAAAAATGCTTTAGTTGATGAGTAAAATACTACAGAATTTAGCAAACTAATTTCCAGCGAATTCGCATCAAGGAAAACATACATGATTACGAATGTGAACTAGGATAGTAGTACCCGCAACGCAACTGGCGCTGAAGCAAAGGGATGGCTTCAATAACGGACAGCATCGGCGGTTGAAGAAGGGATGGACTACGGACAGGCAGAGCTCCCTTCAGTCCAAGAGAGGAGTGGCAGCTGACAAGAGCGGCTCCCGCATCAGGCACTCCCCTGAACAAAGCACGTGACAAGCTTTATATTCGCTGTCATCGCTCTCTGAATAGGGTCGCGTGCTCCCAGGAGGATGCGTGAGTCGGCAGCCACTTTCCCTGGCCAGCCCCCCACGGTTGGAAAGAAGAGAGCTCTCCCCGTCGTGCCCCCTTGCTCTCATCACATGGCTATGGCTCGACCCTTTCTCCTGTCAAACAAAATAACATTAACATTGATCAAGATACAGAAAGAAGATAGGTGTTCCATTGATCCTGCGCACACACAAACACAAGCACATGTTCAATTCAATTCAATTGTGTATTAATGAAGGGGTAGAAGTATCAAACACTACTTGGTACATGAACACCATCCAATGAAACATGGGCATGAACAAACAGCTTACAGTCGTGATGGGTCGACATACAGGATATCGAACTGCACGCTCTTAGAGAGGCTCGCCAGGAAGAGGCACAGGGGCAAACGTATTAGCCCAAGATGCGAGACGAACTAAAAAAACGTGAAACGCTTTATATAGAGATAGAGGAGCGGGAAAAGCTAGGGTTTCGATGTGGCAACGATCAACTCAAAGCGAGCGCGCAAAGCAACAAAGAGCTGTGGCAGTAGTCTGGCAGAGGGGAGTGATGGTAGCGAGCGGGGAGCAGGCTGCAGGACCCGGGTCCCGCAAGGAACGCTCACGTGAAACTTACACCTGGCATTCGCTCAGGGGTGTTTGAAATTTACGAGGACGCCCACAGCTGAAAGCAATGCGCAAAAGTGCGGCTAGCCACCCAAATATGGGCATCCGTCACCCGTGAAGCTGGGGACGGCGGCTTTCATGAAAATGGCCGGCAAATGCACAGGTGACAGAGGGAATCTTTAGCCCACTTGAGTTCGCGGTCCCACTCATTTTTAAAACACTCATCATTCATGTCCCGTTCAGTGCCTCCAGAAAACAGTTTCTCTCAGCAAATCATAAAACCTAATACCTATGCATATTGAATACAAAATCCTACCGAATTATCTTGAAAAGTTGCAGCTAAATTGCAACTCAAATAACTTACCGTTCTGGATATTTTTTGAAAATGAAATTTACACATCGAAAGTCCCTAAGGTGGTAGCCTAGTGGTGGAGAGCTTGGGTCTCTCGTTCGAGAGGTTCCTATTTCAAATCCTCTTAGGGACACCCTACCTAGTGTGGGTTCACGTGGAGATGAGCACGATGGTCACCATCCCACACATTAGTCAAGCCATCGGTGCATCGTAGGGGTTTTTTACCTCATCATCCACGATCATATGGTGACAATACTATGCTTTGCTTGCCCCTCAAGCAGCTCCATGCTCTGGATCGGGGATGGTGCCTTTCATGGACATCAAAGATCGCGACTCGATTTCAAGGCCAAGTCACAAACAACTCAATAGTTTTCACTTCAATTGGCCGAGTGACTCACTTCTGGGACTCATCTCGTGTGTGCGTATAGAAGTAGGGTAAATTTCCTTGCACCCATAAAGAGAAGGCGTACATAGCCATGATCAGAGCCACCCAAGAACAAAGAAAATATAAAAGTGAAAAATTGTGCCTCGTGTATAAAGCTGTAGACTGCAACCAAAAAAAGGGCATAATTATGAACATTCAAAACATGTAAGGATTAAAAAATGCCCTGAAGAGTGTATGGTGAGTGAGAATAGAGAGATCGCATAAGATAGATGGAAAATGCAATGAAGGGAACCTAGGGGTTGCACTCGTTAGCATGGAGTACACACATGTCCCACACATCATAGAGAGTAGCACCTATTGCACTCATAATGGAGTACACACATAGCTTCTCCAAAGACCATGAAAGCATGTTCAAGGTAAGAAGATAACCAAATGGTTAATATATCAAAAGGTATCAAAAGGGTACAATATCCTAGTGCCGATGCCATTTACAATCCCAAGGCTTCCATATGCCCTACACAACATATAAGCAAATGCTCCTAAGCCCCATGTGTCTAGGCACATCCTCCGTATGTGTGCTCACTAACCATCCCCTCCTATAATGATTTCATTCTCGAAATTGAAGGATGATCGTGCACACATATACAAAGGTTGTTTACAAAAGCCAAAAATCATGACACAAGTCACACTCATGGAAGACCCAAATACCATAACATGAGTAGAATGACCTCTAGGGTCAGGAAAGGCTGAGGGACTCTCAACGATGATGAGGCTAATGAAGTATCCACTTGGATCAAATGAAAATCCAAGGCATGTGAACTCCAAAGCCAATGGCTCCACAACGATCTAAATGGAATGGAGAGGATTAGGAACCATTGTCGATGATGAAGCTAACCGTGTATCCTCTAGGGTCGAATGGAAAAGATAAGGGATCACTATCGATGGCGAAGATATCCAAATGCTCTCCATGATCGAATGGAAAAGATATGAGTGTCGTGCCAAAGATGAGGTAATCCATACAACCGCATCCTCCTGGATAAAAGAGAAATCCAAGCCATGTAGACTCCAAAGCAATAGCCCTCGAACCACCTAGATCGAATGGAAAATGTAAAAAGCCAATGTCAGTGACATGGCTGGTCAATCCTCCTGGGTCAAATGAATAGATATGGTGTACATCACGGACCTCTAATATCGATGTAGTAGCTCCTGGGTAGAAGGAAAAAAAACGTTAAGTCCATCCTCATGACCATAATGTAAATTTGACATCAGTCGTGTCCACCGAATGTAACCATCACTCATGGTAGGAATGTAGAATGGTCCTAGCACAAAGGAATAATCGTATAGCCCAAAACAAAGGTGTGTCATAAGTGCATCTAAGTATCATATCACATAATAGATACTTTTTGACTTGGGACATCTTCAACTACATTTTCTTTTCATGACTTATAATATCTCATCTCAAAGTCAAACTCTTGCAATATCTATATCCATCTTCTTTGACACATATTGATATCACATGATATTCAAAGAGTTGCGGGCAAATATCTCAAGATAGTTTATTGTGAGGACCATAAAGTTCATCAGTATATGCATCGATATTTATGTCGATAATTTACTTTTTGGATTTTATCAAAATATTAGTAAATATATTTAATTTGAGAATATATAAGAAATTTCATGATTGTTCATCCTGTACAAGGTCCATGACTTCAAAGAGATCAATTTCTACTATGATCTTTGTATCTCTATCCTCAAACTTGGAATTAAAAGGAACTTAATTGCCATCCATAGAAGGATATGAGGATGTACTATCGGTAAATTCACTAGATGATGATAAACCATGCTCATGTTTCTACAATGACATCATCGTCGATAATATTTACATTATGAGCATCTCTTTGCTTACCCTCAAAAACACTAGGGACATTATCACCTTCTTCTATTTCTTTCTCAACATCTTTCTCTTCAAATATATGTTTGTTTTGACGTGCAACTCGTATTATATACAACCATTTTGATTTTGACAAAGCTGATTAGAAGATATATTATAATTTTTTAATTATATGAAAACAAAAGGCTAATATATAAAAGAAAATACACATTTTTTCCCATTCCGACAAAGCTAATATATAAAAAGAAAAACACACATTTTCTTAATAAATATCACCTTCTCACAATGTTGTTGTAGAACAAATAAATCACGACTATTTATGCACAAGTTTTTTTATTCGATAGCAAAGAATCCACTTTCATCTTTTCTAACTAATGCATTTGGACCATTGTAGACTACTAGTGTCAAATTACCTTTAAAAAAAATTTATGATATTCACTACAAGCACTTATCCCTTTACAGACAATTTTTCTGGGAGAGAGATTTTGTTTTCCTCCCAGCTCCCGTCTCATTAGTATATAAGTATTGATAAATATGTTGATATATGGAAAGCATCTATAATGTTAAAACATAAAAATTATTTTTATATCAAATTTTTGAGAGAAAACATCAACAATGTATTTATATAAACTTCAAGACTATTCATGTTCCATAAGATCCATTTTCCCAAAAAGATCAATTTTTAATGCTATCTCTGTATTCTCTACATCTCTGATTGTATAATTAAAAGGTAATTCATTTACATCAATGGAAACAAAATGCTACAAAGCTTAATGCTAATCTCATGGACAATGAAGACATTGAGAAGTGGAGAGAAGGAGAAGAGTGACTCTTATATATAATGCACAAAGCCACATCTCTCACAAACCATTTGTATTGGCACTCCCAAAATGTTTGGTGTCATGCCTCCAATAAGGGTAGGAGGCAGAGTGAGAAGGGTTGCTTGCCAATGGTTCTGGCCATGGCCTTCTTATGGCTTAGCTTGGATTTCCCCTTGGCCTACACATGGCTTGGCCAACCTTTGTTTTGGACGTGCCCATGAAACCAATCATCCACCCCAGTACCATGACTTGCATAGTGATACAAAATACATGCAAAAAACTGGTAGGCTCTTTTTGAATTGAATGAAAATATACTCCCCAAATAGATAGTGAGTACACCCAGCAAGCGTGCAGTTAATCGGTCTAATTAGTCCTTCAACACTGTGGATACATATGGCACTATTCTTTTCAAATGGTTACGGCCTTGGCCTTCATATGGCTAGGCTATCATCGGATATAGACGTTAACTCTATGTACAATTCTTGCACATTGAAACCCTCCACATAAAAACCCTCATCATCGAGAAACTAGCTCATTGCTACATGTGAATCTAAGGTGGAGGATAGATATGATCAAAAATAATTTAAAAAAATGTTAAATGCTGTTGTTCAAGAATGTGGTTATTCTAAACTTGAGTTCCAAGGTTTTATGGATGAGACCGGTGCAAATTGGATTGCAATGCACTCTGTTTATTTTTCTGGGAAGTGTAACCCATTAAAAAAATGATCATGTTATTTTCGTTGGGATCAAAGCACAACGAGTAAAAGACTAATTGACTTGACCCATAGTACAATGGCAGAGACTAATCTAGGTAGCTGAAAAGTGGACCGGGAACAGAAATTTGTGCGACGTAAAAGACCTATCTTGGCATCTCCAGGTGTTGTGCTAGAGAGAATGATAGCCATAGGCCAGAGTACGTTAACAAAAGAGGACCAACTGTTGTGACACCTCCAAAATCCATGATGCCCAACATTCAAGAGAAGAAACTAGTGAAAACACTATGAAGGATAAGACACGGACAGAACCTAAGTCTAAAGTTACATGCTTTGAATTTCTACAAGACACAAAACAGCGCTGCGGTGCCTTGATTAATCCATAGGGTGGACCACAACAAGATGGTGTGCCTGCGCCTTGTTTTTGGGGATGACCTACTTACCTGAGACATGATGGTTCCTCGAGTGGCATATTTCAGGAGGGATTTGTATGGTTTTGTGCTAATGTGAATACACATTGCTGGCACGTGGACACCAACTGGGTGATTGTACCACCGGGACTTGCTCCAGGTGTTTGGCCAATTGCAGAAGGTACAAAACTTAAAACAGAGGAGGTGACCGATCTGGAGAGAGCAAGGTTTCTATTGGAGATGGATAGCACCATCCCACATAATCCAAATTCAATCGTAGGGTCAGGCCTACCATCAATACATGCAAGCTCATGCAAGCCTAAGTACTAGGCCAGTAAGGTTGTGCATTGGCGCAAGAGGCTCACTAAATAATTCCAAGCGATCTCAGCTTGCATGGTTCGATCTTAGCTTGCATGGTTCGATCTTGTTCGATCTCAGCTTGCATGGTTCGAGAAGATAGTTTTGTCTGTAATGAATTGCACATATTTTATGTGAGCACAAAGGGGTGGCGTGCTGCTGGGGTGAATTATATGGTGAATGTGTCGGAGTACCCAAGCTGCTCTTGTTCAAATTTCCAAGAGAGAAGCAAAGCATGAGATGTACCTCCCTTGCAAACATATGTATTAGGTTTTTTAATAGGTATGAAGTCTTGATGCGATTGTGCATGAGTTTATGCACCATCAAGCTAGCTTTGACAAAAGTGGAGCTGTTTCAAGCATTGTCTAGTCACTCGCGACTATGTAAATATTACAGAGCCATAGGGCATTGTCAAATGTTCAAATATGCATTGAAAACTTTTGGGATGCTCATGGCAAATGTTGTTGGCCGCCTGTTTTTTGGTCTTGGGAGGAGAATATGCGTAGCATTTACTGTTGGTGTTCTGTTTTTTGGATATCTAGGTTTAAGGTTTCTTGTTGTCTTCAAACTTTTTTCTTCAATAGAAGTTAGGATTCACCGTTTGGGGTTTCCTTTTGTGATCGAGCTTTCTTTCCCTGCATAAAATTAAGTTTGTGGTTGGATGATCGAATAGTGATGATATATTCATGAAAAAAATACATGTGTCTTCATGTTCATTGCAAATCAATGCCCTACCGCTCCAAACGCAGTCTCGCTCGTGAAATGGCCATCCTCCATCCCATGTGGAATTACCATGTCAGCTTACATGGTCACGTGACACTCGAGCTACCACGTGGCATGCATGATGCCACATCATCACCTCCCTCTCCCATGGTGCCATGCATGCATACATCCTTATTAATCCATTTACCTAATGGTTGATTTAATTTCGTGTATGAAAAAAATTAATATAAATCTTAAAAAATAATATTTTAAAATAAAATTAATTTTTTACTATTAAAAAATTTAATGTAATTCAAAATAAATTATAATTTTGATAAATTATAATTATAATTTTGATAAATTATAATTATAATTTTGATAAATTATAATTATAATTATATTTTAATTATTAAATTTAATAAAAATCTCTTATCACCTTTCAAATATGTTCATATTATAGAGGTATTTATATATATTATTGAGTAAGATAAAAGAATATTTATTTAAAAATAATTAATAATTGATGTGTTAATATAATAATAGATTATTCTATTTTATAAGAAGCTTTATGTACTTTATTTTTTATAATATAATTTACAAAAAAATTAGATATTAGACTAATAATATCCATATGTTTATCTATTTATCATCATAAGCAATCCTATTTGGATAAAATGTAATCTTGCACCCAAATGAAATCTTAAATCAATAAGTTATTTTTTCTATATAACTACACATCTCTAAGACTATCTCATCAACTTAGTTTGAGGCCTCATATATTTCTTTATTAGCTTCCTTGAGAATGGTTTCTCAAAATCGTAAGAGCCAAAAGCATGATAGAACTAGACTCCCCCCCACCAAAACAAGCTCTTGAGGAGGAGAGGAAAAGGATAGCTCGTGAGAAAAAGAGGAAGTAGAGAGCACACCAACGTGCAACAATTTTTGCTACAGAAATCCAACCCTCCCCCTCCCTCTTCCCCTATTCCCTATCTTACATAGTCCACATAACCCCCCACCCTTCCAGCTCCAAATGAGGTTGTCCCTTTTCCTCCACATGAACCCCTACCCCCCCTCCCCCCTTTCCTCTTCCATATTAAACCATTACTTCTCCTCCATAAAAACCAACCCTCCTCCACAAAGTGTGGATAGGAAAGAGCTATCAAAGTTCTCAATGCTTCGTCATGCCAATGCAATCTTTGAAGCCTATCCTATTTCAAGGATCTCACAACCTCATTATTAATGTTGTTTGTGCTTGATGATTTGATCAAGCATCCCAATGTGGTGGAGTGTAGAACTCTATCTTCTATCAGAGGTCGAAGAGAGAGATAAGATGGCTTGGCAATGCTTATAAGTGTATCAATCCTATGCTATTATCAAGAAGAGGAATAGTGTAGACGATTCGAAGGGCTATTGTGGTAGCTATAAGTAGCTCCCAAATGGGGGGTTAAGGTGAGTGCCATGTTTTGCATCCTTTCCATAGCACCACACACACTTAGCATTAGCTCTAGTAGAAGGCAAAGTTTGGATACCAACGAGGATCATGGGGCATTGTGGGTCAGTAGTAGTTGTACACCAAGCCATGATCACCTAGTTGACTCTCCAGATCCTTGCGTGTAGTGCGGTAGACCAACCTACCTATCTTGTTGGATTGATCTCTCCTACCCTGGGGTAGAGATTATCTAAGTACAAAACTTCATATGTTTCCACATCCACCACATATCTGCAAATGGGATAACTGGCTCATCGCACCAATCAGAGACTAATGCACGATAAATGAAATAACAAGCTTCATTCCAATCCATAGAACCTAGTGGCATCAAGGGAAACCATGCAAATTGGAAAGGTGGAATCATGAAGAAACTCTAGAGCATGGGATAAAAAAGGACGTCAATCTCTGACATGGGGAGTCGACCACACTCCCCTGCCACAAACTACCAATCACATCTGATGTAAATAGTTCTAGAAACAATAATCTGCGTTCCAATGCCTCATCACCTCATCCAAAAGATGCTCTCTTTTATCCTCCAACTTCACTCTCGCACGCTCTCTAGACCGGTTCAACTCTGCTCTTGCCTACTAGAGATGTGTTCTTGCCTACTAGAGCTTTGCTGTGAGATGTGACTAGATTAACAGTCCTAGACGTTGGTGCCTACACAAAAGGTCAACGTTTAATGAGATATATACCAAATGCACAAAGAACATTTTAAAGGAATTATTGCTACAATAAAACAGAGCACTACCTTGATAAGTGGGATCCTAGATCGTGAAAAAAACTGCACCACGTACTAGATTCTCTCTGAATGCACATCCACACCAACATGTGAACCTAGTGCCTCAACACTAGAAAAGGGTATAAAAATGGGACCCTCTTGAGCTATGAGAAGGACTGGTGGAGGTGTCCTGAGACCTTGGTCCTATATACGCACTTTTCCAGCCACCACCATCAGGTCGGTGGTTTGTGTAGTCCACCTGATGTCCCAAAACAAACTCTACGTACAACTATTTCGTAAAGTATAATGGGATTTGTTGTCGATGGTTAAGCATCCTCCCATAGGCAGTGACATATCAGCTTTAGATATGCACTACCATAATAGGATAAAAGTACTTAGAAATAGAAAGGGGCTTCCCCGCCCTAGGCCGCACTCTTTAGCTACTATCAACAAAAAGGTGTAAAACTCCATCTCTAACAATGAGGAGCCTATCTATATCGCAATAAGATGTAGCTTTCCACTCATCCACAAACAAAATGCTAGTATGACTGCAGAGTGACGTGAGAAGGGCCTCTAGGAATGACACAATGTGTATTGGACTATCTATAGCCATAGCATGAATAGCGTATAGCTCAAATGGGAGCTATCAAATCTGCGATAGAATTGCGTAGCTCATAACGTGACTTCAAGCAAACTAAGAGACCTAGAAAGAAGGCTAAGTATAAAAGCACAAGTCTGAAAAGGACAAAAGGATACTTAGACTTACAAAAGCCTAAAAAAGAGATAAAATAAGATTATGCTAATGAAGACACTAATCACCAGAGCTATAGAGATTCATATGTGAGAAAGGTGGAATGTTTTTTCTTTACCTTTTATAACACCTCAATTTAGGAAACCAATGAAATGGCAACAGAAATCAAGGACTTTTTTCTGCCAATTAGCAGGTGGACAACATCGATCAATCCATAGTATCTCAATTGAGGTATGAATTACATTGACATGATCTTCATACCTTGATAGAGGTATTGTCAACGGTCCAGATTCCATTACATATCTTGATCGAGATAGAAATAGTGGAGATTTCAAATTTTAGGATCGAGGAGCCTATCTACCTCGCAATAAGATGCCGGTTTCCACTCATCTACAAGCAAAACGCCAACAAGACTATAGAGTGACATGAGAAGGACCAATGTGTAGCGTAGATGGACTATCTATATCCATAGCATGAATAGCAGATAGCTCAAATAGGAGCTATCAAATTTGATATAGAATCATGTGGCTTATTGTGTGACTTCATGCTAGCTAAGAGACCTAGAAGGCCAAGTATGAAAGAACAAGTCTGAAAAGGACAAAAGGATAATTAGACTTACAAAAGCCTAAAAAAGAGATAAAATAAGATTATGCTAATGAAGGCACTAATCACAAAAGCTAGAGAGCTTAGTATGTGAGAATGGTGGAATGTTTTTTCTTTACCTTTTATAATACTTCAAAGGAGGTCGGTTTAGGAGACCAATGAAATGGCTATAAAAATTAAGGCTTTTTTTCTACCAGTTAGTTGGTGGAAAACATCGATCAATCCACAGTATCTTGATCGAGGTATGGATTATGTTACATAGACACCATCTTCAGACCTCGATAGATGTATTGTCGACGATCTAGATTCCATTACATATCTTGATTAAGATAGAAATGGTGGAGATTTACAATTTTTGGACGGTCAAGATTTTGATCTTGTTGCTTTGATCGAGGTATTATGGATGGGGAGGATTTCTTCTACGTACCTCGATCAAGGTCTAGACGGTTAAGGTTAAAAACAAAATATATTTACTTTATGGACCTCAATTGAGGTCCATATGATATGGTGCATACCCATACGTACAAATCCATCATACATGGACCTTGATCGAGGTCTTGTGTGGCGTCAAATGGACCTTGAACCGAGTTCTGACATGACACCTGTGTGGACCTCGATAAAGCTTTGATGGAGAGCTCTCCATTAAATCTCTCTATTACGCTTTCTATGTAAAATTTAGGGTTAGGCTTAAGCTTCAATGAGAAGGGAAAATAAAGATTCAATTAGTTTCCTATGTTATGCAAAATCTTTCATTAAGATTTCTATTAAAATTAGAGTTTTATATATTCTTTCAATTAGGGTTAGAATTAGAATTACTAATGCTTTTTTTCTTTGTTTGGTTTGATTTTGTAAGTTATCCACACATACAAACCTCATAAGAGATCTCTCTCTTTTATGTTTTCTCTCTTATGCTTTTACGTGTTATTAGGTTTGTAAGTTTTAGGGTTTGTTATTTTTTCTTCCCTCTATGGATAGCCTTTTGAGATATGTGCTTCTCTCTAGAGGCAACCATAAGCCTTAGCCTCACGCATGATGCTAGTGTCACGCTTGAGAATAGTGCATAAAGCTTATTCATAAGCCTCATGCATAAGGCTAATGCGTAAGCCTCATGCATGAGACTTATGCAGACTTATGCATTAGGCATATGCATAAGCCTCATGCATAAGGCTTATACATAAGGTTTATGCATGAGGCTTATGATTTAGCCACATGCATGCAACTTGTGCATAAAGCTTATGCATGAGCCATATTCCCATGAATTAGCCATAAGCCTCTATGCATAGCCCTTAACGATATATATATATCTCAAGAGGTGGCCATATGAATAAGCCTCATGCATGAGGCCAGTGCATAAGCTTCATGCATGAGGCCTATACATTATCCATATGCATAAGCCTCATGTATGCAGCTTATGCATAAGGTTTATGCATGAAGCTTATGCATTAACCTAATATATAAGCCTCATACATAAACCCTATACATAAAGCTACATACATGAGACTTATGTATAAGCTCATGGATAAACCTTATGCATAAGCTCCATACATGAGACCTATGTATTAGGTTTATGCATATGGATAATATATAAGCCTCATGTATGCGGTGGTGCATAAGCCTAATACATAAGCCTCATGTATACAGTGGCTTGTGAATAAGATTTATGCATGAGGCTAATTCATAGTCTTATGCAAGCTATGAATGCTATGCATAAGCCTTATGCATAGTATGAATGAGGCTTATGCATAATATGCATGAGACTTATGCATTAGCCGGGTGCTACGCATGCTACCTAGGCATGCCGGTAGCTATGAGCATACACTGGGAGCTCCCAATGCATACCGATAACTATTGGTATGCACTAGGGAGCTCCCAATGCATACCAATAACTATTCACATGCCGATAGCTGCCAATGCATGTCGGGTGCTTCCTAGGCATGCTAGTAGCTTCCAATGCATGCCGCCGGGTGCCACTTAGGTATACCAATAGCTACCAACATGCACCGGTGCCATATGATGTGAAGTTATTCAGAAAGACTTGACAAGTCAGAAAGTTCCCGGTCCTTATCATCTAAAGATTGTAATGCCAAAATCCTTTCTTTGCCATGTCTTTAAAGGTGACAAATCTATGACCATTGCTTAATGGCTTTATGGTTAAGCCTCTATGCATAAGGCTAAAGGCAAGACCACTCTGTCTCTTTCATGTTTTTCATGCTTGTGACACACTCTTGGGTGCTTGGAAGCTTTTTTTATTATTACTTATGCATGAAGCTCATGCAACTTTGAATGAAGCTCATGCACGTAGATCTAATATACATGCATGCATAGATATGCTTTATGCTTGTATAAGAGTTTATACAGCAAACAACTTATAGTGTGATGTTCACACGTGAAGGAGGAGTAGATACCCCAACAATATTTATAAGTATATTGCCTTGAATTGTAGCTTATATTTTAAGAAAAAAAGGTTACCTTATAACATAAAATCATTGTTCATTTGTTTGTATATCTATAGCTTGAGGCAGTGGACCACCTCCCAAGGTAGGATAAATATGATTTTGCATTACACGAGGGTTTGAAAGCTCTCTTTGAAAGGGTGCGAGACGAAGGACGAATTGTTATTTCTGGAAGCCAAGCATGGCAAGTAAGTACATTTGTAGCCATACACTCTTTGTTTTTTAAAACTTATTTTTACTTGTGTTAGCTTTGTTCTGTTTTAGGATCATGTTACTACAAACCATGTTACTGGAAACATGGCAAATGTACAAGCGAGAAGTATTGGAAATATGAGAGAAGAGTGTGAAACTCCAAGGGATAATGATAATCAAAATGTGTGAGATGTGGACCTCTTGCTGCAACCCCTAACTCCATAGATTTTCATTATGCTTTATTTTGTATATGACCTTTTTAGACTCGTACACTTATGTAATTTTTCCAAGTACTATAATATAATTATGATATTTTACCAAGTATAAATTACAATTATCTTTTTTTTTTGTATTTGTAAAGTTTTATATTATATATGTCAATGACGATGAAGATGAGAATGATGATTAGTGATCCATTTAGATTTATTTTGTATATGGCTAAAGGTCTTGTCAATATTTTGTAATCATTTGAACTCAATAAATATATGTTTTTGTTCACTTCTTGCTATGACCTCCTTGCCGTACACACAATGTCTGCATAACCAATATGTCTTCGTGCAGTTCTTAAAACAGAGTTCTGCATAGAATCGATGACTTACCCGTAGTGCTTGAAATCGCTTGCTTTCTGATAAACGGAGGTAATAACGCACCTGAAATGCGTTTTTGTCCCGAAAAATTTTGTCCAATAAGACGCTATAGTTGCCTATAGCTTTACTCCCACGAAGAAAACTCCTCAATCACAGATCGTTTGCCGGTACCTCCCGTAGAGCTCCTGACAAGGATGTAGTCGCCAACACAAAAAGGAAAAAGTAGATGAAGCTCTTATCCTCATACCGCTTCTTGTGCTTCTCTTGCTTGCAGCTCAGCCCTTAGCATGAACCAGGCTGTGATACCATGAAAAGAAACTAGGGAGAAGAGAGCTTGAGCTCTTGCAAGAATACACACTCACAAAACCCTAAAAGAGCACACAAGGTGAGGCTGAAAATCTTCTTCTTCACACAACACTGAACACACCATATACAAAGATAAGAGTACACACAATACAAAAAGGTACTCAACCAAATACATACTAGCGTTCTCTATAGTGTGAACCCAACTAAATGAGCTGGCGCTATAGCTATGCCAGTCTCTAGAATTGCTGTCACACAGCCTATCACCCACTGGCCGCATATCACCCATGATCTCACCAACCATGCCAATGGTGTAAGCGTGGGGCCTATCCCCTAGGCGAGTCATCAGTGTCCACCGCCTCACTAGATGAGCTCGATATCTCAACAGATTAGAAATGGTATGATGCATATGCACAATTCTCTTAAAAACTGCCCAATGTGAGGTTGCTATACAAATATGACCAATGTTGCAATGTGCTGCAATTATTAAGTCATTCTTCCATAGTCCTTCCACCAAATTGACACTATTACTCTTTCAATGGCATCCAAATGCTATGGATCTCCAATTGCACCATTTCTATTGACAAACTTCACATATAGATGGAATCCTCTTTCCCCTCATTTTTTGACAATAATTAACTGCAAACAACCTTCAAATTTGCACTAACCTCATTGTTTTAAGATTGACCATGAATCTAAAAACTTACCCATGAAAAGGAGTAAGCATGTTTGCATCCATATTGTATTAGCTTGTGTGGTAATCTATTGGTGCTCTCTAGAAGAAAATGTTTCATATTCTTTGACCTCATGAATGTCATTTAACATCAACTAATACATTTCTCTTATAACAAACTTTTGTATCTATAATTCGTAGCAATAAAACAAGTGCCTTCATAACACCAACCATCTTGTCAACAATGTATCAAAATATTATTAAATTAATCACATTTACACACCTTGTGGCAATGAAAGCATTCTTTGAGTTCTTTGCCACTCAAGAAGATTTCCCATCGTCTAGTATCGATCCCACTGTCTCATATAAGGTAGTTCAAACTACAACCAATCTCTCTAAACATAATATTCCGCACTAAAAAATTTATTGCATAGAATATTTCAAGAACTTATCTAAGCGTGCATGAAACAAAATATGCATGGATTGATGCTCTATTGAAATTAAAAATATTATTTGCATCTATTAACATGGGTTGTACAAAAGACATCACATCTTAGTTATGTTAGAATGAGAGCATTCACGACAGAAATCTTTTTCCCCGTGCATAAATTTTACATTATGTTGTAAATATTTACGGAGCGGTAAAAGTCTTAATAAAATTTTGTATAAAACTCTTGTATAAGCTTATACACTCCACAAACGATTGAAATTATGTCAAAATTGTAAGAGCAATCATATTTTAAATGACTTTGACCTTTCATACAAAGATTTAGATACCTTCTGACAATTGATGTGTCCCAATAGCTCTCACTTTTAAACACTAAATGCAAATTTAAACGGATTTGAGGAGATTCATATATCTCTATACCTCTTGAAAATTTTTCTTAAGTACACGAGGGATCTCCAACATGCTAGAATATGTAGTAAAATCATCCATAAATAATTTCATGAACTTGTGTAGAAAATATAAGAAGCTTTCCATTAGGCACCTTTAAAAAGTTATAGAAGAATTACACGAGCCAATGAACATTACCTTATACATGAAGGATTCATTTATGTAGAAAATCTAAGAATCTCTCCATTACATTTACCTTTGAAACTTTATGAAATCATTACAAAGGCCAAACGATGTTTCCTTATACACGTAGGCTCCCCATCTTGATATTAAAGAAGATTTCTCTCTATCCTTGAGTGTTGCAATTACTTGATTACCCAATATACCATCTATGATGCTCTATCCTATGGTTGATTGATTATATATACCTAGATGAATCCAGGAACATGCCCAAACTCACCTTTTAAAAACGTGCATGTTATATAATCACGGTAGTCAACCCACAAGACTATATAACTATCAACTCCATTATGCATAGTATGGACTAGATACTACGACATCCCCACTAACGTCATCAATGCCCAATAGTGGATGAAGAACTATGTATCAAGATATGCTCTCACACACGCACTCCACACACACACACACACACACACATAAGAGCATATATTCACACAAAGCCCTTCGTACTGAGTTTCTATCAAACCTATGCCCATCTATAAAGCTATACATTGTTTGCCCCACTACCTCTTTTACCATGGTATCTATAGAATATACAGGGAAACAAACATTGATGATCACGACATTGATCTTCCTATATTCAACACAAACTCTCAATTTTTCTTTTGTACTATGAAGAGAATAGCCAATGCCACTTTTAAAATGAACCCTACTTTCAATAGATTATCACTCTCATCTTTGGTAAAGTTGGGGTTTCATCCTATAGCTTTGCATTCTCATGGGTCTAACATTTTGTTTTAGGAGTATTCTATGTTTGTTGACATATTTTTGGTGTAGTTAGGAATTCATCGTATATCTCTAAATTCTTATGAATCTACTATTTTATTTCATGTTGAAACACTTTTGGACCTATCATCTTTAAGTATATTGAAATATTTCTTGTATCTTTCATCCTCTATCTCTACATTCTTATGGGTCTAGCATTTCATTTCATGTTGACACACTTTTGGACCTACCCCCTTTAAGTCTATTTAAGTCTCTCTCCATTCTTATGGGTCTAACATTTTGTTTTAGGAGAATTCTATGTTGACATATTTTTGGTGTAGTTAGGAATTCATCATATATCTGTACATTCTTATGGATCTACCATTTAATTTTATGTTGACACACTTTTGGACCTATCCTCTTTAAGTATATTGAATATTTCTTGTATCTTTCATCCTATATCTCTGCATTCTTCTGGGTCTAACATTTCATTTCATGTTGACACACTTTTGGACCTAACCCCTTGAAGTGTATTTAAGTCTCTGAATTCTTATGGTTCTAACATTTTGTTTTAGAGATATTCTATGTTGACATATTTTTGGTGTAGTTAGGAATTCATCCTATTTCTCTACATTCTTATGGATCTACCATTTCATTTCATGTTGACCTATCCTATTTAAGTATAATGAAATATTTCATGTATCTTTCATCATATATCTTTGCATTCTTATGGATCTAGCATTTCATTTCATGTTGACACACTTTTGGACCTACCCCCTTTAAGTCTATTAAAAGATTTCCTTGTGTTCTTAAAACAATGTTTCATTTTTTCTCACATGTGGAAGCTCTAAGAGTCTTCTTTTAAACACAATCCTAGAAAACACAAGCAAGAGAGATGGAGAGAGAGAGAGCTAAGTTTCAATATATTCATATAATACAAAAAGGTATACATGTCTTGGCAAGCCTTTGGCTACCCCTCAAAAGGTGAAAAACATGAGCCTTTGGCTACCCCTGAAAAGGTGAGAAACACCTAATCTAATGACTCAATCCACTAGAGACAGAATGTCCAAAAAAGAGCCATGTGATTGCTATAAATAACACTTGGAAACATTTACGGACTGACCAACTTACTGTCGGCTAGATCCACAAAATATATTCCCAAACTATCGACGCTTTGTGATAAGCTTCTCATATGCTGACCAACAGATAATGGTCTCACCATGAAGTCTTCCATGCGCATGCTAGCTGGACAAGCTCTTGAATCTAGTTCTAAAAATGTTCTTTATCGTTTTCTCTTCAAGGATCATCCTTGAGAATGAGCATACACGTCTTACACGTGAGTCTCCCTCTGCTAAACTTGATGAAGAGATTCAAACTTCTATTCTTGGATAACTATCACCATCCCATTGTCTCTTCATGGAATCCCAAACCTGTCATCCTTCCCTTCCTGGAAACCTTCTCATTGAGAACTCTATCCGATCTTCTAATTCACTTCAAATCTGATGAAGATCTATGCGTTTGTTTCATCTTGTCTCCTAGCCCTTTATGCGCTTTCCCTAAACATTTTTATTTGGTCTTCTTTTCATGACTATTAAGTCTGATACTCTCACTCGATCATCCTCCCTTGGAACCATAACTTGAAAGCTTTTTCTTGTATGCCTTAAGTGACATCCGACACATAGGACTACCATTCCCCTTAGGTCTTATGTAACACCACCAACCAACCTCCTAGGAACTTCTTCAATGTCTTGTGTTATTGTCCTTGGACTATGCACCTTCATCTCGGAATGAAGTGGTGTTTATCCTTGCTGAGCCTAATGCTTTAACACCAATGTCACAAGAGAAAGCTCAGGAGTCTTCTTTCAGCCCTAAACACCATCCTAAAACAACCGGATATGCAAAATGTAAGAAGAGAGAGATAGGTGAGTTTCAAGATTCATATAGTACAAAAAAAGGTGTACATGTCTTGGCAAGCCTTTGGCTGCCCCTCAAAAGGTTGAAAACGCCTAATCCATACACCGAGTCTAATGATTCGATCCACTAGGGATTGAATACCCAACAAGGAGCCATGTGGTTGATATAAATAGCACTTGGAAACATTTATGGACTGGCCGACCTACTGCTGACCAGATCCTTGGACACAAAAATATTTCCAAACTACTGATGCTTTTTGATAAACTTTTGATATGCGAGCCAACAGGAATTGGTTCCACCACCATGTCTTCCATGCCCATGCTCGCTGCACAAGTTCCTAAAACTATTCTTTATCTATTGGCCTTCAAGAATCAACCTTGGGAATGAGCATGCACATGTCTTGCACATCATGGATACATTTCATTACATGTTGACAAACTTTTGGGCCTACCCTTTTTCAATGTCTTAAAAGATTTCCTTGTATTCTCAAAATAATTTTTCAATTTTCTTCTCACATCCTTTAAGTAGAAGTTTGTTTACTATGACCACCAAAGGTTCTTCATCTGTTCCAAGATTCAGTTAACATGGTCCAACAAGATTATTACCAATTCTTGTGGTCTCAAGGCTCTTGTTTGCTAATCTTTTTTACTCCCTCCCTTATTTTTTAGCTTTTTGACTCTCAAAGGTATTTTTTTTTCCCATTTGTAGATGAGTGGGTCCTTCACCCACTTCCTTACCTAGTCACACATGGGAATATCACCTAGCTACACACACATCCCTACTGTGACACCTCATTTCATACTCACACTAGTACTAACCATACACACACCAGAGTACCACATGGAGATACTATTCTCCCAAATATTGGCCACATTTTAAGACAGTGAATAAGCCTCAAGAGGAACCCGACAAGTAAGTAGATCGGCCGAAAGGAGGGAACACCATATACAGACAAAATTGGGCACCACATGTAGTGGGTTGAGATACTCCAACAGCCACTGTCCCTGATCCATAGCTTGAGCTTGATGGGTTGGCATTGCACACAACTGTAGCCGCAAGAACATCGAGAAAGGTGTCCTTAAGTGTACTCAAAGGGATTTGAACCCAGGATCTCAAGAATGAGGGTGGAGCTCTTGCAAACTTGATTTGAAGAAGAGAGGGTTCTCTATGAAAATAGAAGTTACTCGGATGGACATGAAATCGAAGGCTTCGAATCGCCGAGTCTCCTACTGTAAACACGCATAGTAACCACGGAACTTGGAGGAGAGCTATTTAGGGGAAAGCGGTGTACGTGTATGTTAACCTGACTACATCGTATAATGGTCATTCGTCATATACTATAAAAAAACATTCCGCCATACTTTTATTATTTTACACAATTAAATAGCAAACTAATTATGCAAACACGCATCAAGGAAAACAGACAGGAATACCAATGTGCACTGAGATAGACGTACCCGCAACGCATGAATACTGGCGCCGAGCAGAAGGATCGCTTAATTTTGATACAAGAACGGACAGCAGCGGTGGTGCAAGAGGGGAGGGAAGAGGGAAGGACCTGGGAGTGGCAGAGCTCCCTTCAGTCCAAGAGAGGAGTAGCAGCTGATGATAGCGGGAGGATGCGGGAGTCGGCAGCCACTTTCCATCGCCAGCCCCCCACAGTTGGAAAGAAGAGAGTTCTCCCCATCGTGCCCCCCCCCATCACATGGCTATGGCTCGCCCCTTTTGCCCTGTCAAAACAAAACAACAAACATCGATCAAGATACAGAAAATAGTTGTTCCATACATCCTGCAAACATTTGCATTTATCAGACAAAAGCAAATGTTCAATGCTAGTGATGGGTCGACCTATAAATCAAATCGAATGCGGCTCCTAGAGCTGGGGCTCGCGTCGCCACCAAGCACCATGAGGTGCCGCCATTGGAGTGATAAACTCGAGAAAGACATTGCTGTTCGGCGGTAATAGAGCGGCGAAGACAAGGGTTTCGATGGGGGGCAACGTTCAACTCAATCAGCCCTGGCCCCTAATCTCTTAAAAAACGAAAAGCAACAAAGAACCGTGTCAATTCAGCAGAAGAGACTCAGAGTCAGGAGAGTGATGGTTGCGACTCAGGAGCAAGGAGTCCAAAGACCCGGGTCCCGCAAGGGGGGCGCTCACGTGAAACTCACACCTGGCGTTCGCTCAGCGGTTTACGAAATTTACGTGAAACTCACACCTGGCGTTCGCTCAGCGTCCGTCATCCGTGAAGCTGGGGATGGCGGCGTCGTGAAAATGGAATGGTCACGGCAAGTGTACACGGAATCTTTAAGCATACGTGAGTTCGAGGTTGCACGTCACACGTGTACGATGGTTTTTTAAATTTAATTGTGTATATAGTGATAAGGGTATTTATTGAATTAAGGACAACTCTTAAATCTATCCGGTAAAATCTGACTCGTTAAACTTCACAACAAAGTGCTATGAAGGAGCTAACATGTGAAGGACCATGATTAAGCCCAAAAACACACATTTTAAACTTCACAACAAAGTGCTATGAAGGCGCTATAAACATGCCGTTATTAAGGGCCTTCTCTTTTTTTTCCTTTTTTTTTTAACAGCCTTGCGTTGCACTGCACCATAGATGCGCTCTACTATGCATGCGAATGCTTCTTCGAATTGTTGTCTGCTGAGGTATTGCTATCACCCTACCTTGTATCTTAGGCCTCTGAAATGCACAATTTTGCTAATCGTCTTTTGTTGTCTCTACACAAGGAACACTCTTTCTCTCACACTAATGAAACCCTAAATGTGGGGAAAGAAAGAGAAGCTTGAGAACCGATAACTACACAAGACAATAACCCAGATGATAGACATTAGTGTTGATAATATGAAAATATACTAAACTAAGCTAGGAGAGTAAAACCAAGCGCTAATACCATGTTGAGAATCATGGATCAAGCTCTCCTAATGTCCTAATAACAAGACATTTACCTAAAGATAAACTAATCCTACACTAATCACAATGCTAAACTAAGGTGGATAGAAATGAAAAAAAAACTCATAATGAGAGTGTGCTAATTAAGATGCACTCAAGTACAATTAGACACCAAGATGAATTAGTTTGGATATATAAAGAGACTTGAGATAAGTGCAAGTGATATATTTGCATTGCTTGAAATGTTATATGAGGAGAGTACAACTTGGCTTTTCTCTTGCATGTGGGATAATTCTCACTTGGTGATGTGCCTACTCACACTCACTCCATACTCTCCTTGTGCTCTTTGGCACCACATTTCTCAACAGATCGGCTATACATTAGAGGTGGGGGAGCCTCTCACCTCCCTTTATCAACATGTGCTTCACATTAGAGGTGGGGAGAAACCTATACCTCCTTCTTCGATACACGCTTCATCGACACATCTTTTGATCTTCTTCGGCCTATTATGCTTAATCATTTTATCTCTTTTTGTACTTCTACCTTAGACATACGTTTCCACATTTGGAGGGTCTGGATGTGCATTAGAGGTGAGGGAAGGTTAATCCCTTGGGTTAACATCTGGGCTAACATTAAGCTTCATTGAACACTCTAGGTGTACATGCACATTGCACACATTTTTTGATTTATTTGGTGCTACACATTGCACACATTGTATTATTTACTTGGTGCACATAGCCTAAGGTATTTATTTTTGGTAATGGGGATGATGGGCTTTTCCACACCTCATTGGTTGTTTTGTGTGACTCTCCTATGCTTATCGAGTGGCATATGGATAGTCTTGTTTTTGCTATATAATAAGAGCATGGGTGTGGGAGAGCTCATTCCCCTCTACCCTAGAGCTGGAATCCACCCTTGTGTGTTATCCTTAAGGGATAGTGTTATGAGAATTAATCTTGTTTACTAGGAATTATATTCCCGATTTCATATCGGGGATGTCTGTGTGTGCCGTGCCTATTGTTGGTACTTGTAATTTCATATTATGGTTGCCTATATCTCATGACAACATTGGGATTAATTGATGTGTTCAATTAATTATTTAACTAACATGGATTGTATCTATGAGTATAGGTACCGAGATGTACGAGAGTACTCAAGTCGTGGGAGTGGAGCTACACGTATGTTGTAGAAAGTATGTAGAATGCTTTGTTAGGACATCTAACGTGTTTTGACAAAATTTTGAGGAATTGTTTTTTGGTTTTGGTCATTTTCAAGTAGTTGCCATTTTCATGGGTGAGTTTTGATTAGGTTAGAGGTGGAATTAGGAGAAGTTTTATATGAGAGAGTTTTTTCATTTTGTACATAGAACAACTTTGATTGAGTGAAAAGTTTGTGATTCACATTATTCACATCCGTTTGGTGACTCCAAAGTGGTTTTTAAGTGGTTTTGTGCTAAAAATGTGCCTAGGTTTTAATGTTGAGACATTGCAGGTCCTAAACGGAGGTCAAGGACAAAGATTTAGCCTCAGACGAACAAATAAAAAGTCGAAGAGGAGGATGGAATGTTCGAGATGAGCTATTGAGCACCTGCATCGGGTTACTGACGCGTGGCGCACCATGAGAAAGGGCCATTTTCCTAGTGTGAATAAGGCTTCCCAAACATGCTTTTCCAAAAAAGGGCAAAAAAATATGGCATGTGGTTTGAGAAAGCTCAAGAAAGGGCTACTTTTGGCTTTCGGTGAGAAGAAGAAGAAGATTGTGAGCGCGAGTGCGAGTGCGTGCATGTGAGTGAGAGTGCGAGTGCGAGTGAGTGCATGTGAGTGAGAGTGCGAGTTGGTCTCATGAGAGTGAGTGCGAATGAGATAGCTCAAGGGTGGTCAAGTGGTTCGAGCTCTTTCTTCCATTCTCTTTCAGCCTCGAAAAGTTGTGCAAATTTTATTTTCTTTGAATTGTATTGTGATTTTTGAGCTGAAGCCTCACGTCTTGCTTGGAGAAAGATGGGGAGAGTGTAACCATCCTTTCTTATGCTCCTTACATGTGGAATAATTCTCTTTGTGTGAGTAAGCCCTTAAAACCTTATCCTTGGGATTGTTCATAGTGTTGGAGAGAGGTTTGTGTTAAGGAATGTATATAATGCTTGGATTGACATTGTTTGTGGTTTCTTATTCCTTAGTTCATTTCATTGATTAGGGTTTTAGGTAGTGTAGATTTTTTCCAACTCTCTCTCTTCATCCCTCATTCCCGAGAGCTTGTGTGGGAGGTAAGCATTTTGGGCCCAATCCTCCTATACATCTTCCATCGGCATGTGAATATCCAGGAGCACAAAAAAGATACAATGGTACATAATTTGTAGGCTTATATAGTAACTTTATTCATTTTCTCTTTATGGTACATAATTTTTAGGCTCATGTACTAACTTTATGGTACATAATTTGTAGGCTCATATACCAACTTAATTTTTTTCCTATGCATAGTTTATTCTTCTAATAGCAATAGTTGGTTATGGAGATAAGAAGTTGAGGGAGGCTATTTACAAAATGGCAAGCTTGGTGAGGTATGAATATTCTCTTCATTATCTAAGTTATATTTATTTAGTATTCTCTGCAATCACAAGTTACCTACGATAAATAGTATACATGATTATTGTATATGTATATATATATATCACAAGTTATGTGTGATAAATAATATACATGATTGCTATGTATGTAGGTATATATCCTCAAAGGAGATAAATCCTACATCTATTGAGATGGCTTGTGTCAATGATATTGAGGCAATGTGTATGATTAAGGAAAACTTTCCTATAGTAATACTCACTAGCCAATTGTATCTTGTGGTGCATTTGGTTAATGAAGTGGCACTTTGTGGTGTTGTTCATGTTTGATGTATATTTTTCCTTGAAAGGTTCATGAAAACCTCAAATGAATTTGTGAGATATAGAGAAAGGCTAGAAGCAAGCATGGTTGTTAATGCAAGAGTCTCTTGTGTATATCTCACAACATCTCTCTCAAATAAATCCTTCCATGCGACGATTGTGGAGCAATGAGGATGATGACTGACTAATAAATAATGTGCCACAAGGAAAAGGAAGGCAACAAAGAATGGATGAAAAATTATACCAAAAGGTTAATAAATTCTAAATTTTAAATAGTTCTATCATGGAGAAGTGGATTGGGAGACACGAGGATGCAATCAATAAGACGAAATGATGAGAGAATAGATTTTAAAAGAGAAAATGGATGCTTGTTGTCATTTCCAACAAGCTTTGAACATGTCCCAAGTGTGATTAATATAGGATGACCTGGTCGATTTCAAAGAAATAAGCCTCCTAATTATTTGTTGACTATATTATATGTTACATTTTTCTCTGATGTGTATGCATTTTATTGTGTTATATCTATAAGAAGCATTTGGGACAACTTAATTGGCATGAGAGAATTTATTATAATTCGAGAGAACTAGAGATTGATTGAACATCTCCTAATTGGCCAAGGGTTTGAGACAATGGAAAGATGGTCTTACCCATGTCACCTTGGATCTTGACAAAGAAGGAGGAGAAGAGAGTGAAGGATCAAATTTTCTCCTCTTTTACACCTATGGGTGTCATGCGTTCTTTAAAGGGAGCATTGATGAAAACAAAGAAGAAGATAGTGACATGATTGTATGGTTTAAAATCACATGCTTGGCATAAAATGTTTTAGATATGTTCAATATTTTTATCTAATCTTCATGATTTAATAATTATAATGATCAACATTGATTATAATACTTTGTTCGATATAAGTTTTTCTTACCATATGCATTATTGCCTGTGTAGATCAAAAATTACACGAGACAATATATAAAATGGGAGAAATTGTGGTGAGTTATGCATATATAAAATTCAAATATGGTTTTCTTTTGTTATTGTGCTAGGTTTAAGAGTTGGTTGTGCTAATTAAGTTGATCCATCTCCATCTTAGGTACATAATTTCAAAGGTGGTGGGAGGAGACATTGTGTATGAACAACTTTCTGAGATCTATACTAACTAGTCAACTATATCTTGTGATAGTAGATGAAGTGTTTGTGTGTGTTGTTATGAATGCTCGATTGATGTTATTCCTTAATAAATTCATGAACTTAGAGCTACTTAACTTGCAAACCATGTACGATTGGAGAAACGGTAGTGTTACACAAACCCCTTTCGGTGAGGCCTACCTTTTGTGGTTTAAAATTTAATAAATAATTTATTAATGATCTCTGAAAGTGAGTTGTGTTATATTTTGTGTCCATAGGCTCGCCAAGAAGATTCTTCCTCCGAATAACTACATGTCGAATTTACAAGGGTGCATGCTAGGAGAGTGGTGACAATGCTTAGTATGTCCAAAGTGTGATGAGTCTTGTTTATCGAAGTGATTTGCTCTAACAAAGTGTTCTTAGGATGCACATGCACATGCGATAGGCCTAGGCACATGGGCTTAGGGTCATCTACATGTGGGATTAGGGCACATGGGCCTTGGGACTATAAAAGGCATGTGCTCTACGAGTATTGTATCTTTTGAATCTTTTGATAATCATCGATATACAAGTCACTTACTCCCTCTTCTCTTTGTAAACCTACGCTAATCATCTTAATCCAAGCTAATCCACGACTAATTAGGCTAAATCAAGACTAACCTAGATATACACGTTACGTACTCCCTCTTCTCTCTCTAAACCTAGGCTAATCATCTTAATCTAGCCTAATCTAAGGCTAATTAGACTAAATTAAGACTAACGTAGATGCTACTTTCTTTCATTGGTATCAAAGATCTTGGCTTAGATCTTTGCTTAGAGAGTGATTAGTGATAAATCATTTTTGAATTATGCTTAATCCATTTTTTTAGAATGCATTTTCTTGATCTTAATTAGTGATAATCATTTTCAAATTATTGTTAATTCAATTTTTTAGAATGTATTATCTTGCTCTTGAATAGTGTTAATCATTTTCAGAATTAAGTTTTACACAGTTTTTAGATTTGCTAATTTCTTGTTTTAACAAGATTAGCAATGAAATTTATGTTAATAATTTTAGAATTTGTATTAATCATTGTTTTCAAAACCATAATCCACTTTACTGTTTGATTTCTTGAAACTTCTTGATCTTCTTGATCTTAATTTTCTTGATTTTTAAAATTAAGGTTTATAAAAGTAACCAATATTAAGGGATTTTCTTGCATTATCTTGCGTAGAGAGCCTTCACTTTCAAATATCAATCCTTTAAGCCCTTATTTAATGTTGATGAATAGTTGATACAAAAGTGTACAAGCTTTATAATTTCAAGTGCAAAAATTTAAAAGTTTGTTGGTTAACACTGTGTTTGCAAGTATGGCCCTGTTGGGAATTGAACCTAGTCTACTGGTTTGAGCCAGTGTGCCCCAAGGTTCCTTGAGTGTGAAGATCTCTTTTAGATTCTGTAAAGAACCAGTTCTATGAAAAGATAAGCTGTCAAGAAACAGAACAAAGTGAAGATTTCCTATGCAACTTGTTGAAGAAGTGTGCAGAGCTCAAGTCTTTTGCAAAAGTTTAGAATTATGCAGTTCTTAGTGTAGTTTTGGAACAACACTAAGAACTGACAGAGCCTATGGTATCAGCATTCTGCCACATCAGCACAAGAGGCCCTAGCTTCTCCGGCCAGCTTTAAAGAGAACCTCTCTCATGGGTGCATTAGCTAGCGCAAGCTGACTTAAACCGGCCAAGGACTTTGAAGAGATCAAGCAACAGTTTGAGAAGGTGCACATCCATAGAAAGCAAGTAGGTTCTCAGCATGCACAGACCACAATTTCTTTATCAATGCAAAAAGCATTAAAGCTGTGAGAAACTTGTCATCAAAGCTCTTACAGATTCTCAAATGGAGAAGGCTTCTACATGCATATGATTGTGAATACACTACTCTCTCTTTCTCGGATCAGCGCTCTCTCTCTCTCTCTCTATGGGTTCTGACAGTGGACTCAACATAGGGTTCCCATGAGTTTCTCAATGAGGCCCTCAAGATAAAAGGAAGGGAACTGCCTTTGATGCCCTTGTTTGGCGCCCTTCTAAAGAAATTGGGGTTATTTCCAAAGCAAAACACATTTCACAGATATCTGAAGGCAGCATTGTGTGAATGTAGTGAATAGGCTGTATCCACAGAGAGATAGGACTCTGGGATTTGTGTGATACAATACACTGAGACTGAGGTGCCCATCGAGGTTTCGGAACGGAGAGGGGGCTGCTGGAGAACAACCTCATGTCGCTGATCTTTGACCGCAACATTTCGGGAACTCTCTGGCTAGGTGCGGCCTCTTTACGGTGGACTCGGAGGTCGCCTGCAACCCCCTCATGCAACCAACATTCAAAAAATTAGAGCTCTATGATCACTCCAAGCCTCACCTCAAACAAGCCGCCTGAATAGCGTGTACACGAGGGAGTGTTTCACTGAATGCTTCAGCAAACGTCCAGGCAATGAATGCTTCAACAAGAGTTGGTCGACACGCACTTCAGTTAATGTGCTGGTGATGAGACGGAAGGGCTGGTTGACACATGCTTCAGTTAATGTGCTAGGGATGACGGAAGGGCTGGTCGA
Source organism: Cibotium barometz (assembly GCF_041138505.1). Taxonomy (NCBI): domain Eukaryota; kingdom Viridiplantae; phylum Streptophyta; class Polypodiopsida; order Cyatheales; family Cibotiaceae; genus Cibotium; species Cibotium barometz. Next base: position 16,222,333 of record NC_141068.1, on the reverse strand, counting down.
CATGCATAAGATCTTGGTGTATGCAACGACACTGCACACATAGCACGTTCGTAGCTCTAGCAGTACACCATCTTGCAGAGTGTTTTTCAGCCATCCACAACACATATAGTGCCAGTTCTAGTCAATGTGAGCTTGTAGCATCATTGCTTGATCAAGGCTCAGGAAAAAGGCTTTGAGAAACACCACAACATCTAGCAACAAGTGGAGTGCCAATTGCCACTACTACCTTGCGTAGTGTTGCTGCAATGAAAGAGAGCAACCACAGCAAGTGCAGAGTACTAAATGAAAGAAAGCAACCACAGAGTATTGTAGCACTTCATTGCCTTCACTTAGGAGGCTCAGCAAGCTCAGGCGTTTGTTCACAACAGGTGCAACTAATTGTGCTTCAAATAGATCGTGAGCAGCTTCTATAGAGCATAAATCATCATTGAGATTTTTAGCTCTCAGTTCCATGGCCGCCAGCTAGCCTGAGGGAGAAGAAGAGATTTCTTCTCTTTTGCAAAAAAACAACTCTCCATGTTTAGGGTTTTAACCCTACACTATTCAACCTTCCACACCTAATTTCTTTTGGCCTATCCATACATCCTTCCCATTATTTTGTCCCCATCCACATTTTGTCCACACCATAGGTCCTTTCCACAATTTGGTCCTTTTACACTTCCATGCCCCTTGTCCATTAAGATTATGGGCAGCCAGTCACTATCATTGGCCGCTTCACACACACATAAACCACTTGGTTTATTAGGGATTGCTCATACGCAACATAGTTTTGTGAATTGTGGGGTTTATTTTATTCATATTTGGAGCGTTTACATGGCACAATCACTTGTGGTGTGATCTAGTGCATTGTGGGAGGTGTTCACACAATTCCATGCTTTTATTGCTTGTTCATGTGCATTGGTGTATTGTGGGCCTTATTCATACAATTGGGCTTCCTTGGGAATTTTTTTGCCTTTGTTCACATGCTTTTACATATTGTGAGCCTTGTTCACACACGAGCACATTTGTGTGAGATGTTCACATGCTTAGGGATTTTATGGGGTGTGTTCATGTACATTAGCATGTTGTGGGAGTTATTCGCACATTTGGATACATAGTGTCCTTTTTACACACATTAGTGCTTAGTTTGGGTGCATTCACACATGGTGTGAGTTCATTGTGCATTGTAGCCCTTGTTCGCACAGTTTGAGCTTTCTTGGGTATTGTTCACATGCTTTGGGTAGTGCTCACACATAGCCATGGTTTATTAGCATTACCCCTCTGCTACTCGCCATGGTCCTTGCTTTCTTTAGCGATGACATCGTCTTGTGACTCTTGATGATTAAGGACACGTGTGATGCTTGATTCTTAGTCAGGATTCTTTGTACGCAGTACCATGGGTTACCCTACATGATCAAATTATACATCACTTTTGCCGACTTTGTGCATATATTTGGGACATCCAAACTTCAACCACTGGATCCTTCATCATCTAATTCACGTGATGAGGAGATAGTTTATTCACGTCATAGATGGAGGATGGAGTTGTGGAGTTTATTGTCTATACATGTTTGTCATTTATGGGATGAGAGAGATTGGCACATTCGGCGAACCTTTAACTATTGGTCATTGAGATTTTCTTGGAGGCAGATGGATTAGTTTTTCTCAGTTGGCATGACTCCTATAGTCGCTTATTCGAGTGTCCTACATTCTTGAGCAACCGTGATTATGTTCGTGAGGATGTATATTGTATCATTGACACATATGATGATGTATCACACCCACATACCTATGTTGATGTATCGTGCACACATGCACATGTTTATATTGATGTATCACACACACATATACATGATGATAGTGATGTATCACACACACATACACATGACGATAGTGATACATGTGCACATGTTTCCACTGACACATATACACATGATGATGATGTATGTGATAGTGATAGTGATGTGATGTGTGTGAGTTAGATCATGTGGTCATGATCTTGATGGGAGGGATGGCAGCAAGCTTTCCGAGCATTATGATTGAGGATACGCCTATGTCTACCTACCTTCTAACTGATCATAGTGATACATTAGGAGATATATGTGGGGATCAACTCTCTTGACTAGTTAGTGATGCATCCATTGGATGATTTTGTTGAAGTGAGGCTTCATAGGAGAGAGAGCCTAGAGGATTATGCATGTGGATCTAGAGAGATTTGCATTTAATCTAGATATTTCCTTAGATCCTATATTGTTGGAAATAGATTTATCATGGGATATAGGTCACATAGGGGCATCATTGATGGAGATTGACCATGTTTTTAAGGATGACCTTGGAGTCCTCATCAGAGATGCCATAGAAGATGATTTAGGGGATGATAACATTTATCTTTCATGTGAGGATACCGCTTCATTTTTCAATGATGATTATGATGATGTTAATGATTATATTGATATCTTTGATCATCATACGTGTACACATAGAGGGTTTTGCACACGAGGAGGTAGTGCATAGTTTGTCTCATGTCCATATACCTATTGATGTAGTGGATCATATTTTTGACCTTTTAAGTGATGTTACATGTGATGACAACATTGATTCACTCTTACCCTTGCATGATGCCGACCTTGAGATGTGTTATTTTGGCTTCTACGGATGTCGACATGATCCTGTTGTCTTTGGAGCCATGGCATTTACTTTTGGATGTAGTATATGTCATTTAGGATGCATGGTATCTGATTGTATGGTGCATTATGTGGATTTACATACATCATATCTAGATTCTCACCTGAGCAGTTATCTAGACCATGGATTTGATGATATTTCTAGTGGTCATTTCACTTTGGATGAGGATCGTGGATACTTCCTTCTCAATCTAGGTGGTCACACATTTGTTCCATGGTTAGATGATCTACGGTTTGGCTATCCATTTGACCCAGGCAGAGTTATAGCTTCATCTTACATCATCGACATGGGTGTCTATCCATTTGATCCAAGAGGATTGGCCGGCCACCCCACGACACTGACATTGGCTCTCTACATTTTCCATTCAATCGAGGCGATTCGAGAGCCATTTCTTTGGGGCCTACATGGTTTGGATTTACATTCCACCTATGTGATCACACTGGTGTGGATTACCTCATCTTTGGGGAAACACTAGTGTCTTTCCCATTTAATCCTGGAGGATACTCGACTAGCTTCATCATCGACAGTGGTTCCTTATCTTTTCCACTTGGCATACGAGATTATCCTGGGACGATTGCCTTGGATTTTACATGCCTCGGATTTCCTTTCGATCCAAGCGGTTTCATAGATAGCCTCATCATCAACAAGATCCCTTTATCCTTTCCATTTCACCTTGGGGGTCTTATGATTCATGTATGGGTCTTCCGCTACATCTACATTCTGCCATGGATGATGTGATTTTTGGCTTTGCGCATATCAACTTGTATATGTATTTTCTTTGGGCAGCACAACCACCCTTCGATTTCGAGGATGAAATCATGTTAGGAGGGGATGGTTTGTAACAAAGTGTTCTTATAGGATGCGCATGCACATGGGATGGGCCTAGGCACATGGGCTTAGGGTCATTTACATGTGGGATTAGGGCACATGGGCCTTGGGACTATAAAAGGCATGTTCTCAAGGAGTATTGTACCTTTTGAACCTTTTGATAGTCATCAATATACAAGTCACTTACTCCCTCTTCTCTCTCTAAACCTAGGCTAATCATCTTAATCTAGGCTAATCCAAGGCTAATTAAGTTAAATCAAGGCTAACCTAGATATAAAAGTCACTTTCTCTCTCTTCTCTCTCTAAACCTACGGTAATCATCTTAATCTAAGGCTAATCCAAGGCTAATTAGGCTAAATCAAGGCTAACCTAGATGCTAATTTCTTTCATTTGTAAGGTAGACTGATTCCTAAATAGGTTTTGATTTATTTTCTTGTCATACCCCGCATTTAACACATTTTTTGAAGTGTGATGAGTCTTGTTAACCGAAGTGATTTGCATGGTACAATGATTTCTAAAGAGGTGTTGAGGAATTTTTCTATCATACCTAGAATTTAACACATTTTCTGAAGCAAATATACTACCAATCTCATGATATGTCTCATGAAAAATGCTCTATAGAAGATAAGTGACCATAATATTTCATTGGCATGATAACACATCGTCATAATTCATTAATACGATAACATATAACTCCATTGATGAGGATTCCTTTAGGTTCACTTTTTGCATGACAACACATAGAAGAAAAGTTGCTATAATTTAAAGAGGATATATCTCACTTATGGCTTGGATTGGGGATGGAAAATTTCAATTCATTTCGTGTCAAATCAACATCATGGAGCACATGGACAATGGTATTAGTAAACTACAATCTTCCTCCAAGGAAGTTAATAAATAAGGGTCATGTGATACTCGCTCTTCTCGTTCCTGGTAAGCACAAGGTCCAATACATGGATGTGTACGTTGAGACTTTAATGAAGGAGCTTGAAAAACTATGGCATAGCATCCAAGTGCAAGATGTGTCTCGACAGCTATCATCACAATGTAGTGTCATGGTGAAGGTAATTTTAATGCAGACAATGGATGACTTTCTTTGATACAGAGAGTACTTTGATATGATTTCTATCCATTTTCATATCATGCATCTAAGTGCATGATGTGTCTTGGCTGCTTTGGTAATTCTGATGTGAAGAATGGATGATTTTCTCGGATATAGGGAGTGCTTCGATATGCTTTTTATCACCGAGTTTGATTACTTATCTTCTATGCATCAAATATTTCTTTTGTAACACAATTGTGTAACCCAATTATATGATCTAAGAAATAATATATTCCTCTTTTGTAAACAATCGGGACACATCACTTCTGAACAAAATACTTGTCCAATTTGTGGACCATCACTTGTTACATAATATGAAAATTATCCCCAATTTGTTCCCTATGATTATGAAAAGTTTGTTCCATCTACAAAAACATTTCCTCTAAGGGTCGATGACCACATGAGTTTTTCTTTCCTTCTCATGTCTTTAATCTCATATTTTTAAAATCTTACCTAAATCCCTTAATTTATACTAACTAGAGATTATTAAGCAACAAATTAATCAAATTAAAGTTTTGGCTAGCTTAGCTTTTCCTTCT